>NC_140961.1:135061937-135314437 GCF_056783735.1 Eptatretus burgeri
CAGTGAGGACTTAACTTCAGGACTTCCGGATAGTGATGAGTACTGTATTCTTTCTCGATTTTTTTTTCTCGATTTATCGACTTACTGTATTCTTTCTTTCTCGATTTCTTTCTCTATTTTCTTAAATACAATGCCCCAATCCAGTCTTCGTTTACGAGAGCGAAGGAACGGCCTGTGTAGTTGTTTGAAAGTTGTTGTTTTTTTGCACATATGGGCACGTGAGAGCGAATGAACGGCCTGTGTGGTTGTTTGAAAGTTGTTGTTTTTTTGCACATATGGGCACGCGAGAGCGAATGAACGGCCTGTGTGGTTGTTGTTTCTGGCACGCGGTTTGAAAGTGTTTTTTTTTTTTTGCATGTACAGCCACGCACGTACGGCCACGTGAGAGCGAAGGAACGGCCTGTGTGGTTGTTGTTTCTGGCACGCGGTTTGAAAGTTTTTTTTTTTTGTGTTGTTTGCACCTACCGGCACGCACTAGTATATGTAGACACATATATATATATATACACATCCCAGCAATCTGGAACCCACGACCGAAAATGAGTTTATCCAGTTTTATACCTTGTTGGCAACTGCAACAGAGCTTCACACCTCACACAAACAAACCAAGTCAGCAGAACTGAGAATGTGCCACTTCCTCTTTGCACACACCCTCACCCAAACATTGAAATATATCTGTGTGGTGAGGTATGGTATGGAATCGCAGTGGTGAGGGAGAGCGGTCCTTCTCGAAACCAACAAAACGTATTAAGGATGAAGTCAGGAACTGAATGCGACAAGATCGACTTGAGAGTCTTTCAATCATGAGCATTGTGTGGAAGTATTGAGAGGACTTCACTTCTCAAAAATCATTGACGAGTTTCGGCAAAAAAAAAAAAAACATAGGAAAAGACCGTGGTAATGTTACACTTGTGGTGGTTTGTATGGAAGAACTGCCTCCACCTTCAAATGTAAATGACAAATAATGGTCTTACAAACAAGTTGCGCTGTCTTGGTACCCTCGCCGAAGGAGAGGGTATTACATTTGGGTCCGTTTGTCTGTCTATTTGTTTGTCCGCACAGAACTTTCATGTTTTTCTCCACAACTGCTCGTCGGATTGAGACGAAATTTTCACCATTGAAGCGACTACTCATGTAGAATGTTTTAATGATAATTATGACGTCATATGTCACGTGGTGTGGCAGCCATGTTGGAAAACCGGAAAAAACTTTGGACCTCCGTATCTCTGAAACCGCACCAAGGAAAAAATTGAAACTTCGCACATGGCAAGTACTCCCAATTTTTTTTATGACGTCATAATTGCATATGTAGAACACTACATGTGATCACTATGAAAAATTTTGAGGGTCATCTCAGGATAAAATGGTCCACAGAAAAAAAAAATTGATGACATCATCGGTCATGTGATTTGGCAGCCGTATTGTTTAAAAAAATCTTCTTCTCTGAAGTGGCTGAACAGATGAGGCGAAACTTCACACGTATGATCGCCTGTCCATGAGGAACAAAAGGTTCACACATGACGTCATAGGTCACATGATTTGGCAGCCATATTGGATTTACCCAAAAACCTATAAAAAAAATCTTCTCCAGAATGGCTGGACAAATCGAAGGGAAGCTTCACACAAATGTTCGCCATATCTTTTCTTGTTTTAAATTTGTTGTCATTGTGGATTTAGTTTCAAAATGTAATGATTTTTTTTTCATAAAAGCGTTCTTATTTATTGTTTGTAGAGGGTTTTGTTTGTTTTTTTAAAACATAACAAAATATTAAATGAGCATAGTCACAGTATCGATAAGAACATATCCTGAGATTTAGACTAGACCTGACCTGACCTCGTGCATACTTAACAAAGTTCACTGTGATTTAACTCACTGACGTCTCTTACTGCGGGATGGGAAGGAGAGTAGGAGGGCCCATGGTTGGGTTATCGCTTGGGGCACCTTTAATCCATCCCTATGTGAGACCCTATGATAACATCTTCACAGTGAACCTTTGAAACATGCTTGACATATATTTAAATGTTAATGTGAGATAAAACGTTCAGTATACCATAGCTCGGTGTCTATTTGGCAGGCTTTTCCATGTTTGGCAATGGCGACAGATGGAAGATAATGTAAGCAGCAAGTGTTAGTTGAGACAAACTAATTTGTCTACGCAAGGCAATTGCCATTACCTAATTACACTCAAAGAGCGGTAATGAGCTAAGACAGTGTGTGTTCGAATGTGCTGAGAAACATCGAATGAAGAATCATCTTTTTATGGAGATGAAACGAAGTAATTCTTACATTGGTTTGGCTTGTACGTGTTCCCATCTGAACCCCTGGCTTATGAGGTTGGGATGAAAGCAAGGTGAAGATTCTGCCGACCACATTTTGTTCAATTGTTTCTGAATGTTCTCATAATTAATGTTAAGTACGCCGATATCTCCTAATGTCTCTTGTATGCTCATCCTTGAGCGTTAAATCGGTCAAAAAGCCCCCCCAAAACCCCCAAAACTGAAGAACTTTATCACAAAGTAATTCCACATTGAAAGACCATTGTGTAGTAGTTGCATACCTTACAAACCAGTTATCCACTCTCTGCCACTTAACTCTTCCATTTTACTTCTTTTGTATGCAGCATAAGGCTTCAGGAAGCATCATTTGCTGATGGCACAGGTGTCGCTGATGCAGTCAGTGACCCTTGTAGGTTAGATCAGGAATTTGTAAGTTGTTCAGGGTGCCGGCAATAGCTCGAGTATTCTTCTTGAAGGACTCCATGAGGTCTTTAACGTCCACCAACGAATGTTGGCAGACGGGGTGCCCAGTTTAACATCCATCCGAAGGATGGCACACACATCGATGAATCACCCTGCCTGTGAAACATCTGGATGACGATTCATAGGTGGCCCGGGATTGCTTCTGCCACACAAGTGTTGAGACGGCCTCAAAGGTGAGTGTGCATACATCCTGCTAAATGGAGGTGAACACACATAATTAGGTAACGAAGGCCTCGTCAATCAAATATGAAAGCCAGGTCTGAATTCGTTAACATTTGCACTTCGAGAAATGAAATTTCAATTATCTTAAAATTGAAAGACCCAATCATTTCAATGTCTTGTTTACAGCAGGAGATCGTTAGAAGTAACCAGTCACCGCTTTGTGTCCAGGAGAACAATTGGCGGTGTTTCGTGCCGATGAGGGCCAGGTTTCCATCTTCCATGCCTACTGCCCTCACCTGGGCGCAAATCTTGCGATGGGGGGTAAGGTGCGTGGAAACTGCTTGGAGTGTCCTTTCCACGGATGGCGTTTCAGAGCCGAGGATGGCAAGTGTGTGGAAATACCATACGCAAGGAAAGGTGAGGATTTCGACCACTCCGGATGTGGTCCCTTTGCGATGTTGCTTCTCTAGGGTGTAGTTTTGATTTAATTTTCTTTGCCTTTTGACCATCTAACCGCACAACTGCTGTAGTTTCGCACAACCGCACAACGGTGAAACTTACTTGCTTATTATCTGTTGTTTGTTCACTTTGTTTTCCATTCACCAAACCTTACGCGACAAACTTTGTTCGATTCAAAGCAAACAAAAGAATCGCTATTATTTCGTCCGACAAAATTGAATCCCATCATTGAAGATGTGAAATCGTTCGTTTTGAATCAATAGCCTGTTATTTTGTCCGAACATTTCCAGAATGGGTTTCCAGTTTATTGATTTTTAAAATATTTTTAGCATTGAAGTTTTACATGGTTGAGCAGATGAGTCTCGTAAGTCACATAAAATGGCATTTGTCATTTTGGGGAATTGCCTTACAGTCCCTGAGTTTGCACGTACAAAGGTCTGGCCCAGCTGTGAGATGAATGGCCTAATTTACATGTGGTACCACTGCGATGGAATCGAGCCCGAGTGGAACGTGCCGAAGCAAGAAGAGGTGGTCAGTGGAGAGTGGGTGTTTCGAGGACGCACAGAGCATTACATCACTGCCCATATACAGGTATTACCAGCCAAACAGCATTTGGTATGGGTGGTGTAGGTGAGGGTGAGGGGAGATGTAGTAATAGCACATAAGTGCATATCTCAAACAGACGAAAGACTCTGTCAAGGCTTGTGCCTGCTTGCATCGACGGACAATTCGAACGATGTGTATCATCAAATGAAGATTGACAAAGGTGTTGGCTATATCGTCGTTCCCCTTCTTGAGGCATTGACGAGCGAGGTAACGTTGACGTTTTGCGTTTTAATCCTTCATTCGAGCAACGCATCTCTCAAACAAGTTTGACTACAAATTCAGTGACATGTTTCGGGAGAAAATTCAACATTGTCATGTTTGCTAGTTTCATGCATTCCTCCAACAAGAACACATTCTTGTCGCATCACCGGCAGCACGCCACAGATCCAGCAAGCTAATTGCTTGATGTACAACTTATTACTGCAATTGTGATCATAATTCTTCTTCGTCTTCTTATGCCATCCACTTAACGTGGTGACGTGATTAAATTTTTCCATTCTTCTCGATTGGATCTATATCATTGACTAAATCGACGACGCCCCCCCCCCCCCCATTCTCCCGGGTTCCTCGGGCCTCCAGAATAGGACTTCCTTTGCTGGTTCTTGATGGCGCATCACACGACCGGCAAGCTGAAGTCGGCGTTGCCTCAAAATAGCAGAGGTGTGGGGAAGAGGACCATACACAAATCTCCATTGGTGATGTGGTCTCACCAAGAAATGTTCAGGACTTTGTGAAGCAATCGGATGTAAGATGATAATTTTGAAGGGTTATAATAAAGGTGGATCTGTATATTACACCTATGGGATAGGGGGTTGAGAAAGGAAGGGGTAATGAAAGAACAAAACGAAGAGGTGGAAGAGCGGGAGAGATAAGACTAAGGTATTTTGAGCGGAGGAGGTAGGAAATGCTTGCAGAAGATGGGGGCTCAATCCAGGAAGACCTGCTCCTTGTGAGGCTCCCAAATTCCAGGCTCACCTTCACTCTTGTTCCTCTCTTCTTCTGCTTGTGAAACCTTCTTCTTCAGTTTGTTCAATTTCACTGTTCCTTCCAGGGCTTTAAGTTGGGAGTACATCAACATCTCAGGTCACCCTCCATTCCGACCCACGATCCTTTACCTCTCCCCATCTATTTCCAGGTTGCTGTGTTTCCTCCTGTTTGTTATTCCTCTTGTTGTGTCTATGTATTATCCCACTGCCCTGTTGTCAATGCATTGCCTTCAACACTGTGTGCCATTCTTCAAGTAGCTGCCATTTTACATCCATAATGTGTAGAACCCTCGAATAATACATCACATTGGGAGCACAATTTGAACAAGTGACAATTGGCATTGTTATAATTTTGGCCACATGAGAATTTTGGAAAACCTTGAATTTGGAATGCAGTCTAGCTCAGATTTATCAAACCACATCAAAACCTCCAGAGACATGATGGCAAGTAATTTGACAAGTCTGGGCAAACATATGACAACTTGGTGGGTCTGAACTCTCACATATTATATGCCATGTTTAGAAACTCATCTTTAAACTGGCAGGCCCGGTTGCAGCCTATAATTTAGCTTGTTAAAGCATTGTTTGAGCCATGACTCCGTGTCCACAGGATATTCGTGAGAAGTTGGCTTTTTCCTGGCTGTGAAAACTCTGACTCGCATTCCAACAGGAAATCCCGGAGAATGCAGCAGATTTTGCTCACCTGCAGTACGTGCACACTCCTTTTGTACTCGGTGGTGCAAATTTACAGTACACCTGTTCCTGGCTCTGGCGGACATTCCGGCACTTCTGGAAGGTGTGTGTTTTTGGGCAAGGTTTGGGAGCACAAATGGAGTATGTATATATATATATATATATATATATATATATATATATATATATATATATATATATATATATATATATATATACATATATATATATATATATCAGAGGAGTTGGTCACGAGAAGCTTTAAAACAAAAGAGTTCATGTCAAAAGAAAGGTGAAGGAAGCATTACATATTAATGTAGAGGCTAAAGGCCACCATACATCACCCAATATCAGCTCAAAAGATAGTGCAAAGCATTCACGATGTAACCATTGCGAACTAGCCAAAGGAAGGTGTACTAATAAGGCATGATCATGTTTGTGTCTTTATCTTCCTGGCACCGTTAGGTGCAGAAGACTGATGAAGCACTTTCATTCATTTTGGGTTACAATCCTGGAGGGGTCATCACACCAACTGCTGGTGCAGGAATTTATAATTTGTTCAGGGTGCCGGCGATAGACTGCCTACTCTTCACAAAGGACACCGTGGGATCTTTAACATCGACCAACTACTACCAGCAGATGGGACACCTAGTTTAATGTCCATCCGAAGGACGGCACACACATTGATGAATCACCCTGCTTGTGAAACACCAGGATGACAGTTTATAGCTGGGTCAGGATTTGAACCCAGGCTAGAAAGCTTGGAGGGGAGTGTGTGTACTCTTCAGGCTATCCTGCCAGCTCTTGGACAATCCCACTATATTATACAAGAAAAAGAGCAATCAGAGATTGCAGACCTTCACCAGGACTTGTTTTGTGTGGCATTTGTGTACTGGTGTGTTACGTAATTAATAAGAGACAATTAGAACTGCCACTTTATAACTGCCGGCAGTGATGACCGGGTATCAAGACGTCTCACTTTGATCGGACACCTGAACCTGGCCCATGATGTTTTTTATTATTATTCAATTGAATTCAGAATGGGATTAAAATAAATTCAACTCAGATCAAATGGAAGACCAAATAGGAACAGTCCTGCATTGGAGAAATCATAAGGAACCCAAATAAGCAAAAAGCAAATATGAAGTCATCAGGAGGAACCTGGACAGGATTCACATTTCAGCTGTTACTCTTCTACCCTCAAACCCATCCAGGCACAGCCAAGTGAGTCTTATACAAAAAAAATGAATAAATCAAACAAAAAAATAATAGAACCCAGATCAAAGAAATTGAATAATTCTGGCTGACAGACCATGTGTCCGCTCAAGTTGAAGTTTAAAACACATATTCCCCATCACGACTAGATCCCAATTTTGAAGTTTCACTTCGATTGATTAAGCAGTTCCAGAGAAAACATTATTTAATATTTTTCTTCAATCCAATATGGCTGCCAAACTACCTGACCTATCAATTATTCCTTAACAAACTTGTACGCACGAGACTTGGGGAATACTTTTGTGGCGTTTTCCCTCGATCTGTCCAGCCGTTCTGGAGAAAAAGAATTTTTTAATAGGTTTTAGGGTAAATCCAATATGGCTGCCAAACCATGTGACCTATGATGTCATGTGTGTGAAACTTTTGTTCCTCATGGATAGGCAGTCATATCTGTAAAGTTTTGCCTCATCTGTTCAGCCATGTCAGAAAAGATTTTTGAAGATTTTTTTTTTTTTTTAACAACATGGTTGCCAAATCACATGACTGATGACAGCATTAATTTTTTTTCTGTTGAGCATTTTATCCCTAAATGACCCTCAAAAAGTTTCATACTGATCAGATGTAGCATTCTACATGTGCAATTATGATGTCATAACAAAGTCATAAAAAGATGTACCTATGAAGTCATAAAAAATGACACTTATTCACCATGAGGTACACTTGCCATGTGCCAAGTTTCATTTTTTTGTCTTTGGTGCAGTTTCAGAGATACAGAGGTCCAAAGTTTTTTTCGTTTTTCCAACATGACTGCCACACCACGTGATCTATGATGTCATAATTATCAGCAGAACATTCTACATGAGCAGTCGCTCCAATGGTGAAAATTTGCTCTCAATCCAACAAGCAGATGCGAAAGAAAACACTGAAGTTCTGTGCGGACAAACAAACAAACAGACAGACAAACGGACCCAAATGCAATACTCTCCTTCGGTGAGGGTAATTACGAGTGTACATCTGAAAACTATATAAAAAAATAGGGCGATACCCCTGGGCACTCACCTGGTAGCGGCTGGATAAGATATCCAGGGAACCACTGGTTGGCATGGATGACCCACAAAATATATAATGGAGAAGAAAGTAAATAACTGGATTTTTTTAATGCCATGAACAAACTTTGGTACATCACGAGTGATAAAGGTTGTGGTCAAGTTTTTATCGAAATTGTGTGTGTGGTTTCAGAGAAGAAAGCAAATACAGATTTTGGTGGGAAACCCCCATGTAGACTCCCTTAGACCCCAATTTTTTAATGTCGTTAACAAACTTTAGGACATCATGGGTGATGAATGTGGTGGTCAAGTTTCATTGAAATTATGTGAGTAGTTTCTGAGAAGAAAGCAAATACACCTTTTAGGGGGTAAACCCCCCCCCCACTCCCATAGACACCTTTAGACCCTGATTTTTTTTTAATGTTTTGAATAATCGTTGGTACATCATGGGTGATGAAGGATGTGATCCAAGTTTCATCAAAACTGTTTGTGTGTAGTTTCAGAGAAATAAAAGCAAATGCATATTTTGGGGGGGCAACCCCCCTGCAGATCACCTTCGATCCCGATTTTTTTGTAATGCCATGAACAATCTTTGGTATATCATGGGTGAAGGAGGTCACAGTCAAGTTTCATCAGAATTTTGTATGTAGTTTCTGAGAAGAAAGCAAATACTTGTTTTGGGGGGAAACCGACATAAATCCCTTGAGATGTCGAATTTTTAATGGCATGAACAAACTCTGGTACATCACGGGTGATGAAGGTTGTGGTCGAGTGCCATCATCATTGCATGTGTAGTTTCTGAGAAGAAAGCAAATTCCTATTTTGGCGGGCAACCTCCTGTAGACCCCCTTAGGGCCTGATTTTTTTTATGCCATTACAAACTTTGGTCTATTCACGGTGATGAACGTTGTGGGAAAGTTTAATAGAAATCGTATGTGTAGTTTCAGAGAAGTTGAAAGTATTTGTGGATGGGATGACAGGCAGACTGACGGACGATGTGCCATCCCATAAGCTCCCCGGAACTATGTTCCAGGTGAGCTAAAAACTAGGGCTGGGCCGATCTCCACCAATTCTGCATACGTGTTGGTTGTACCGAGGGTCAGGTGATGGGTAACCCCCCCCCCACTCCCTCCACCCGAAGGGTGTTGGGGACTTACGATTTTTGCTTGCACATGTGCCACAGTGCAAGTGGTTTCCTGACCCCTGCTGCAGACAAGCAGGGATTATTAGCTACACCACAAAATATATTTGTCTACCTCCCCCAATCTCTGTTAGCTCTTATATGAGCCACGACGATGTATGTATTTCCCTGATTTCAATGTATTTCAATGTATTAATTTCCTGAACCGATTCAAATGGGCTGGGCCTTTTTTGCGGTGAGGATGGCTCACAAAATCAGTTGGGACGAGGCTGGATGAATTTGTCACATCTGAAAAGGAAACGCTGATTTTTGAAGTAAAATAATTACTCGTTATCAGAAAGGTATATTTACTGGCACCTCCAAAAGTGAACGGAGGTGATGTTTTCACCCCTGTTTTTCTCTCTGTTTGTCTGTGAGCAGGATATCTGAAAAAGTTGTGGATGGATTCGGGCGAAATGTTGGGGACATGTTGGGTGTGTGACAATGACGAATGATTCGATTCTGATCAAGATCCATATCTGGATGCGGATACAAGAATTTAAGTGATTCTTCACCATTTTCAGATGGGGTAAAAAAACTATATACTGTATAGAATTTTCAAAACTTTTTCTGATTTGACTGTGACCTCCTTCATGGGTTGACTGTGACCCTTGACTTGACTGTGACCTCCTTCACCCATGATATACCAAAGATTGTTCATGGCATTAAAAAAATCGGGGTCTAAGGTGGTCTGCAGGGGGATTTCCCCCCAAGAGATGTATTTGCTTTTTTTTCTCTGAAACTACACACACAGTTTTGATGAAACTTGGATCACAACTTTCATTACCCATGATGTACCAACGATTATTCACACCATAAAAAAAAGAAATAAAAGTTTCAAAACGTTGTGGACAGATGATGACAAAACTTGGTGGATTAGTTGAGTCGTTGACAAGAACAAACTGATTATATTTTGGTTTTGCAGATCTGGCCTATCAGTGGGATACAACACCAAAACTGTTCAGCCTGGCAAGGGTATGCGCTCCACTAAGTGCTGTTCTAGTTTAAAGTCTGCATTCAGAAAGTAAAGAAGATGAGAAATAGGAGATTAAGGCCAGCATTTTAGTCAGAGTAATTGACACATGGAATGGTCTTCCAAGAAAGGTAGCCGCAGCAGACAGTAGGAGATAGGTTCCTGGATGTATTAGAAATAGAGCGGTACGGGGATATTGGCTTCTGGAGATGATAGGCAGCATGTGTGTGGAGGGGTCATGGTTTCTGGGGTTCATGTCGCAGAGGTATGATGGGCCATATGGCCTCCGAAAAGCAAGAAGATTATTATTTCTAACTCGCAGGGGTGTCTGCATTGCCGGGTCCCTCCTCCTTCCCCCCCCTCTTCCCATTCCTCCCCTCCCTTATCCTACCCTTTCCCCTACCTCCTTCCACCCTGCCTCCTCCCACCCCCTCCACCTCCCTCCGGGCTCCCACCCCCCCCCCTTATCCTGCCTTCCCTGATTAGTGGAGGTCAGCTTTGGTGCTTCCCACTCTCTGGGGATGTGGACAGTGCAAGAATGCAAGCTATCTCCACAAATGACTTGCAATACCGTCTGCCACCACAACGAGATGGGGCGACACAACACACATTTACATCAAGATATTCCGACATGATACACAATTTCTGTTTTGAAAGAAAAAGTGATAGTGGGCCGAGTTGAGTCGGTCCAAGTCACAATCACACAATGAATCGGTCCTAGTTTTTAATAATGTGGCAGTTATGTGGTGGTGAGGTATTTTAAATAATGTGGTGAGGTGTTTTTAATAACGTGGCAGTGAGGTGTTTTGAATAACGTGGAAGTGAGGTGTTTTTAAGAACATGGAAATGAGGGGTTTTTAATAATGTGGTGGTGAGGTGTTTTTAATAACGTGGTGGTGAGGTGTTTTTAATAACGTGGGGGTGAGGTGTTTTTAATAACGTGGAAGTGAGGTGTTTTTAATAACGTGGCAGGGAAGTGTTTTGAACAACGTAGTGGTGAGGTCTTTTTAATAACGTGGCGGTGAAGTGTTTTTAATAACATGGTGGTGAGGTGTTTTTAATAACGTGGGGGTGAAGTGTTTTTAATAAAGTGGAAGTGAGGTGTTTTTAATAAAGTGGTGGAGGTGTTTTTAATAACATGGAGGTGAGGTGTTTTTAATAACATGGATGTGAGGTGTTTTTAATAACATGGTGGTGAGGTGTTTTTAATAACATGGTGGTGAGGTGTTTTTATAATGTGGTGTTTTAAATAATGTGGTGGTGAGGTGTTCTTAATAATGTGGAGGTAAGGTGTTTTTAATAAAATGGCGGTGAGGTGTTTTTAATAACATGGCAGTGAGTTGTTTGTAATAAAGTTGCAGTGAGGGGTTTTTAATAACGTGGAAATGAGGTGTTTTGAATAACGTGGCAGTGAGGTGATTTTTATAATGTGGAAGTGAGGTGTTTGTAATAAGATGGCAGTGAGGTGTGTTTAATAAGTGGAAATGAGGTGTTTTTAATAATGTGGAGTTGAGGTGTTTTGAATAACTTTGCAGTGAGCTTTTTTAATAACGTGGCGGTGAGGTGTTTTTAATAACGTGGAAGTGAGGTGTTTTGAATAAAGTGGTGGTGAGGTGTTTTTAATAAGGTGGGAGTGAGGTGTTTTTAATACCGTTGCGTTGAGGTGTGTTTAATAAGTGGAAATGAGGTGTTTTTAATAATGTGGAGTTGAGGTGTTTTGAATAACTTTGCAGTGAGCTTTTTTTAATAACATGGCGGTGAGGTGTTTTTAATAACGTGGAAGTGAGGTGTTTTGAATAAAGTGGTGGTGAGGTGTTTTAATAAGGTGGAAGTGAGGTGTTTTTAATAACGTGGCAGTGAGGGGTTTTTAATAACGTGGCAGTGAGGGGTTTTTAATAATGTGGAGGTGAGGTGTTTTTAATAAAATGGTGGTGAGGTGTTTTTAATAACATGGCAGTGAGTTGTTTGTAATAAAGTTGCAGTGAGGGGTTTTTAATAACGTGGAAATGAGGGGTTTTTAATAACGTGGCAGTGAGGTTATTGTAATGACATGGCAGTGAGGTGTGTTTAATAAGTGGAAATGAGGTGTTTTTAATAATGTGGAGTTGAGGTGTTTTGAATAACTTTGCAGTCAGCTTTTTTTAATAACGTGGGGGTGAGGTGTTTTTAATAACGTAGAAGTGAGGTGTTTTGAATAAAGTGGTGGTGAGGTGTTTTTAATAAGGTGGAAGTGAGGTGCTTTTAATACCGTTGCGTTGAGGTGTGTTTAAAAAGTGGAAATGAGGCGTTCTTAATTCCGTGGTGGTGAGGTGTTTTTAATAACGTGAAAGTGAGGTGTTTTGAATAAAGTGGCAGTGCGGTGTTTTTAATACCGTGGCGTTGAGGTGTGTTTAATAATGTGGAAATGAGGTATTTTTAATACCATCGCAGTGAGGTGTTTTTAATAACGTGGGAGTGAGGGGTTTAGAATAACGTGGTGGTGAGGTGTTTTTAATACCATGGTGTTGAGGTGTTTTGAATAACGTGGAAGTGAGGTGTTTTGAATAACGTGGCAGTGCGGTGTTTTTAAACCGTGGTGTTGAAGTGTGTTTAATAATGTGGAAATGAGATGTTTTTAATACCGTCGCAGTAAGGTGTTTTTAATAACGTGGGAGTGAGGGGTTTAGAATAACGTGGTGGTGAGGTGTTTATAATAACGTGGAAGTGAGGTGTTTTTAATAACGTGGAGTTGAGGTGTTTTGAATAACTTTGCAGTGAGGTGTTTTTAATAATGTGGCAGTGAGGTGTTTTTAATAACGTGGAAGTGAGGTGTTTTTAATAACGTGGAAGTGCGGTGTTTTTAATAACATGGAGTTGAGGTGTTTTGAATAACTTTGCAGTGAGGTATTTTTAATAATGTGGCAGTGAGGTGTTTTTAATAATGTGGCAGTGAGGTGTTTTTAATAACGTGGAAGTGAGGGGTTTTTAATAACGTGGCAGTGAGGGGTTTTTAATAATGTGGAGGTGAGGTGTTTTTAATAAAATGGTGGTGAGGTGTTTTTAATAACATGGCAGTGAGTTGTTTGTAATAAAGTTGCAGTGAGGGGTTTTTAATAACGTGGAAATGAGTGGTTTTTAATAACGTGGCAGTGAGGTGATTTTTATAATGTGGAAGTGAGGTGTTTGTAATAACATGGCAGTGAGGTGTGTTTAATAAGTGGAAATGAGGTGTTTTTAATAATGTGGAGTTGAGGTGTTTTGAATAACTTTGCAGTGAGCTTTTTTTAATAACGTGGAGGTGAGGTGTTTTGAATAAGGTGGAAGTGAGGTGTTTTTAATACCGTTGCGTTGAGGTGTGTTTAATAAGTGGAAATGAGGAGTTCTTAATACCGTGGTGGTGAGGTGTTTTTAATAACGTGAAAGTGAGGTGTTTTGAATAAAGTGGCAGTGCGGTGTTTTTAATACCGTGGCGTTGAGGTGTGTTTAATAATGTGGAAATGAGGTGTTTTTAATACTGTCGCAGTGAGGTGTTTTTAATAACGTGGGAGTGAGGGGTTTAGAATAACGTGGTGGTGAGGTGTTTTTAATACCATGGTGTTGAGGTGTTTTTAATAATGTGTAAGTGAGGTGTTTTTGAATAATGTGGAAGTGCGGTGTTTTTAATACCGTGGTGTTGAGGTGTGTTTAATAATGTGGAAATGAGATGTTTTTAATACCGTCGCAGTGAGGTGTTTTTAATAACGTGGGAGTGAGGGGTTTAGAATAACGTGGTGGTGAGGTGTTTTGAATAACTTTGCAGTGAGGTCTTTTTAATACCATCGCAGTGAGGTGTTTTTAATAACGTGGAAGTGAGGTGTTTTTAATAACGTGGAAGTGCGGTGTTTTTAATAACATGGAGTTGAGGTATTTTGAATAACTTTGCAGTGAGGTGTTTTTAATAATGTAGCAGTGAGGTGTTTTTAATAACGTGGCCGTGAGGGGTTTTTAATAACGTGGCAGTGAGGGGTTTTAATAACGTGGCAGTGAGGGGTTTTTCATAATGTGGAGGTGAGGTGTTTTTAATAAAATGGTGGTGAGGTGTTTTTAATAACATGGCAGTGAGCTGTTTTTAAAACCGTCACAGTGAGGTGTTTTTAATAACGTGGAAGTGCGGTGTTTTTAATAACGTGGCAGTGAGGTGTTTTTAATAACGTAGCAGTGAGGATTTTTTTAATAGCATGGCAGTGAAGTGTTTTTAAAAACGTCACAGTGAGGTGTTTTTATTAACGTGGCAGTGAGATGTTTTTAATAACGTGGAAGTGCGGTGTTTTTAATAACATGGAGTTGAGGTGTTTTGAATAACTTTGCAGTGAGGTGTTTTTAATAATGTGGCAGTGAGGTGTTTGTAATAACGTTGCAGTGAGGTGTTTTTAATACAATCGCAGTGAGGTGTTTTTTAATAACGTGGTGGTGAGGTGTTTTTAATAAAGTAGGAATGAGGTGTTTTTAATAACGTGGAAGTGAGGTGTGTTTAATAATGTGGAAGTGAGGTGTTTTTAATAACGTGGAAGTGAGGTGGTTTTAACAACGTAGCAGTGAGGTGTGTTTAATAATGTGGAAGTGAAGGGTTTAGAATATCGTGGTGGTGAGGTGTTTATAATAACGTGGAAGTCAGGTGTTTTTAATAACGTGGAAGTGAGGTGTTTTTAATAACGTGGAAGTGCGGTGTTTTTAATAACGTGGAAGTGCGGTGTTTTTAATAACATGGAGTTGAGGTGTTTTGAATAACTTTGCAGTGAGGTGTTTTTAATAATGTGGCAGTGAGGTGTTTTTAATACCGTCGCAGTGAGGTGTTTTGAATAACGTTGCAGTGAGGTGTTTTGAATAACGTTGCAGTGAGGTGTTTTTTTAATAACGTGGCAGTGAGGTGTGTTTAAAAACATGGCAGTGAGTTGTGTTTCATAACGTGACGGTGAGGTGTTTTTAATAACGTTGCAGTGAGGGGTTTTTAATAGCATGGCAGTGAGGTGTTTTTAATAACGTGGCAGTGAGGTGTGTTTAATTACGTGACAGTGAGGTGTTTTTAATAACGTGGCAGTGAGGGGTTTTTAATAGCATGGCAGTGAGGTGTTGTTAATAACGTGGCAGTGAGGGGTTTTTAATAACGTGGCTGTGAGGTGTTTATAATAACGTGGCTGTGAGGTGTTTATAATAATGTTGCAGTGAGGTGTTTTTAATAACGTGGAAGTGAGGTGTTTTTAATAACGTGGAAGTGAGGTATTTTTAATAACGTGGAAGTGAGGTGTTTTTAATAACGTGGAAGTGAGGTGTTTTTAATAACTTGGCAGTGAGGTATTTTTAATAATGTTGCAGTGAGGTGTTTTTAGTAACGTGGAAGTGAGGTGTTTTTAAAAACATGGAGGTGAGGGTTTTTTCATAACGTGACAGTGAGGTGTTTTAATAACGTGGAGGTGAGCTGTTTTGAATAATGTGACGGTGAGATGTTATTAATAATGTGGTGGTGAGTTGTTTTCAATGCCATGACAGTGAGGTGTTTTTCATAACGTGGCAGTGAGGTGTTTTTAATACCGGTTGCAGTGAGGTGTTTTAATACCGGTTGCAGTGAGGTGTTTTTAATACCGGTTGCAGTGAGGTGTTTTTCACAAAGTGGTTGTGAGGTGTTTTTAATAACGTGGAAGTGAGGTGTTTCTAAAAACATGGCGGTGAGGTGTTTTTCATAACGTGGAGGTGAGTTTTATTAAAGTGACAGTGAGGTGTTTGTCATAGCTTCGAAGTGAGGTATTTTTAATAATGTGGTGGTGAGGACTTCTTAATACCGTTGCAGTGAGGTGTTTTAAATAACATGGTAGTGAAGTGTTTTTAATAACATGGAAGTGAGGTGTTTTTAATACCGTTGCAGGGAGGGGTTTTTAATAACGTGGAAGTGAGGTGTTGAAATAACATGGTGGTGAGGTGTTTTTAATAATGTGGTGGTGAGGTGTTTTTTATAATGTGGTGGTGAGGTGGTTTTAATACCGTGGAAGTGAGGTGTTTTTAATAATGTGGTGGTGAGGTGGTTTTAATACCGTGGAAGTGAGGTGTTTTTAGTAACGTGAAAATGAGGTGTTCTTAATACCGTGACAATGAGGTGTTTTTAATGACGTGGAGATGAAGTGTTTTTAATAACGTGGAGATGAGGTGTTTTTAATAACGTGGAAGTGAGGTGTTTTTAATACCGGTCGCAGTGCGGTGTTTTGAATAACGTGGCTGTGAGGCATTTTTAATACCGTGACAATGAGGTGTTTTTCATAACGTGGAGATGAGGTGTTTTTAATAACGTGGAAATGAGGTGTTTTTCATACCGTTACAATGAGGTGTTTTTAATAACGTGGAAGTGAGGTGTTTTTAATAACGTGGAAATTAGGTGTTTTTAATAACGTGGCTGTGAGGGGTTTTTAATGACGTGGTGGTGAGGTGTTTTAATAACGTGGCTGTGAGGTGTTTTTACGTTGCAGTGAGGTGTTTTTAATAATGTGGTGGTGAGGTGTTTTTAGTACCGTCGCAGTGAGGTGTTTTTAATAATGTGGTGGTGAGGTGTTTTTAATACCGTGGAAATGAGGTGTTTTTAATAATGTAGCAGTGAGGTATTTTTAATAACGTGACGGTGAGGTGTTTTTAATACTGTGGAAGTGAGGTGTTTTTAATAACGTGATAGTGAGATGTTTTTAATAACGTGGTGGTGAGGTGTTTTTAATAACTTGACAGTGAGATGTTTTTAATAAAATGGTGGTGAGGTGTTTTTAATAATGTGGTGGTGAGGTGTTTTAATACCGTGGAAATGAGGTGTTTTTAATGTCGCAGTGAGGTGTTTTTAATACCGTGATGGTGAGGTTTTTTAATACTGTGGAAGTGAGGTGTTTTTAATAACATGGTGGTGAGGTGTTTTTAATACCTTGGTAGTGAGGTGTTTTTGTTAAAGTGGCAGGGAGGTGTTTTTAATACCGTGACAGTGAGGTGTTTGTAATAACTTGGCAGTGAGGTATTTTTAATATTGTGGTGTTGAGGTGTTTTTAATAACGTGACAGTGAGGTGTTTTTACGTTGCAGTGAGGTGTTTTGAATAACGTGACAGTGAGGTGTTTTTAATACCGTGACAGTGAGGTGTTTGTAATAACTTGGCAGTGAGGTGTTTTTAATATTGTGGTGGTGAGGTGTTTTTAATAACGTGACAGTGAGGTGTTTTTACGTTGCAGTGAGGTGTTTTGAATCACGTGACGGTGAGGTTTTTAAATTTTTTTTTTAATATTGTGGCTGTTAGGTGTTTTTACTAACCTGGAATTGAGGTGTTTTTACTACCATGAAAGTGAGGTGGTTTTCATAACTTGGCAGTGAGGTGTTTCTAATAACGTGGTGGTGAGGTGTTTTTAATACCGTGACAGTGAGGTGTTTGTAATAACTTGGCTGTGAGGTGTTTTTAATATTGTGGTGGTGAGGTGTTTTTAATAACGTGACAGTGAGGTGTTTTTACGTTGCAGTGAGGTGTTTTAATAACGTGGCTGTGAGGAGTTTTTAATAAAGTGGTGGTGACGTGTTTTTAATACCGTGACAGTGAGGTTTTTTAATAACATGGAAGTGAAGTGTTTTTAATAACGTGGAAGTGAGGTGTTTTTAATAACGTGGTGGTGAGGTGTTTTAATAACGTGGTGGTGAGGTGTTTTTAATAACGTGGTGGTGAGGTGTTTTTAATACCTTGGTAGTGAGGTGTTTTTGTTGAAGTGGCAGGGAGGTGTTTTTAATACCGTGACAGTGAGGTGTTTGTAATAACTTGGCAGTGAGGTGTTTTTAATATTGTGGTGTTGAGGTGTTTTTAATAACGTGACAGTGAGGTGTTTTTAATACCGTGACAGTGAGGTGTTTGTAATAACTTGGCAGTGAGGTGTTTTTAATATTGTGGTGGTGAGGTGTTTCTAATAACGTGACAGTGAGGTGTTTTTACGTTGCAGTGAGGTGTCTTGAATAACGTGACAGTGAGGTTTTTAAAAAAAAAATTTAATATTGTGGCTGTGAGGTGTTTTTACTAACCTGGAATTGAGGTGTTTTTACTACCATGAAAGTGAGGTGGTTTTCATAACTTGGCAGTGAGGTGTTTCTAATAACGTGGTGGTGAGGTGTTTTTAATACCGTGACAGTGAGGGGTTTGTAATAACTTGGCAGTGAGGTGTTTTTAATATTGTGGTGGTGTGGTGTTTTTAATAACGTGACAGTGAGGTGTTTTTACGTTGCAGTGAGGTGTTTTAATTACGTGGCTGTGAGGGGTTTTTAATAAAGTGGTGGTGAGGTGTTTTTAATACCGTGACAGTGAGGTTTTTTTAATAACATGGAAGTGAAGTGTTTTTAATAACGTGGAAGTGAGGTGTTTTTAATAACGTGGTGGTGAGGTGTTTTAATAACGTGGTGGTGAGGTGTTTTAAATAACGTGGTGGTGAGGTGTTTTTAATAACGTGACGGTGAGGTATTTTTACGTTGCAGTGAGGTGTTTTAATAACGTGGCTGTGAGGTTTTTTTAATAACGTGGTGGTGAGGTGTTTTTAATAACGTGGTGGTGAGGTGTTTTTAATAACGTGGTGGTGAGGTGTTTTTAATAACGTGGTGGTGAGGTGTTTTTAATAACGTGACAGTGAGGTGTTTTTACGTTGCAGTGAGGTGTTTTAATAACGTGGAGTTGAGGTGTTTTTAATCTCGTGAGAGTGAGGTGTTTTAATGCCATCTCAGTTTGGTGTTTGTAATAACTTTGCAGTGAAATGTTTTAATGCCATAGCATTGAGGTGTTTTTATTCAGTGAGCATGGCAGTGAGGCTTCATCAGGCACAATAGACCCCAACCCTCGGCACGTGTCCGGTGTTTATTTTGATTCACCGCTCATGTCTGGTCACGTGCTGGTGCTCGAGCTCAAATGGAGGAGTGCGTGTTAATAGCTGAAATTATGATTCATTATCATCCAGTAATTGCTCCCAGGGGTGAATTTTTGGTCAAAATTTTTTATTTTGCAAAAGCAAAAACAAACGTCAAATCACATCATCGATGGGGTGCTCTGCTCTGTTTTTGTTTTTACTTTAACGTGATCTTGTGTTTTATGTGTGTGGGTGAGAGGTGTGTGTGCTTGTTGTTTTTGTGTTTCCGGGGCATTAACTCTGCTGGTTTCGTGCCCAGGTAGTGAATTATGAGGTGTTGGTTATGTGAGTGTTGAGGGTTCTTATTGGGTGTTGTGCACATGCGGATGTGGTGTTTGGGATTGAGTGTTGCTTGCTCACCTTGTCCAGCTGCTTGCACCATCCAGTTTTTGCCATCTGCATCAGAGGTGTGTATTGTGTGGGTATGTCCACCATCTCCCCAGTTAGACCACCCTCCCAGCTCTTCAGTTTTTAGCACGTAACTCCTGAATATGTTTTGAACTTTACATTGTATAACACACAAGGAGTGTTGAGATGGGGGCGGGGGGGGGGGGGGTACCCCACGCTGCCTGTGAGAAAAGTGCACAGCGACATGATATTATTTACGAGAAGGATATATTTATAAGTTTTCAGGATGTGTTGGACATTGAAAGGCTATGTACGGAGTTATTGGCCTCGTCATGGTTAACTTTTGCCTGCGAACTTTGGTCTCAAAACGACCTTTAGTGGGGCAACTTAGCTAAATATAGCATAACAATTGTGCATTTTGTGAGGAAAGCACCAAATTTGGCACACCAGTAGGCTATCATATTATCAACAGATTTCGATATTGAGCCATCTCAAAATTTTTGATGAATTTGAGATGGCCCAATATCCAAATCTGTTCATTGCCCCACTTGCCCCACTACTTCATGCCAACATCTCGTAGCTTACAACCTTGCCCCGAAAACATTAAGAAACGCAGAATAACAAAAAATTGCCTGAAATAACAAAACATATTTTAAATAACATAAAAAACATGACTTTAGTTTTGTTTTGTTATTGATGAAGTGACCTGGTGCCTAATCTAACTTGGATGTTAGGCCTATGTTTGTTTTCCGATCCAACCCTGTGTCAGGCCTCATAATATGCATTGATCGCCGACGTGTAATTGCCAAGGAGCTCCAAGGGAATTTTCCGGAATTCGATTGAGTAATAGGAACAGTAATTTACTTCAAAATCCATTAAAATATTAGACAGAAGTTGAAATATATTTTGCAAAATCGGCCGGGCCCGGTTAAACATCGCGTGCTTCGACAGTTCGCCTCTTTTGGGGGAGACAAGATGGCGGAAAGTGCACTTCCGGTGGCTTTAGTGCCATGCCTCCAAAATCAACCTGTGTCGTTTGTTAGATGTAGTGTCGAGGACACGGGTCCCATCAAAGTCAAATTTATGGCCACATTGCTGGCAATGACGTGCTTTGGCTGACTGGGTCACTTTTCCAAGCCTAATTGCTCTATCATGTTCATCTAGTCATTGTTTCAAATTTCTTCCAGTTTCACCAATGCAGAATTGGTTACAGTGTTTTCCTGATGAATGGTAGAATTCAGATTTATCATCAATTGGTATTAGGTCTTTCGGTTTTGAAATGACATTGCAGATGGTGCGTAGAGGCTTGTAAGCTACACCAATCTGTGCGCCACGTACAATCCTGCCAATCCTTTCAGAAAGGCCAAGGTAGTATGGCAGTACACAGTGCCCAAGTGTGTCTGGCTCCTTCCATTCTGTCCATTTTGGTTCTTCCAATCTGGGGAGTATCCCCTTGTTGTACCCATTTTTGAGCAGGACTCCTCTAGCTAATCTGATTTCTTCAATTGCCTCGGCTTTGAAGGATGACAGCATCCATGCCCGAGCTGCTAAGATCCGTGCAACACTGCGTTCGTGGGAGATTGGGTTGCAGGAGTTACGATCCAGTAATCTGCTGGTGTGGGTTGGTTTCAGTGTAAACCAAAGTCTTTGGGGAGTTGTCAGGCTTCCGGTGAACCTCCACATCCAAACAGGCCAATTTGCTTTCTTTTTCAATTTCGATTGTGAAATGCTGGGAAATACCCGGCCAAGTTGCCCCAGTAGGTGGTCTACCGTGTTCGTATGCACAATGGCGAAGGTGTCATCCACATATCTGTTCAAGTACCGTGGGAGCTAATTCTCATGAGACTCAAATATCCTTCGTTCGATTTTCTCCATCACCAAATTAGGGACAACAGCAGAGACCGGTGAACCCATAGCTGTGCCAAATATTTGTCGGAAGTGTGTAACATCACAGATGAAGGTCATGCTGTTCAGACACATCTCCAGCAGGCTAGCAATATCTTCAGGTGTTAGTTTCCTGTTCTGACAAGCCATTTTCCAATCGTTTGAATGTTTCAACTGGTTGAGTGTGATGTTCACCGTTCAAATGTGATGTCGCTCAAGTGTCGGATCTCATCTCAATGAACCATTTGACTTACTGAGCTTTCTCCTGTGGAGTCGCCATTTTATTTTACATTAAACCACGAGACCTGAAAATAAGGAATACTTTGAGCTTTTGTATCATACAAAACAAAGGGTATCATTGTATCATTTTAGTTATATTAACAACCAAATTTGCAGGTCTTTTTGGAACACCCTGTATGCAGTATTGTGGAGGAAATAGCACCACCTTTGGTGGTAGCCGATATTACAGATTGTCTTCCTTTTACTTCTTCATAATACTGTATAACGGAACCTTCTCAAAATTATAATGTGGAGTGGGATCCGTTGTGATCAACAAAATTTCTTTCAAAAAATGACAAAAATTTTAAAGTAGATTTCCAAGAATGTGCCGCAGCAAATTTACCACCAAAGGTGGGCAAGAGAATGGCACTCCCGCCTTCTGGCGGGAGTACCCCCTACTATTAGTCAGACTTCTCAAAGCAATGAAAAACAATATTTATAATAGTACACAGCAGGAGCACACAAACAATAACAGCAACCATGACAGCAGCAACAAAAACAACAACAACCATGTATTATACAAGATCCTAATTTTTTTTTTCACTTTTCACTTAATTTTACATCTACATTGAGATTCCACAGATAGACTTGCAATATGTTTGTGAAGTACAACATTCTGTAATTTGATTAAACCCATCAGTGAAGCGACGGGGTAGGCACAGCTTGGGTATTAAAAAGCCCAAATAGAGCATGATGTACAAGAAGGGGAGTGGAGAGTATCAAAGTTGGTGAATATATTGCCGTTCAACGCAATACAAATACCCTTGCAAGAAGCTGGAACCTCAGGCTATTAAGATGGTCTTTGCGGTCACAATGGATATGGAATCGGGCAGTACCCGGACAAAGTTTGATGTCATAAAAAGCAGTTCTGCACAAACACAGTGTTGGAATTGGAATTTATGAGTGAAAATGTGTATAAAAGGGAAATACGAAGAGAGTACCAAACCCCACATCGTATGAAAATGAACTGCCGCAGAGTACAGTCACGTTTTAATATCTGAAATTATGATTCATTATCATACAGTAATAGCTCCCAGGGGTGAAATAACGCTTGATGTGCATGACGATATAAGTTTTGGCTGGATTATGATAGTCGTAGCAAGACTCCAAGACTCTGGAATGGGGTTGAGTTGGAAAGCCAAATCAAGCAGATTGCGATCCATCAGCAATGCCATTCCCTCAGGAAACTGACTCGTCTAATATGGATTAATTTTTTTTCCGCAAGACAAAGATCCCAAATGCAAGCAAAGGCGGTGAAACGATCTTGCCAGGAAAGGAGGCGATGGAAACCTCGCGATAATCGATGAAGATTTTGTGGTCATGTTGGCTAATGTCGAGACTGAAATGATCAAATGGCAACCAATTGTGGGGACTAATACAAGTAATTTCAATATTATGTATTCCATAATGGTATGGTGGAACTCGTAGAAGAGGGAGACCTAGATCAAGATGGCTGGACCAAGTGAAGTTGGCACCGGAGATGCAAATCAATGACCTCAAGGAGGCAGTAAAGGACAGGCGTTGCTGGCAGGTGCTGACCTGGAGGGTCACCAGGAGTCGGTCACAACTCGGTGGCACAATGTGACAATGTGAATGGTATAGCTAAGCAAGGGCTCACACACCAACTACTAATGCATTCTACAACTTATTTGCTGGGTTTTTTTTCTTTTTCCTCGATTATCTATTGCACCAATAATGCATTCAGCATCTCGCTGTTGCAATTGCTCGTTTCTCATAACCGCTGTAAGTAAATTGCTTGTGTATTTCCAGTTATTGTAATAATGTATACAACTGAGCTCGGTTTTGGGAAAGCTTCCCTGGGTTTGTGTCTGTCACCTGCCCATGAGCAACATAGCAAGCAAACCTGTCGAACGAGCCCAGTTGCAGACATTGCAACGACAGTACCAACAGGGAATGCTCAAGCAGCAGGTCATAACTGCTGCCATAATAAATGCCACGAATGACCGGACATAGTGCTGTGACATGGAAAACGTATCCTGTTTTGACATGGCAAAAGCACAATTTAATAAGCCTGTTGCCTAATTTTGTAAACCTGCTGGGTAGCAGCAGTAGCGGTGAATAGTGGCAGTCGGCAGATATTTCCGCTCCCCCACATCCTCTCCTCTTTTACTAACGTGGCCTACACCCATTGTTAGGTTTTGCAAGCAAACTTGTTCTGAAACATTGTCCTCATCTTGAAATGGATTACGGCGGGTGTTACGCGTGCAATTTAGTAGGGCTCGATACCACCGTCACCGTGTGCGGCTGCCTTTGGATGCAAACTTTACTTTGAAGACAACAAATATCAACTCTTGTAATATTCAGAATTTCAATGACTTCTCTGCTCCTTCCTGTCATTGGACCAACATTGGTCGTTTCTACCTGTTCCTCTTTCCTACCCGTTACTTGTTGACATTGAACAGTGAACACTCTCTCTAGCTGGGACATTATGAGCAATTTTGGGATGTTCACCGACAGAAATGATCATCTTTCATGTACAGCTCAATTCCTCTGAGTTGTCCACCGTTGGAAGAGTCCAACATATTTGTTCTTTCTTTGGAAAACCAAAAGAGGCCTTTTCTGTACACAAAGTTGAGGCTCGTGGAGGAGCTTGGGTTTTCAGAAAAGGGAGATCTCGTCAAAATGCTTTTGTATACAACGTCTATGGCTGCCAGGATGTCCTCAAGGTATGCACACGAGCCTCTAAGCCAATCCCGACCCAGCTATAAACTGTCATCCCGGCGTGTCACAGGCAGGGTGATTCATCAATGTATGTGTGTGCCGTCCCTCTGATGGAGGTTAAACAAGGGTCCCTTCTGCTGCCATTAGTCGTGTTCTTCATGAAGAGTAGGAGAGCTAACAGCACCCTGAACTAATTGCAAATTCCTGCCCTAACTACTGCTGGGAAGGCAATGGAAAACCATCCAGCATAATGCTTGTCAAGAAACTGCTTTGGCAGTATTGGACCTACCCTAGGGCAGAACACCACAATGCCATACGAATACAAAGTGGAGGATCATTTAGTAAGGAGCTAGGCTTTGGAGAAAAGGGAGACCTCTTCAAAATGCACCCTGACTTTCCAATCACCCAGGCCCACAATTTTCGTCTGGCTCTGTCTTTCCAACCAAAGTGTAAGACTGTACTCATTAAATGTAGTTAGGTGTGTGTGCAAAATGCATAGCAGGGATGCTGAAGCTCATTCATTGTCTGTGAGGGTCTGAAAATCCAGTCGTTAATGCCAACATCCTTGGGGTGACACCTTTGCTAATATAAAGCCCACGATTATAAGCACTCACTGACACTGCAAATGGCTTTCACTGTAGAATAAAAATCTGAATTTGTGTTCCTCTATTCTTCACTAGCAAATACAACCCGCTGCTTAGCTGACGGGGGGGGGTATAAAGTGGGGGGTAAAAGAGGGGAGGATGAGGATAGAGGAGGACGGGGTTGCGAGGGAGGAGGGAGGGGATAAGAGGAGGGAGGGAGGAAGAGAGAGGAGGGAAGGGGGAAGAAGAGGAGGGAGAGGGGAGGGAAGAAAAGAGAGGGGTAGAAGAGGATGGAGTGGGGGAGGGAGTAGGGAGGGGAGGATGAGAGAGGAGGGAATATTAGGGAGAGATAGGAGGGAGGGGGAAGGAAGAGGATGGAGTGGGGAGAAGGAAAGGGAGGGGAGGGAGAGAGAGATAGAAGGGATGGGGAGGGAAGAGGAGGGAGGGGTAGAAGAGGATGGAGTGGGGAGAAGAAAATGGAGGGAGTAGGGAGGGGAGGGAGAGAGAGGAGGGAGGGTTAGGGAGGGAGGGTAGGAAGGGAGAGGTAGGAGGGAGGGGAGGGAAGAGGAGGGAGGGGTAGAAGAGGATGGAGTGGGAGAAGAAAAGGGAGGGAGTAGGGAGGGGAGGGAGAGAGAGGAGGGAGAGTTCGGGAGGAGGGAGGGGAGGGAGGGAGAGATAGGAGGGAGGGGGAGGGAAGAGGAGGGAGGGGTGGAAGAGGATGGAGTGGGGAGAAGAACAGGGAGGATTAGGGAGGGGGAGAGAGAAGAGTGGGGAGGAGAGGAAGGTGGAGGGGAGAGAGGATGAGAGTGGGGAAGGGAGGGAGGGAGGTGGAGAGAGAGAGTGGAGGGAAGGGAGTGGAGCGAGAGAGGGGAGGGGGAGGAGGAGAGAGGAGGAAATGGAGGAAGGGGAGGGAAGGGATTGAGGTGAGGGAGAGGTGGGAAGGAGGGGAGGGAAAGAGAGGAGAGAGAGGAGGGAGGGAGAGAGGATGGAGGGGGAGAGGGGATAGAGGAGGGAGGGAGAGAGGTGTGAGAGGAGGGCGGAGTGAGAGAAGGGTGGGGCGATAGGAGGGAGAAAGAGAGGGTCGAGGGAGAAAGGAGGTGTGTGGGAGCTAGGAGGGGTGAGGAATGGGAGAGCTTAGAAGGAGGGTGAAGAGCGAGGACAGGGGTGGGGAGTGGGGGGAACAACCCCTCACTAAATGTTGCTTCACACTCCAGGAGGGGGGGAAGGGGTTGGAGCGAGGAGGATGGGGAAGAGAGGAGAGAAGTGGGGAGGGAGTGAGGAAGGGTGGTGGAGCTAAGAGAGGTGCTAGGAAGGGGGGAGCAAGGAAGAGTGAGAGAGCGAGGAAAGGGGAGGGGGTTGGGGGACAATGCCTCACCAAATGTCGCCTTCCACTTTGGGAGGGAGAGAAGGGGGTGGAGAGGGAGAGAGCGAGGAGGGGTGGAGGAGGAAAGGGGAGCAAAGAAAGGGGGGGAAGAATGGGGGAGGCAGGGCTAGACTCTAAAGCAAGGAAGAGAGGGAGAGCGAGGGAGGAAAGGGGGGTGAGCGATGCCTCACATGTCATTAAACACTCCAGGAGAAGGGGGTGCGAGGAGGGGTGGGAGCGAGAGAGAGAGGAAGAGAGAGAGAGAGGGAGGGAGTAGGGAGGGGAGAGAGGCGGCAGAAGAAGAGGGAAGGGGGAGAAGAGGAGGGAGGAAAGGGAGAGAGAGAGAGAGGAGAGAGAGAGAGAGAGAGAGAGAGAGAGAGAGAGAGAGAGAGAGAGAGAGAGAGAGAGAGAGAGAGAGAGAGAGAGAGAGAGAGAGAGAGAGAGAGAGAGACAGAGACAGAGACAGAGACAGAGACAGAGACAGAGACAGAGACAGAGACAGAGACAGAGACAGAGACAGAGACAGACAGACAGACTCCATGATAATATTATGTGATTGCAAAAAAACACACACCGATCTATATTCAGGCATTTCCAGGTATTTACGTCATAAATGTGTTCCTGGAAAACATCGTTTAAATGGAACTTCAAACCCCCATTGTTTTATTAAAGATGTATTAAAGGGGAAATGCATTCCTGACAAAAAAAAAAATTGAGTGGAAATTTTTCAAAGTTGCTTTACTCATCCTCGATCCTCCTGTTATGTTAATCTTTCGTTGTTTCTTTGAATTTCTTTGATCTTTATTTGTTTGAAATTTGAATTTATTTGATCGTTAATATATTTTGCCTTTCCAACTCCAGCGATTCTCCACAGAGAACCCAGGTGCGGCACCTTCGTGTTGATACTGCTGGTTAATTATTTTCGTTGCACTCAATGAAACCACCACAATGAAGCTGGTTAATTTTGGCATGTTCCTAAATTTTTTGTTCACTCAGTATAATTCTCCAAAGAGTAGAAAAAGACAAGTTTAATGCTTTGGAAATTTCACATTTTCTTGTGTATCCATGGAGAAGGAGGGAACATGGCCTTGCTTGTTTAAAGTAAATAGGTATATCGGCTTTGTTATAAGACTCATTACTTCTTTAAATTATCAGATTTCACAACAGATTTTGACACTTATTTAGTCCGGACAATATTCGATCCTCAAAGCCGAAATAATATTTCGACCACCCAGCAACGGAGTTGGGCTTCTTGAACATCGGAATGGATTCTCATCCATCCATTGGGACCATACTCTGTGCAGAGTGTTGGTGATACCTAAGCAGGCTCCTTGGCGATTGGGCACAATCCTGGACGGGTCACCACTCCGACACAGGATACCAGCAAGTTGGCACTCATTTTGCCAACGTCGGAAGGATGACAGGCAGAGTCAACCCCACCTGGTATTAATTCAACAGCCAAATGGGATTTGAACTCGGGACCCTCGGACTCCAAGCCTCCCACCCCAACCATTAAGCCAACACCAGGCATATTATCATTACCATGTACCATTGTCATTATCCTTATCATTATTATCATTTTATACCATTATTAGTCATTATTCTTATCATTATGTACCATTATTATCATTATGTACCATTATTATCATCATTATTATTATCATTATGTACCATTATTATCATTTTTATTTTCATTATGTACCATTTTCATTAATATTATCATTATCAGTATGTATCATTTCCATTATGTAGAATTATCATTATGTATCATTTTAATTATTGTAATTATCATGATGTACCATTATCATTTCAATAGTATCTAATTAATAGATATATTCACATTCCGGCTGGACAAACAAACAAACAGGAAAGATGTCGTGCATTACACGATACCTGCAAAATCCTAACAACAGTTGCCATGGAAACAGCAATTTAGTACTTTGGAAAATTTGACTTATCAAGTGTTTTACATGATGGAATGTTGTGTATAACACATTTGGTCGATCCATTTTTTAATTACCGTCTAATAGGTGTTTTGCATGTTTCGGATTTCATTGACCTTGACCTTTGACTAATTTTGACCAGATTTTATGTGCATATACTACACATGCGTGCAAATAAGCTATTTAAGTTTAAATCTGATATCTTGAAAAATTCCTGAGGTTTGGCAATAGTAAGATCACAAAAATCCCATTTGATTATAATGGGATGAAATTTTTATCATGGAAATCATTGACGTGTCAAAACGGCTAAATCGATCATTCTGATTTTTGGGGAACAAGGTCTGTGACCAAATATGAAAATCCTGTTCAAATTTAAAGTTAATGAGATTAAAAATGATGATTTTGTGTGACTTTAATCTTTGACCTTTTGACGTCAAAAACTATATGCTTCTAGGTTTTGATTGGTGAACCAATTCATTGACCCAATATGCAATTTCTGTTCAACCTTTTAGAGTACCCACTCTTCAGGTGGGTGGAGATTGCGGAGTACTTGCCTAAAAACGTATAGTCTGTGTATTGTAAGAAGACTATAGATGTTTGTGTGTTGTGTGCCTAAAGGAGTGAGTCTAAAGGGTGAAAACATATGTTCCAGTCGTGCATGATCAATAGACGTACTCACGGTGCAAGTTGCTTTCAAACAGTATGTAATTAATAGACATACTCACATGGGTCGACTGAGGGTTCACCTCAGAGGATTCACAGTCCAGCCATGTTTTTAGTTTTATACATTAGACGAGCAGGGTATGCTTACACTTTGTGTAAGTACTTGTGTAAGCTTACACATTGTGTAAGCATACGAACCGTGTTTCCCCATTGTCTCGGGTCACTCACCTCCATTTTATTTTTCATTTATTTATTTTCATTTATTTTGATTTTCATATATGAATGTTGTACGATGATTGTGTGATTTTTCTTTGATGTGTATCGTCTTCGATGTCCGTCGGCACACAAAATTACCGTGCTTCCCCATTGTCTCGGGTTGCTCACCTGCATTTTATTCATTTATTTTTTCATTTATTTATATTGGGTGGTCGCTAGACTACCCTTAGTCTCAGGTTTTTCCGTCTGTCTGTTTGTTTGTATGTAATGGACAGCTCTGGCGGCCAGGGGAGTCAACCGATTTTGATGAAACTTGACTGGTAGGTTCATACCAGGATCGAGTTGTATGCTTTTGAGCACCGTTGCTATGGACGCCACCGTTGATTAGCAACGGGACTTTGAAATTTTTGAAAAAATCCGAAAAATATGTTTTTTTCAAAAACCAGCTTCCGCGCTTTTATGCGCACTATAATCAACCTCTGTCAAAAAATTTCAGCCCGATCCATCAAAAACTATGACTAGTATGCAATTATATTACTATATGCTTTCACCCCAATGTTCGCGTTGGGATTCCCTAACGAAGGGTTAGGGAATCGAACACAATGATGAATGGACAGTTGCTTGTCACGTTCCTATATGGAACAACGAACTGCAAAAATGCCATCTGATGTGTTCTCTTATCTACATATTTCAAATTCGCCTTAGTCTAGCGACCACCCATGTCGCCTACCGGCTTGTTTTCATATATGAATGAGTGTTGTACGATGATTCTGTAATTTTTTTCTGGTGTATCGGCTTCAATTTCCATTGGTACACAAAATTACGTGCTTCTCTGTTGCCTCGGGTCACTCATCTGCATTAAAAAAAATTTATTTATTTTCATTTGCGGATGCTTTCCGGCAGTTCTGTGATTTTTTTTTTCCCGGTGTATTGGCTTTGTTGTCTGTCGGCACGCAAAATCTCAGCTTTCTGCATCACCTGGAAGGTACCGATCTTTAATATCAGTCAGTGAGTCCGTCACTGAGCGAGTCAGTGGTTCGAATGAGCTTTATATTTTAAATAAAGCTTTAACAGAAATGTATTAAGTACCAGTACTCAAAAATGGCAGAATCGTGGTCCCACGACGTCACTTACATGTCCTTTCCCTCCACATACATCAATCTCCTCTCAGCCTCCTTTCCCTTCACTCTACACTCCTCCCACACATTTCCCTTTCCTGCCCTCTTCTTTTAGTCATCATTTTCAATTTCATTTCTCATGCTGTGCAAATAACGGGATCCAACAGGATGCTGCAGAGGCAGTGCACTCTCCTCTGAGCCATCTGGCTTGAGTTTGATTCTCAGCAGACCATAAAATTGTTGAATTGCTCTTTTGAAGGCAGGGCATTGCATCGTTGAGTACACCATCCATTGGATGTATGTTAATCTGGCAACCCATCTATCTACATTTTGTTAAACATCCCACGGTGTCTTTTGAAGATGAGTTGGTGAGCTATCAGTGGCATCCTGGCCCAATTCAAAATCACTGCGCCGACTGCCTCCTGGGAGGCATCGTCAAACCAAACAGCATCAATCTTGCCGTGAGGCTGTTTTGGCAACACCGAAGCTCTGTTCGCACAGTACAGACAAGATGGAGATAAAGAATGAGATGGAACTAAATAATTCCTTCAGATTCCTGAATGGCCTCATTCAATGGCCATCTGGAGCATCAGCTGGGAACCATCCATCATCAAGGTTTCAAGGCTTCAAACGAGAGAGAGAAACAAAAACAGAAATATATACTGCACACTATAAAGATATTATCAACACAGAAGTTGAAGGATGAAATGAATGATATTTTCTTCCGTAAACTCGATTATAACAACAACGATATCGCAAGGTAACTCACCAATTTGCCAAACACCAACCTCTCATTTGGTCATCAGGTTGAGTTTTTATTGAAGGTATTTGATGAATAAGGTTGAAAAGGAACTGGATTTAGGGTCTGAGTTCAATGGAAACAGTGAGTTTTGGGGGGATGTAAAAATGTACATTAGTGTCCGTCTGTGCCTGCAATGCAGTTCACCGTTGCTGCTTTAAACTGACCCCATCCTCCCACCCTTCATAAAATGCTTCTCTATGAATGATTCTGCATGTTCTACAGTCAGTTTGATCCTTTCATTGCAATTTCATAGATAAAGTTGTTACTCCACACGTGTGAAGCAAAAAGCGAGGAAAATAAAAGAGAGCGAGAAATCGGTTCACTTCTGTCTGTCTGTCCGTCCACAAACTTGAGTTTATGATCGACGAACAACTTAGTTTCAATTGAATCATTGAATGTTATATTTTGAACACAACTCGGAAAGTGAATCTGTAAACAAAGCTGCAGTTTAGCAGTACTTTGGCTCTGAATTTGTCCCGATCGCACATGCGCACAGAGGAATGAGATAATATTTAAGCGGTGTCGCCGCTTCAATATTCGGTATGTACTTCCTTCCATCCGTCCGTCTATCAAAAATGAAGAACAACCACCTTTATAGTCCTCCGTGCAGGGATAAGCAGTCGTAAGTTGGCGTTTGCAATTTCGCCACGAGTGCCCACATACCCATGCACACAAACAGACCTTTATTTATTTATTTATTTATTTTAAACTGCACCGCTTCCTTCGGATGTGGGTATGATTTTTCTTTAAACTCTGTCTGTCTGTCTGTCTGGCTGTAACCCATTGTGATGTCACATCCGTTTCCGGGCTCCACCACCTGGTGGGAGTCCCGAGCGCTTCTGCTGTACCGTGATTTCTGGTGAATAAACTGTTGTTTGGACGCTCGCCTTGTGTCTCTGAATCTCTCCATTTGCGACGCCATCGGTTTCGCTCATAAAGACTTTGCACTCGCAATCAAACAAAATTGAAAATCATTCCAAACATGAGACTTACTGTTTTTTAGAATGTCATAAAGGACACAAACAGGCACGAAGAAATAATGTAACGTGTTAAATAAGGTGGTGTAAAAGCCACCGCATCAATGGCGGTAAACTTCCGGATTTTTTTTTCATACGACTTTTACAATCTTTATTTCATTTCAATTTAATTATATACCTGAACGCTGCGTCGGCTAAGATGTTCTATGAACTCGAGTTAATGATGTTTCAGTTTATGTAACATATCACAATTGTCCAAATGGATACTTACTTTGTCTGAAACATTGTATTATACATTACACAGGCAACCTGGGAACCAGAGGAAGAAGCCAACAGTCATTGTTCCCTCATGAACGTTGAGCACTCACTGACCTTCTGCGGTCGGAAGATTCCTGGCGTTGATCTAAAAGTGCAGGCCCGTCAGGTTGGACTGCAAACCTCTTTTTCTCCGACTGCAAACTCGGCTTCTCGAAGAGTAGAAGACGATTGGTAGATTTGCAGAGGCTAAAAGCGTTTTACTTTCACTCTCCCACACCATCATTGATTTAAAGTTGTATCATTGGGATTGCAAGGCCTGGCATTGGCCTAGTGGTTCGGGTGGTGGCTTGGGATCCTAGGGTCCTGGGTTCGAGCCCCGATGGCTGCTGAATTAACACCAGGGGGTTGACTCAGCCTGTCGTCCTTCCGAGTTTGGCAAAATGAGCACCAGTATCCTGGTAAAAGGGGCACTGCATCAGCAGCATAGCTGTGCCCCTAACCAATGATGCAACCAGCAGCCAAAAAGGCTGTATATGAAGGGATAGGGATTGCAAACCTGCATGCTTGCTTATCTGAAGAGCATTTAACAAACTTTTTATTTGTTGACTCAATTCATCTTTTACTCATTGTCATAAATAAACGAGTTTGGGCACTGTGTGTGTATGTGTGTGTAACAGGTAGGCCCAGCCCTAGTTTACTTGAACTTCAAACACCCAGTGTTCGGCCAGGGGATCATCCTTCAGTGTGTGACGCCAGTGGAACCCTTGCTTCAACAAGTCACACACCACATCTACTACAAGTCCACAATTCCACCAATAATCCCAAAGATATTGCTTCATTTGGAAAGGATACAGGTGAGTTATAATGCACTTTAAAAATTTTTTTTTATATCTACCAAATGGCTGCTTTACAGTCACCAGCAAAGAATCACTCCTTACGAATAGGTTAATTCTGCCACCAAAGGTGGTCTGAGGTTTAATTTACACCTCTGTTTGTCTGTCAGTCTGTCGCTGTGTCTGTGAGCAGGATATCTCCAAAAGTTATGCACAGATTCGGATGAAACTTTATGGACAGGGTAGGTGTGTGACAAGGACAAATTGATTCCATTTTGGTGAAGATCCGGATCCGAATCTGCAAACGAGAATTATTTAATTTATGACATGTAATACCAGCTTTGCGCTGGCAGGAAGGCCTAGAGTCCCCCAGACGTAGGCATACTGAACTCTAAGCTGTCTAGCCTGGGTTCAAATTTCTCGGCACAACTATAAACTGCCATCCCGGTGTTTCACATACAGGGTGATTCATCAACGTGTTTGAGAGGGCGATAACAATATGGCTCATGAAAACCTGCGTTCAGTGTTCGTACGCAGTACCATCTCTAAGATGGACGTTAAACTGGCGTTCCGTCTGCCGGTATTAGTTTGAGGACATTAAAGATCCCACGGTGTCATTCACGAAGAGGGGGCAGTACCATTTAAGTTTGCAGACCAACCCTTGTCATTGTACAGAGCATGACAAGACCATCGATTTCTGAGAGAGTAAAACGGCAACTCACTGATGGGGGCAGTGGGACAATAATTGGACACAATAGCAGGGGAATGAATGAACATGAAGAGAAGGAGAGCAAGAGATTGGGAAGAAACAGAGTAACTGGCAAATAAGAGGGTAGTGTGAGGGTTAGGTGGGGTTAATGGGGTTACTGGAAGAGCACATGTATCCTGGGGTATCTGGGGAGGGTCGGAGGACTGAAAGAGCAAAGGAAATGAGACTGGAGTAGAGGCTGTCAATGAGACAGGTCAATGACCTATCTGCGATGTGAGAGCAAAAGTCCTTGTGCTTTGGCCTCATTGGAGGAGATTCCAATAATGCTGAGAGCTATGAGAGACAGATGGAGTACCAGCCCCGAAAGGAGAGCAGTACATACTCCATTGAGCTATGGACACATGCGTAATTCTAATTTTTCAAGGAATGACCGAAGACGTCGAGACTGTGGCTGGCTTTGAGGCAAACTTCACAATATGATCAGCTTGGGAGAGGTCATGGCTGGTGGTGAGGCCTAAAAATTCAAGAGACTGACCCTCTTCCAATGGCTGACTATGGATGAAGATAGATGGATCTGTTTGACGATCTTACTGGAGCAACAGAGTGAAGCTGTGAGATTTACCAAAGTTGAAAAACCTGTTTAATTTGTCAGACCGGCGTCTAATCAATTCACATCAGCAGAGATCGATGTACATGTTGTCTGCCAGCCTGTGTGATGGGGTACCATATGACATCGTGTGGAGTCATCTCCAAAAACTAACGGAGGGGTTTTCAGAGCACGGGAGAGTTCGGTATGTACATAGATGTGGACCAGGACTGGGTTCAAGACTGCCTTGGGTTACCCGAGTCTCCACTGGGAGAGGAGAGGGTCCATTGATAGCAACGTGTGAATGTGTGAATGGAGGAAGTCAAAAAACCAAGCATGAAGTTGGTTGGCCTCGTATGGTACAGGGAGCAAGCTTGGCAAGCAAAACAGGACATCAGATGGTATCAAGTTGTGTGAATGTTCTCCAACAGATATAATATCAAAAACATCAACAGATATAATATTGAGCAATCTTATCCTATCTAAGAACTCTAAAGTAGAATTAATACTCCAGAAAATGTTAATACTGCACAATAATTCTTACAAATTGCCAAACAATCTATATATTAATAAAACTCTCATGTTGTATGTATGTATGTATGTATGTATGTTACCGAAATACAGCCAAAACGGTACACAATAGCACAAAAATTTTTTAGGGCCACTTTACTCACCATTCACTGTTGTTTCATATCAAGTTTCGTTCAAATCGGGCAACGAGAAAAATAATTAAAAAATCAATTCCCGATCCCGTCAAGTACTCTTTGGGAGAATTTGATCGATGCAAACAACCTCAATGGTATAGTTCGCTGGAGCTATCTTCTTTTTTTTTCTTGAAATGATTTATTAAAAAATGAAATCCGTCCACTTTCTCGGGGTTGTAATGTGATCTAGTGATTTTATAAGTGCATTGAAGTGTCTTTCGTGCTGGTAATTTTGGAACTATATGAACAATGGAAGGAATTTTGCCTCCATCTTGGCAGACAAAAGGAGTCACTGTTTGTCAAGCTTAAGTGGTCCATTTGCTCAGTTGAAGGAGGGGTGGGGGTAGGGTGGAGGGGAATAGCCACCTGTGGGCATGGCACACACACACCTTGTGGGCACACTGCCTCTCGCTCGACCCCACCGTTGTGAGCAGGAACCAAGGATGTTAAATTCCAGTCATGGTGAGCATGTAGAAAAGGGTAAAGGAAGTCTTGAAGGAGGAGAGCCTGGAAAGATTAAGAACCACTGTGAACACCATGCGAAGCTCGCTCTTTGTCTGTTCATTGAGATATTGAATCCAGTATGGGAGTGATCTACATGGGTCGGGCACGAGGCCTGTTGCCCCAGAGCAAGGACTGTGATGAACAAGGATCTGTCAGAACAACCTGGACCCGTGTCAACACAGAGTGTATCTACCAAGTTTGTTTTACCTATGGTACCAAGTAGCAGGGAATATCCCCTGGGTGGCTGTTTTTTTTTTTTTAATACAACGTCGAGGCTCGAGGAGGAACTAGACCACAGAATGGATCAGGACATAACAGAACCAAGGAACAGTAGAAAGAGAGGAGGGTTAAAACACCAACAGCAGGGTTGAGGGACAAAATATGGAGAGCTGGACAAATAAGGGAAGTGGAGGACAATGAGACGTAGGGGAGGACGCAGGGGTTGAAGATGGATACAGCCACAAATTATCAGGAAGGAAAAACTAGAAACATGGAAAGAGGTTAGCTTGGAGGGGGGGGGGGAAGGAGGTGAACGGGGGGGTAGAAAAGATCATGGTTGTGAAAGGTGGCTGACCCGAGATGGTGGTTCATTAATTTTGCATGCAGCCAGTGGATGCTGGTTTGCATCATTGCTGGGAGTGCGGCTGTGCTGCTTATGCAGTGCCCCCTGCTGGTTATACCAGGAATTAGTCATGTGTTCATGGTGCAGGCGGATAGTCGCCTACTCTTCGCGAAGGGCACCATGGAATCTTCAATGTCCATTGACTAAGGTCGGCAAATAGGTCACCCGTTTAATGTCCATCCGAGAGAGCACGGAAAGAAGAGAGGATGCAAGACCAGAAAGGAGGTGGTAGAAGACAGAGAAATCACCAACCTGCGTACGATGCGAATGCCATAGGGCTCCCCACTGTACGGGAGTGAGCGGCCGACATTCTCACATCTGCGAGAATCTGCCATGCGTCCGAAGGCCCTGGGCATATTCATGTAGACACACCAAAGCATGTTGTGCTACCTGCTAATGCTCTTCAGGTTTTTCACCCCTCAACGAGACTGTCACTGAGCTGTCTCTTTAGATCGTTACATGGATAAATTGTGTTGTAATTGTCTTATGGAAGAAACAACATGTTTTCGTGTTGTCGTCGTAGTGGAGACATAGCACAGGCCAGATGGGGAAAATACCTTTTTCTGCATATGCCTTTCCTTGTATTTCTTTGTGCATCATTCTTTCTTTCAAAAATCTCTCCATGCGTTGTTTCTGCAGTTTGAACGAGATGTATATATCTGGAACAACAAGACATACATGAAGACGCCGCTACTCATTTCTGAAGACTCGCCAATCGGACGACATCGCCGCTGGTATTCACAGTTCTACACAGAGAAGAGTAAACGCTCGCCTCCCCAACAGAATACCCTTGAATGGTGATGTTTCATCTATTTTCAAGTTTATAGGCCCGAATATCCAAAGGATAATAACATATTGTGCTTCCCTTACAATTAACGACTTCTCTTCGTGCTCCAACACGGTATACATCATCAAAGTTATGTTTCGGGGAAGTAAGTTTGGCATTCCTTTTTAATGGGTCTCAACTCTTGTCGAAAGATTGAAAACACACAGAGCAAGTTGTTGGGGGTGAAACAACCTGCTACAAATCTATTAACATACGCATCATATAGGAATCGCAGATAATTACAAGTTGAAGCTGAACAACAAACGCTGGAAGTTTAACTCGTCGGAAATGAAGTTGAAGGGAGTGGGTTCGCAATGGATGCACACACAGATAAATTGATTGAGGTCACAATAAATGAATAAAAAACACACCCACAGGTGTCTATCCGGGGGTTAAACACCTGGTGATGAATCGCCACTTCGACAAATGCCAAGGAATAAGTGGGAATTGTGACGTCAGCATGGTATTTAATACTTCAAGCAAAAACTCTGGAGAGAACGTCCCATTTATAAACTACTACTTCATTCACTGGACAAAATAAATAACTACCAAAGTGAAGATGTAAACAAACACAGGCACGAGAGATGATGACTGAAAATGTTAGCTGGTGAAGGTAGAGAGGTTGTTTTTTTGGGGGGGGGGGTGGGGGGGGGTTCTACCAAAGGTGGTGAAATGGGATTACCTTTAATATATATTAAATACTGAAAGGTAATTTAATTTTTTTCCAAGGAGGGGGGGGGGGAGTTATCCAACCATGAAAGGTGATTGGTCCTTTCCCCCTCCCCCTCGACTTCATTTGCAGTTAACCCTATGGATGCTTGTGTTGCCACAGGGATTATGTTTATTTGGCGAGCAACAGGTACTTATCAAAATTTCCGCAGCAATGGCCGCTACGGGGCAAAAAATTGGTCACCACAGCGGTGTGGTGTGTTTGTGTGTGTGTGTGTGTGTGTGTGTGTGTGTGTGTGTGTGTGTGTGTGAGCGTGTGTCCATATGTTGTACTTTGCACAGCTAACCTGGATACTTCTCTCAATCATGGTGAACAGGCACCTACTTCTTGACCAAGCAACAGCATTTGTAGCTCGGAATAATTGAAGACAAACTGCCTGAAGGCCAAATATGAGGGGAAAGGAAAACAACCGTTAATTAAATGTGTTAATATTACTTTGTTTCTGTTTGTAGAACTTTTCAAACTTACTGGGTATCTTTTTGGATAACTTATTGAACTCTCCTTAAAATTGTGCATTTTTATATACTCCACTCATCGTTTGATTCATCTTCATTTGCTCGTTTGTCTTTTTATCCTTTATCAGAGTTCAACGATGAGTTGTTCTTTTTTTTGCCGAATAAAAAGGACCACAAAAAAATATAAAAAGGTGAACAGAAAATGTCTACATTTCCGGTTATTGGGTCGCCGAAATAGGTGACCCTTATTGTCAGTAATTCTGTCTGTTTGTTTGGATGTTTGTTCGTTTGTCATCAGCATAATTGGTAGTAAACGTGGGCCGATTATGACCAAACTCGGGTGGGAGGTTCATCTTATGACCTCGTGCTTTGGAAATAGTGATGGTTGCTAGGAGCGCTTTGGTTCCCTAGCAACAACCGAAAAACCTTCAAAATCGGTACCGTTCACGCAAAATCAATTCCGAAAGCCATTATCCTACGTAGGGTTATGAAATTTGGCACGAATGATCTACAGGTGATGCTCTATCATATGTATTCCGGTTTTTGTGATAAATGGAATACTTTACCCGCAGCACCCCCTAAAATTAGGGCATGCGTGAAAATTTGCGAAAATTGAAGGCCCCCTAGCGACCAGGTGAGTGCATCGATACGAATGAAACTTTGCTGGTTCATGGTACTCAATGAGTCCGACAACTTTGCCTCAGGACATATTGACCGATCTCGCTTAGGTCAGGGGTCAAAGGTCAATTCGTGCAAAAATCGATAATATGCGAGAGCTGGAGGTGCCTTCGCGCCAAATGCTACTCCTCCTAGGGTTATGGTCGGATGGTCATGAAAATTCACACTAATCGTCTGGAATACATTGTGCACAAACGATCGAGCCGGATTTTCGATTTAGATCTTTGTTCACCCACAGCACCCCCTCAAACTTTGGGGATTTCCGATTTCAAACTGCATTTTCGGTACTTTTCATTCAAATGGATACTGAGAAGTTATCAGAAGATGGAACTGGATGAGATTTGATATGGATAATCTTAAGGTGATTCCCTATCTGCTATATGACATCCATTTTGCTCTATGTTATAGTTTCCATGCTCGGCAACCCATCGCCGCCTACTGGCTTGCAATGACTTTTATTACTATTCACCCAATGTATTCACAATCATAGAGTTTTATGTATTTAGTGATTTATTAGAACGTCAAGCATAAAAGTCGAGAAACCTCGTGGTCATTGATCGAACAAAAACAGTTGCTGTCGTACGACAAAAGCACCACCAAAAGTTTCATCTCAGTCTTCCGACAAACTAAATATCGCAAGAAGTAAAGACAACGTTCATTTCTGCCTCATGGAGTGGAATTAAAAAAGAAAAAGAAAAGAAAAAACCAAGAAAGTAAAGAAAGTCATCACGAGCAATGAAATAACTGATGATGCTTTCTCAGGTTGGATAATAACCGAGATGGGAGAATGTCGCATTGCAATGTGTACATGACGAGGATTGGCAGTTATGGATTTAACATTTTTCCCCATTTACATGATGACTGGTTTTGCCATGCCGTTTCTGTGTCTAAATCTGGTGTCTCTTTACCTGGTCTGGTGTCTGTCTGTCCTTTAACTTCTGGTCTGTAATCTGGTGTCTCTTTACCTGGTCTGGTGTCTGTCTGTCCTTTAACTTTGGTCTGTAATCTGGTGTCTCTTTACCTGGTCTGGTGTCTGTCTGTCCTTTAACTTCTGGTCTGTAATCTGGTGTCTCTTTACCTGGTCTGGTGTCTGTCTGTCCTTTATCTTCTTGTCTGTAATGTGGTGTCTCTTTACCTGGTCTGGTGTCTGTCTGTCCTTTATCTTCTTGTCTGTAATCTGGTGTCTCTTTACCTGGTCTGGTGTCTGTCTGTCCTTTATCTTCTTGTCTGTAATGTGGTGTCTCTTTATCTGGTCTGGTGTCTGTCTGTCCTTTAACTTTGGTCTGTAATCTGGTGTCTCTTTACCTGGTCTGGTGTCTGTCTGTCCTTTAACTTTGGTCTGTAATCTGGTGTCTCTTTACCTGGTCTGGTGTCTGTCTGTCCTTTAACTTTGGTCTGTAATCTGGTGTCTCTTTACCTGGTCTGGTGTCTGTCTGTCCTTTATCTTCTTGTCTGTAATCTGGTGTCTCTTTACCTGGTCTGGTGTCTGTCTGTCCTTTATCTTCTTGTCTGTAATGTGGTGTCTCTCTATCTGGTCTGGTGTCTGTCTGTCCTTTAACTTTGGTCTGTAATTTGGTGTCTCTTTACCTGGTCTGGTGTCTGTCTGTCCTTTAACTTTGGTCTGTAATCTGGTGTCTCTTTACCTGGTTTGGTGTCTGTCTGTCCTTTAACTTTGGTCTGTAATCTGGTGTCTCTTTACCTGGTCTGGTGTCTGTCTGTCCTTTAACTTCTGGTCTGTAATCTGGTGTCTCTTTACCTGGTCTGGTGTCTGTCTGTCCTTTATCTTCTTGTCTGTAATCTGGTATCTCTTTACCTGGTCTGGTGTCTGTCTGTCCTTTATCTTCTTGTCTGTAATGTGGTGTCTCTTTATCTGGTCTGGTGTCTGTCTGTCCTTTAACTTTGGTCTGTAATCTGGTGTCTCTTTACCTGGTCTGGTGTCTGTCTGTCCTTTAACTTTGGTCTGTAATCTGGTGTCTCTTTACCTGGTCTGGTGTCTGTCTGTCCTTTAACTTTGGTCTGTAATCTGGTGTCTCTTTACCTGGTCTGGTGTCTGTCTGTCCTTTATCTTCTTGTCTGTAATCTGGTGTCTCTTTACCTGGTCTGGTGTCTGTCTGTCCTTTATCTTCTTGTCTGTAATCTGGTATCTCTTTACCTGGTCTGGTGTCTGTCTGTCCTTTATCTTCTTGTCTGTAATGTGGTGTCTCTTTATCTGGTCTGGTGTCTGTCTGTCCTTTAACTTTGGTCTGTAATCTGGTGTCTCTTTACCTGGTCTGGTGTCTGTCTGTCCTTTAACTTTGGTCTGTAATCTGGTGTCTCTTTACCTGGTCTGGTGTCTGTCTGTCCTTTAACTTTGGTCTGTAATCTGGTGTCTCTTTACCTGGTCTGGTGTCTGTCTGTCCTTTATCTTCTTGTCTGTAATCTGGTGTCTCTTTACCTGGTCTGGTGTCTGTCTGTCCTTTATCTTCTTGTCTGTAATGTGGTGTCTCTTTATCTGGTCTGGTGTCTGTCTGTCCTTTATCTTCTTGTCTGTAATCTGGTGTCTCTTTATCTGGTCTGGTGTCTCTCTGTCCTTTATCTTACTTCTCATTCTTCATTCAATCTCTTGAGAATATATACACTCGCGGCGTGTGATTATACATTGTGTAAGCATACGAACGGTGTTTCCCTATTGTCTCGGGTCGCTCACCTGCATTTTTTTCTTTTTTTTCTTTAATTTATTTATATTTTCATTTATGGATGTTGTCCGACGATTCTGTGATTTTTTTTCCAGTTTACTGGCTCCGATGTTCATTGGCACGCAAAATTTAAGGTTTCTCCGTCACCCGGAACCGGAAGGTACCGATCTTTAATGTCAATTTGACCCAGTGAGTCAGTGAAACAGGTCTCTCGCCCACAATTGGGGTGTTTTTATCTTTGCCGGTGGTCTTGAAGGTGGGGGAAACAAATTCTCAATGTAAATGTGCATCATGTAGCACCGCCTCCAGGTGGGGGAGGGTATTGCAAGTCTCCACCATTTACAGTCCAATATTCCTGTCCCCACATTTTCTAGTGCAATGAGGTGTTTTTGAATTATAAGCAGTCGGGATGTTTTTGTTTCATGCACCTAACCCAGGTTATTCTTTGCCTTTCTAGAGCTGTCCGTTAACTTGCCTATACACTGCCAAAATAAAGGTATGCGTCAGAATAATGTGTTGCATGTTTGGAACAAGATCACCCATATGGCAGGTACTCTGCGAGTAATAAGAATAAGAAGAATGACAAACAGGCACTTTTGGGTCTCTCATTTTTCTTGTTCAGCGATGATGTCCCAGAGTTTCATGAGTGTTATTGGATGGGGAATTCTACGCAGATGACTGGTCGGTAATTTATAGGTTTATAAGTTTGATGTTGGCAAAAACTTTTTGAGGATTTATGTTGTATTGAGCTAATAGAGTGTCCAGGCCATCCCGACATAAGAAGTCTACCGACTTCTCGATATAGTTCTGCGATGTTTCTCTCCAGCTCTTCCGAAAGAATGTTGTTACATTTGCTGCTCTCCAATCCTCCAGTGTCTGTCTTAACTCAAATGAGGCAATGAAGATACCGCTCAATATCCCCTAATACTTTCAGCTACATATTATCTGGCATGAGAGCTGGGTCATCCCTCAATTTTCTTCACTTACAAGATAGGCTGCTGATGCGTCCCTTTTTAGTTCCTCGATGAATGATGAAGTAGAATGATTTAATAAGCCTGCCATCTCACTTTTGTCACGAACCAATCTCGTGCTATCCCTTAACGGGCCTATACCCATCCCAATCATCTGCGCGGGTATATGGAGGTTTGAATAGCAGCTGGTAAAACAGCCGCTCGGATTGAAAGGGTTACAGGTTTTCCATTTCTCAAATGCAGGTTGCCCTCCAGTTAGCCCAGCCCCATATGTAGCACCGATCTCTCCTCATCCCTTCAAAGTCAGGTCAGGTCAGGTCAGATATGGGAGCATGTGCCAGAGCAGCGGGTCGCTGCGTCCACTTTCCTCCGGTACTCCAGGGGCCTCCGTCTGGCCATCCCCCAGGCAGATGCCTCACCCACCCCCATCTCCTTGAGATGCTGATCAACCTGCTGCAACCACGAGGCACGTGGTCGGCCCATTGGCCTCCTCCACTCATGAGACTCCCTCGCTGAGAGAACCTGGTGAGCAGGATCAGCGTCACGAAAACGAGCCACGTGTCCATACAGCCGCAGCTGACGCTCACGGACTATGCAGGGAACAAACCTCATTTGAGTCTCTCTCAGCAACCGTTCATTGGACACAAAGTCCAACCAGTGATAGCCAAGGACTCTCCGAAGAGACCTGGTACCAAGGGAATTAAGTCTCCGTCTCAGATCCTTGGTCAGAGTCCAAGTCTCGCATCCATAGAGCAAGACTGGAAGCACCAAGGACCTGAAGACTCAGACTTTCGTCCTCCCGCAGAGGTACCGGCAGTGCCACACCCCATTATTCAGTGAATCCATGACTCCCCAGGCCCGACCCAGACGTCTATTGACCTCTGACTCACAGCCGGCAGAGACATGAATATCACTGCCAAGGTAAGTGAATCTCTTCATGACCTCAACATCCTCACCACAAACAGGCACAGACAGGACAGCAGCATCCAAGATGTCATTGAAAGCCTGGATCTTAGTTTTGACCCAGGAAACCCGTAATCCCAGCGGCTCCAACTCCTCATTCAGCACCTCGAGGGCCCCCAAGAGGATGTCTAAAGCCTCCGCAAAGATGACTATCATCTGCGAAATCAAGGTCAGAGATCTTGCCATTCCCAAACGACGCACCGCAACTTGATCTCTCCGACATCCTCCCGAAAATCCAGTCCATACAAGTGCTGAAAAGTGTGGGGGCCAGTACACACCCCTGACGAACTCCAGTAACAGGAAATAAGTCAGAGATGGTACCACCACACTTCACAGCACTCTCAGTACCAGAGTAGAGTTCAGACATCAGATCGATCAGTTTTGGTGGCACCCCACGAAGACCAAGAATCCTCCAGAGGACATCCCGATTCACTGAATCGAACGCTTTACAGAGATCAACATAGGCTGCAAGCAGCCCCTGCCGAAACTCTCGTCTGCGTTCGGTGAGGACACGAAGTGCAAGGATACGGTCAATCGTTGACCTCTTTGGTGTAAAGCCTGACTGCTCTGGACGCTGGTGCTCAAGCAGATGGTGGCGAACCCTATCAAGAATTATCTGAGCAAATACCTTAACCGACACTGAGAGCAGCGTCACCCCTCGGTAGTTGTTGCAGTTTTGGCGATCACTCTTCCCTTTCCAGAGAGGGACAACAAGGCCCCTCTTCCAGTCAGTTGGGATGATGCCTGCGTTCCAGGCAGAGCACAGAACGCATGCAACGACACGAGTGCAGCATTTCCACCAGCCTTGAGAAGTTCAGCATGGATGCCACAGATCCCTGGAGCTTTACCCCATTTCAACACGTTCACCGCAGCCTTTGTTTCCACAAGTGAAGGTGGACCACAGTTGATTCGAGGGTCAGCAACAGTTATTGTAACACCCTTGACGTCCAACTCGACAGTTGGGGGATCAGCCTGGTACAGCCACTCAAAGTAACCGGCCCAGCGAGCCTTCACTTCGGACTCCTCTGTCAAGAGCCTACCACTCTCTGCTCGAACTGTAGTGCTCCGAAGGATGGGCTTGGATGAACGTAATGCGCGAATTCCCCTGTTAGCGGGACGAGAATCCCTTGACCACAGGTGATGCTCTACCCCCTCACAGATTCCTCGCACATAGGCCTCCTTGTCCACCCTCAGTGCACGTACAGTTTTACGCCTCAGCTCCCTGAACAGCTCAGCTCTGCCATTCAGCCTGGCCCTGCGACTCTGGTCAATGGTATCCAGTGTCCCTTGAGAGACAAAATTCTTCTTTGCCCTGCGGTGAGCTCCAAGGCATCCACCGGCAACATCAAGGACGGTGGTCTTGAAGGCGCTCCACAACTCTTCAGGACCACCCAAAGCACCCAGACTCCTCAAATCTCCACTCAGCCTGTTCGCAAACTCCTCAGCTGCCCTCTCATCCTTCAGCTTGCCAACATCCAGCCTAGGCTGGGATGGTACCATTCTCCTGGATTTAAGGTGTAACTTCAGAGTTGCTACAACAAGCCGGTGGTCAGTATTGAGGAACTGAGCACTCTGGTCTACCCTGCAGTTCTGGATCATCCTCCAGCGACCGTCAATGAGGACATGGTCAATCTCCTTTGCCACATCGCCAGCGTTAGAATACCAAGTCCAGCGATGAGCTTGTGGGCGCTGAAACCATGAACCGGCTACCCTACGTCCATGACTTCTAGCAAAGTCAAGGAACTTAGTGCTATTCTGGTTCATAGTTCCTGACCCATGGGGACCAACACACATCTCAGAACCACCCCATTCAGTTCCAGTCGATGCATTGAAATCCCCCAAGACTAGAAGTGTATTTCGTCTGGGGCACTGATCAACCACAGACTCGAGCGTGGCGTAGAATGTGTCTTTCACGGTGAGATCACTTGCCTCAGTTGGAGCATAAACAGAGACCAGGGAAATGACACCTAAGGATTGACGAATCCTTAATCTCATAATACGCTCGTTGACCAGTGTTACATCAATTAACATTGGAGTCAGCTCATTGGACACAGCTGCAGCAACTCCTTGGGTATGGTAACCATCAGAGTGACCAGACCAATAGTAGGTGTAACCACCCGACATGATCTCGCCGCAATCCGGTCTCCGAACCTCAGAGAGAGCTGCAATACTGATGTCCAAACGCTTGAGCTCAGATGATAACAGAGACAGGTGATGATCCTGTCTTAGGGATAGGACATTCCAGGCACCCACCCGAAGGGACCGCCTCAGGTTAACCCAAGGAGACCGCCATCTGGTGGACGATACCTCAGCACCACTTTGACACTCTCCTGCAATCTGACCCGGGAATGTTACCCCGTGGTTTCCCTCCTATCATCAAAGATTGGGGGTCCCAAAGGCTTTGCCCCAATCCCGTCATCCAGTGAGCTGCCCTGCGAAGGGAAGCTGCACAGGAGGTACTCCCACGGAGTGGATTTTCAGATTTTTTTGCGTTTTTGTGTTTTGCGGAATGAAGGGTTTTACGGTGGCCGGAGTGCAAATCCTGCCACCAACCTCCTAATAACAAGTAACCCAACTGCAGGAGGACGTCCGCAGACACAGTTGGGCACTAGGTATGGATGGCCGTTGGCTCACAAGGAGCTAACGCTGGCAGGTTTTCAGATAATCCTTTGACAGGTTTTGTTTTTAATCCTGCTGGGTGTCCATATCCAAACACCCTCCTCACCAGAAAACCTGGTGGGGGAGACGGTTTAGTTGCCGCCAACCCGACCATGGAACAGGTTCGCACAGGTTTACATGATACCTGTAGCAAGTCACAGATATAATCTGGCCTGACCTGACTTCAAAGTCAGTCCTACTAATTACTCACCTAATTTCCTTCTCCACCACACACGGATTGTTACTCAGAACCAGCCAGTACACTGGCCTCCCACCTTGGAGAATTGTCTACAAAATGGCTTACACAGAAATCCTGGACAAAATATATAAATTCCTCCTCTGATGGAGCACACTTCCCAACATTTCCCCATTATCTGGACATCAAAATCTCCCATAAGCTTTACTCTTCCGTTTCATTTCCTCTGAGCTTTCTATTCTGCACTTCTGTCATTCTAGGAGGCCTGTGAAGCATCCGACGAGTGCCTTACGATTCTACATAAACTCCAGAGACAAAATTCTCCACCTCAGCTCATCTAATAACATCTCTTTCTATTTATGCAACACTGTCTTTTACTCAAATTGCTATGCATCCTCTACTCAACCCAATAAACCAGTATTTCACTTTCTGCAATCGACATTGTTTCCATCAAGTCTGGAACCATGTATAGATCATTTACTGGTTTTCCTCATTTCAGTTACGTGACTGGTTATGACTCTGTCAAAGCATGGCAATATCGAATTAATCCTGCGTGGGGCTGCTCGAGGCACGTGCGCATGAAGAGAAGTTCAGGGACACCCAACAATCTGAAACGAGTGTCGGACCATTGACGATGACTAGAATATGCTTCGCAGTGTTCAAAGAGAATGGAAATCCCAACTCCAAACTAGTTTCGAATTACAAGGACAGCATCTGGAACAAATTCTGTAAAATTCGTTGAAGGCCTTCTGGTTCCAGACTTTGACACCCTGGATATTCCCAATGCTTCCAAACAACAAGAACTCCAAAGCCACAGGACAATCCATGTTCTAAACCTCCGCAATCTTCGAAGATGGATGGAGATTACTGTTTTCACCCCTTTCTGTTTGTTACTTACGAAATCTAAAGATTTCGTAAGTATATTGATGCCTTCCGTTTCTGTTTGTTTGTTTGTTTGTTTGTAGGCACGATAACTCGAGAACGGAAGAAGCTACCAATGTCAAATTACACCATGTGATTTAGGAGGGTGATGGCTCGTGCTGATTAGATTTTGGTCAAAATCGGTCAAAGGTCAAGGTCACAGCAAGGTCAAATATTCGATTTTTGATGGTTTGGTACAGATAACTCGAGAACGGAAGAAGCTACCAATGTCAAATTACACCACGTGATTCGGGAGAGTGGTGGCAAGTGCTGATTAGATTTTGGTCAAAATCGGTCAAAGGTCAAGGTCACAGTGAGGTCAAACATCCAAAACATTCGATTTTTGATGATTTGGTGCAGAATCATCGTAGAAACTTCTGGTTTGCGTCGCTACCTTCTCTCAAGACAGCTTTTATTAGACGAGGTCAGAGCTCAAGTTGAGGATTTCGTAAGTACCAGTCTATGACTGCTTGTTTGTTTGTAGGCACGATAACTCGAGAACGGAAGAAGCTAATAATGTCAAATTACACTATGTGATTCAGGAGGTTGATGGCTTGTGCTGATTAGATTTTGGTCAAAATCGGTCAAAGGTCAAGGTCACAGTGAGGTCAAATATTCGATTTTTGATGGTTTAGTACAGATAACTTGAGAACGGAAGAAGCTACCAATGTCAAATTACACCATGTGATTCAGGAGGGTGATTGCTCGTGCTGATTAGATTTTGGTCATTATCGGTCAAAGGTCAAGGTCACAGTGAGGTCAAACATCCAAAAATAACTCGAGAACGGTAGAAGCTACCAATATCAAATTACACCACGTGATTCAGGAGGGTGGTGGCTAGCACTGATTAGATTTTGGTCAAAATCGGTCAAAGGTCAAGGTCACAGTGAGATCAAACATCCAAAACATTCGATTTTTGATGGTTTGGTACAGAATCATCGGAGAAACTTCTGCTTTGCGTCGCAACCTTCTCCAGGGACAGCTTTTATTAGACAAGGTCAGAGGTCAAGTTGACGATTTCGTAAGTACCAGTCTATGACTGCTTGTTTGTTTGTTTGTTTGTAGGCACGATAACTCGAGAACGGAAGAAGCTACCAATGTCAAATTACACCACGTGATTCAGGAGGGTGATGGCTTTTGCTGATTAGATTTTGGTCAAAATCGGTCAAAGGTCACGGTGAGGTCAAATATTCGATTTTTGATGGTTTGGTACAGATAACTCGAGAACGGAAGAAGCTACCAATGTCAAATTACACCACGTGATTCAGGAGTCTGATGGCTAGTGCTGATTAGATTTTGGTCAAAATCGGTCAAAGGTCAAGGTCACAGTGAGGTCAAACATCCAAAAAATAACTCGAGAACGGAAGAAGCTTCCAATGTCAAATTACACCACATGATTCAGGAGGGTGGTGGCTAGCGCTGATTAGATTTTGGTCAAAATCGGTCAAAGGTCAAGGTCACAGTGAGGTCAAACATCCAAAACATTTGATTTTTGATGGTTTGGTACAGAATCATCGTAGAAACGTCTGGTTTGTGTCGCTACCTTCTCAAGAGACGGCTTTTATTAGACAAGATCAGAGGTCAAGTTGACGATTTCGTAAGTACCAGTCTATGACTGCTTGTTTGTTTGTAGGCACGATAACTCGAGAACGGAAGAAGCTAATAATGTCAAATTACACTATGTGATTCAGGAGGGTGATGGCTTGTGCTGATTAGATTTTAGTCAAAATCGGTCAAAGGTCAAGGTCACAGTGAGGTCAAATATTCGATTTTTGATGGTTTAGTACAGATAACTTGAGAACGGAAGAAGCTACCAATGTCAAATTACACCATGTGATTCAGGAGGGTGATTGCTCGCGCTGATTAGATTTTGGTCATTATCGGTCAAAGGTCAAGGTCACAGTGAGGTCAAACATCCAAAAATAACTCGAGAACGGAAGAAGCTACCAATATCAAATTACACCACGTGATTCAGGAGGGTGGTGGCGAGCACTGATTAGATTTTGGTCAAAATCGGTCAAAGGTCAAGGTCACAGTGAGGTCAAACATCCAAAACATTCGATTTTTGATGATTTGGTGCAGAATCATCGTAGAAACTTCTGGTTTGCGTCGCTACCTTCTCTCGAGACAGCTTTTATTAGACGAGGTCAGAGCTCAAGTTGAGGATTTCGTAAGTACCAGTCTATGACTGCTTCTTTGTTTGTTTGTTTGTAGGCACGATAACTCGAGAACGGAAGAAGCTACCAATGTCAAATTACACCACGTGATTCAGGAGGGTGATGGCTAGTGCTGATTAGATTTTGGTCAAAATCGGTCAAAGGTCAAGGTCACAGTGAGGTCAAGCATAATTCCGTAAATTCACGTGGAGAAATGGAGATTTTTGCTTCGGTCGACGTTACGATTTTTGATGGTTTGGTACAGAATCATCGTAGAAACTTGTGGTTTGCGTCGCTACCTTCTCTCGAGACAGCTTTTATTAGACGAGGTCAGAGGTCAAGTATTTCCTAAGTACCAGTCTATGACTGCTTGTTCGTTTGTTTGTGAACAGTATTACGGAAAAACTCCTCGACGGATTTCGACGAAACTTTGTGGGGGGGTTAGGTATGGTCCAAGGATCATGCCATTAAATTTTGGACTTGGTCCCCCCCCCCCAAAAAATAAATTGTTCGAGAAATTTTTATTTTTTTTTGCATTTCTTCATGTTTTAAGTGATTTCCAATGCCCCCCCAAATTTTTTTACCCCCCCCCCAAAAAAGAATTTTTTTTGCATTTCTACATGTTTTAAGTGATTTCCAACCCCCCCCAAAAAATTGTTACCCAAAAAAAGGATTTTTTTTTGCATTTCTACATGTTTTAAGTGATTTCCAACCCCCAAAAATTATTACCCAAAAAAGATTTTTTTTTGCATTTCTACATGTTTTAAGTGATTTCCAACCCCCCCCCCCCCAAAAAAAAATTGTTACCCCACCAAAAATAATTGTTAGAGAATTTTTTATTTTTTTGCATTTCTACATGTTTTAAGTGATTTCCAACCCCCCCCCCCAAAAAAAAAATTGTTACCCCACCAAAAATAATTGTTAGAGAATTTTTTATTTTTTTTGCATTTCTACATGTTTTAAGTGATTTCTAACCCCCCCCCCAAAAAAAATTGTTACCCAATAAAAAGAATTTTTTTTTTGCATTTCTACATGTTTTAAGTGATTTCCACCCCCCCCAAAAAAAAATTGTTACCCCCCCCCCAAAAAAAGAGAAAAAATTTTTTTTTTGCATTTCTACATATTTTAAGTGATTTCCAACCCCCCCTCCCCCAAAAAAAATTGAGAAAAAAAAAATTTTTTTTTGCACTTCTACATGTTTGAAGTGACTTCCAACCCCCCCCCTCCCCCCAAAAAAAAATGTTGGAGAAAAGAACTATAACTGTCAGCACTGTTGACATCATATTTAATGAATAAGATATAAGGTTCACTTGAGTGACCCAGCAGTATTGGCGGCGTAGGTTTTGCACTCTCCCGAGTGCTCCCCCTCTAGTTTGAACTGCTGACATTGGTATGGAATACAGTATTTGAAATGCCACCTTTCCTACTTGTACCAATTCTGATGTTATATACAGTTCCTCAATTTGCAACCTCTCCGTCTATACTCTACCTTAGTACATCCCCAATCTATAGTATAAGACAGATGTCTGGATGTGTTTGCCTTCCTTGCCATTTTTCTCAGGAATGGCCAAACGGATCTTCATCAGTGAGTGTCAGAGTGTTTTAGGCAAAATAAATGTTTGTTTTTTCATCTTGGAATTAAAAAAAAAGTTGGATTTTTTTTAATATTCGCCCTATAGTGCCTAAATCTTTGTGGCTAACAATGTGAAAGGTAGTATTAAATGATCCCCAACCCCTTTCCTTCGTGGGTGTAGAGAAGTGTTTTCGGCCCCCACAAAAAGAGAAAAAACGAGAACGACCTTCGACGTCACCAGATATGCCTCCGCCCACATTATTACATCATAATACATATTTGTACCAAGTTTGATTTAAAACCCTGAACCCAGATTCAAAATATTAAATAATTCTGGCTGCCAGACCAGGCATCCAATCAGGTTGAAATTTAAAACCTATATTCCGCATGTCTACTCGATCATAATTGTGATGTTTCACATTGATTGATGAAGCGGTTCAAGAGAGATTTTTAAAAGAATTTCGTTCAAGCCAATATGGTATTTCACTTCAAGCCAGACCATGTGACCTATTATTCGTGAACACCCTGGTATCCCCAAGGCTTGAGACCATGTAAATGAAGTTTCCCCTCAATCTATCAGACCGTTCTGCAGAAGATTTTAAAATGTTTATTCTTCAAAAAATCATAGCTGCCAAACCATGTGACCTATGACATCATAGGTGGAGTACTTTTGGTTCCTCATGGATAGGCGATCATACCTGTAAAGTTTCGCCTCAATCTGTTCAGCCGTTATGGAGAAGATTTTTGAAGGTTTCATGTTAATAACAACATGGCTGCCAAACCACGTGACCGATGACGTCATCAATTTTTTTTGCCAATTACAATTTCGCCTGAAATAACCCTCAAATATTTTCAACATGATCGGATAAAGCATTTGACATATGAAATTATGACGTCATAAGGAAATCACATATGACATCAAAAAAAATCACCCTCGTTTCCCATGGGGAGTACTTCACATGTGCCAAGTTTCAATTTTTTTTTTCATGGAGCGGTTTCGGATACAGAGGTCCAAAGTCTTTCCTTTTTTTCCAACATGACTGCCACACCATGCGACCTATGACATCATAGTTATCACATCACAAAAACATTATTCATGAGTAGTCGCATCTGTAATGAAAATTGTGAAATTTTCTATGGTGAAAAAAAAAAACCATGCCGCCAAATCGATACAACCCCGCTTCGATCGGACACCTGACCCACAACGTCCTCTTTATCAAATCAAATTCAGAATAGGTGGCCGATGACGTCTTTGGAGTTTCACCTTGATCAGATAAGGCTTTTTGTCCAACGTGGCTGCGAGACCATGTGACCGATGATGTTGAAATTTTCAACCAATATTCCCCATAGTCAGGGATCCAAACTCAGAAAGGCCGCTATTTTAGGAGTTACCGGACACCGCTTCCTATACTTTGCAGGCCTCATTTTTCTTTAGTTTAGTGTCTTAGGATTAATAATCAAGAGGCCTGCTCGGTCATCTCGATTGCGAACATCTTACAAATTGTATTTGAACATACGTACCCACCAAAAAATGGGTGCGATTTTCGGTATCACTAATTTTTCAAAAAACGTTTCATAATTTCTTCAAATATCAAGTTAGACAGTTGATTTCAACCCCTAGTAAGGATGTTGGCATGGTCTTTCATATGCTGAGGTCACGTGTCAAATTTCGCCAATTAGAGGTTGAAAAAATTACGTTTCAGTGCAAATTGACCCCCAAAAATATCTGAATCCGCAGTAAATATGTTTTCATTCATCTTAAACTTGATTTTGTGCTCTCAAATTAACTTCTAGTCGATACAGTAGGGTCAATTAATAATCATTTAACATATATATTTGTTAGCCAATTACCTACCCTAAAATAGTGAATACAATTAAATTTAATATAATAAAGATTTTTGAAAAAAAAAATACAAACTTTCCACACAAAAACATGATTGAGTTATCAAGGTATCAAGGGACAACAGCATGAAAAAGGTTGTTTCTACAATATACTGGATGCACACATCGCTTCCAGACAACCAACATACCATACAAAATACGAACGAAAGTACAACACCCAAAGTAACTGGTTTGTACTACAGGCACATAAATACCCATTCAGCACGAAGCTACTGGGTTGATGGTATCACCGGGCGGGGACACATTGTCCACCAGCAGCGACACCCACCCAGTGATATAAATGTATTTATAAGTCAACCAACCCTAAAATAGTGAATATATATTTTTTATATATAATATATATTTGTTAGAAACAGCTTTTACCGTAACAGATTGGATGCAAATTGAACGAATGTTTATCATAATGTATCATACTTTTTCATTTCAGATATGTACAAAATAATAATACATGTATATTGATTGAATAGAATTACACATTATACATGTGAATCGATGTTTAAATAATATTTGCAACTTGCATCTTGTCTCGCAGTTGCAGACAATAAAACGAATATTGGAGTCTCAGTTAAAATATTGGACTGCAGTGTACATTTAGTTCATTCATCTTCATCACTATCGTCCCTGAAACGAGCACACTTGGTGGGATTGCCCGAACATTTACATGCAATGACAGTCGATACCAGCTGCAGCACAAGAGCAATTTCTTAAGCACTTGCTCTTGCTACACTGGCAGTATCGCTTCTGCTTGGTTGTTGCAGGCTTTGGTGGTTTGTCCATCAGGATGGGAATGTTTGTTTCAATACATGTAATGCTGATCCAATGTGCTTTGGATTCGGAGTGTTTGCCACAGCTGCACTGATATCTTGGGCCAAATTGAGGACTTTCTCGCGTTCCTGCTCTTTCAGTTGCACTCTCGTGTTAGAGTCTGCAAGTTCAGGTGTTGCGTCAGTAATCAGCCAGGCCACATGGTTATACAGCGATACACGTAGACGTTCATTCGCAGCGTCAAATGTTATCTGCATCGATGTGTCGATGTTTTCTTTTCTGTTTTTCTTTCGCTGCGAAGCTGTCGCCTTGATATCTGTTTGTAAGGACATGGCAGAAAGGTACAAGGTGATATTCCTTTCACGAATACCGTTCGATTCAGTAGAGTAGTCCACTCTCATCAGCACTTTCTTCGGCACTTATTTCATCTTTCATACTGGCGACTTTCACAAGAAGATATCCTATTGACATATCTGATGAACAGATTATAGAGGATTGTCCTCTCTGTAGTACGATCATGATGGGTGAACCAAGTTGTCTTTGGAAGTGCTCAATCTTCTTTTTGATAGATGATGATCGAGAAGAGCTCAGGGAGGCCCCACTTTCTGACAACCAAGCCCTGTACTTGTCACGCAGAGAACTTAAGAAGATGATGTCGTTCGGATCATGGGACAATGCGCCGTCTATGTAGGAGGTTAGCCAATGTACACCTTCGTCATGTTGACCAGATGTTGATGTCGTTTGTGACTTTGTTAAATATGAATCCAAGCACGACTTGTGGTATTTGAAGTCATTAGCCACCATGTCTCGATACAGTTATCACCAAACCCATGAATATGGTACAGCATGTTTTCATCCTGTAGGTCTTTTGCCTTTTTCCATATCGAATTCTGCCTGTCTGCCAAACTCACAAGTAAGAGTTTGTGGTCACCCTTGCTGGTGCGTGCGTTCTCTTCTGCATATGAAGCATTGTGTTTTGTGGTCTATGTATCCAGTGGCAGATGATCCACGTCTAGGCCTAACGGAGCAGCTTCCTACATCTGTCGTAGCGGTTTCTTCACTTGTGTTGGATACATGTGACTTCATTTTCTGTGCGACCGTTTTTTTGTTTGTGTAGGCATTTTGGCACTTGGTATGACACAATGGACCATTAGACAAAAAAATCCTCCTCGCCTGCAGTGATTTCATCTTGCAATCTGAGCGCCGTATCATCAAGTCGGAGGGTTACTGCATATAAAAATGATTGGAATCCCTTCTCGGTTAGTTTCTGTACTGTCTCAGCCGAGGACTGCTGGCAGATCACACATCGACCAAAGTCAGTGGACTGTCGTTTTTTCTTGCGTTCAGGTTCAGCCATTGTTCACACCTGCAAGTATATAATTTAAATATTCATTCACATGAAGGCATATGCATGTTAAATCAATAGATGTGTTGGTTCTGAATTAGTTCTTAATTATTTTATTCACAATCTTAACTAACTGTGTACTTGTAATCGCAGGTCCCATCTTCCGGATCAATAGGTAGATACACGATGTACTAAGTATGTGTCTGTGGAGTGTAGTACTGCTATGCAACACACAACCTCATATACATATAATAATGTTTAAACGATCATAATCTGTAATAAATATGAGTTAGAAACCTGTTGCTCATGTTGCGTGCACATCCAAACCACCATTCTAGCAAGAAAAAAGTGTGGTTTACCGTTATCTGCAAAATAATGTTCATTGTATATACATGTATATGTATGTGTATGAACACATGTACACGTATTTATATTCGGTATTATTATTATAATGACGACCAGTAGTCCCTATTGCATCTACTATGTCCCTTTGACAACATAATAATAATAATAATATTAGTTGTTTAATTGATTTTTAAGACAAATGAAAACAATATTTATTGCTGATTTAGCAAATTTTGCAGGCAATTTGGACTGAAAAATCATTTTTTCAACCTCTAATTGGCAAAACTTGACACATTTGGCCTCAGCATATGAAAGATCATGCCAAAGTCCTTACTAGTGGTTGAAATTAACTGTCTAACTTGACATTTGAGGAAATTATGAAACATTTTCTGAAAAATTAGTGATACCGAAAATCGCACTCATTTTTTGGTGGGTACCTATGTTCAAATACAATTTGTGATGTGTTCGCAATCGAGATGCCCGAGTAGGCCTCTTGATTCTTCATCCTGAGACACCAAACTAAAGAAAAAACGAGGCCTGCAAAGTATAGGAAGTGGTGTCCGGTCCATCTTAAAATCATGGGTCTGGATCCCTGACTACCATGCCGAGTCGACCATATTAAAAAAAAAAAATTGTTTCACTGAAACCGCTAAGCCTTTGGATGCGAGACTTTGCAGTGATGATCCACTACTAATGCTGCAAATATTGTATTTAACAATGATCTCATCAGTCACATGATGTGGCAGCAAACATTGGTTTTTAAGGATATAATTAAACAATTATTTCTCTGAAACCGTTTAATCTATCAATACTAGACTTTACAGTTATGAGCCACTGCCCTTGCTGCCTACATCTATCTATCTATTACTAAAACTCTCATTTTGTTTGTATGTATGTTCCCGAAATACAGCCAAAACGGTACACGATAGCGCAAGCATTTAAGGGCCACCTTACTCACCATTCTACTGCGGTGTGCAGTATCAAGTTTCGTTCAAATCGGGCAACGAAAAAAAAAAATTAAAAATCAATTCCCGATTCAGTTAAGTACTCTTCAGGAGAATTTGATCAATGCAAACAACCTCAGTGGTATAGTTCGCTGGAGCTATCTTTTTTTTTTTCTTGAAATGATTTATTTAAAAATCTCAAACATTTAGTACAGACAAGGAACGATTTATTTTTAAGCATAAAATAAACATCGCCATTTTGATCTAATACATTTATAAATAAAATTGTGTTTTGAGGATTACGCACAATAATTTCGACTTTCTTTTCTCCGTTTTTTTTTTCACATTGATGCGAAATATCAAGTTTCGTCCAAATCAGGCAACGAAAAATATTATTAAAAAATCAATTGCCGATTCAGTCAAGTACTCTTCGGGATTATTTGATCAATGCAAACAACCTCAGCGGTATAGTTCGCTGGAGCTATCTTCTTTTTTTTTCTTGAAATGATTTTTTTTTAACAACCGCCGTCACAACGGGAACCCAACAGGTTCACGGGTCATTTAGTTTGACTTAAAAATGACATTATCAGTCACGTGGTGTGGCAGTGACTGATTTCAAGGAAAATATTTTTTTAAATTATATTTCAGAAACCACTGTAGCAATCGATGTGAATCTATGCAGTTGTGATCCACTGTCCTTGCTCCATGTAACACAATACGTTTAGTATTGATCTGTTAAGCAGTTTTGGAGAAAAAGGTTTTAAATTTTCGGTTTTCAAACTAACCTGGCTGCCACACCACGTGACCTATGACGTCATAATTTACACACTGTATTCAGGTATATGGTTTGATGATGCATCGCAAATTTTGCTTCAATTGGATAAGCGGTCCGAGAAAACGATTTAATATTTTTCTTCAATCCAATATGGCCACCGAACCACGTGCCATCAATTATTATTTATCATTCTAATAGCCCCAAGTCATGCGGAATGTGTCTGTGAAGTTTCCCCTTAATCTGTGAAGTCATTCTGAAGATTTTTGAAGGTTTGAGGGTAAATCCAAGATAGCTGCCAGACCATGTGACTGATTTCATCTGAGTTATCAAACTTTATTCAATATGGACACTGGACAGTCAATCATTTGTGTGCAGTTTCACTTCGATCTGTAAAGCGGTTCTGGAGAAGCTATTTTTCCTTTTATTTTATTTTTTAAACAGTATGGCTGCCAAACCACCTGATGGGTGACATCATAAATTTTTCTGTGTTGAAATAGTTCCCTATATCAACCTCACAAATTTTCATACTGATGGATTTTTTTTACTGGGATACCACTTCATCGATGACATCATAGTCAAATCACTCTTATTACCAATGCAGAGTAGTTGCCAGGTGCCAAGTTTCAATTTTCTCCTTAGTGCGGTTTTGGAAATACAAAGGTCCAAAGTTTTTTTTCCACCCCCAACGTGACCTATGAAGTCAAAATTATCATTAAAAAATTCTGCATTACGAGTCGCATTGATGGTCAAAATTTCATGTCAATCGGATAAGCGGTTGCAGAGAAAACAGAAAATTCTAACGTGTGTACGGACGGAGAACCCAAAAACATAATGGCACTGGTGATGATGTTGCCGGAGGCATAAAAATCTGATTTCTTCAAAATGCCAACATGATTGGAACATCACTGGGAAATGCCGGGTACCCCTGCTAGTTTGCCTTTCCAAACCTTTATCAGGAATCAGATCAAACGTTCTCAAAAGATGGTGTGCATCAGCTGATTGCATGTCCCCGAGTATTTATTATCTCCGCCACCGAAGGTAAAGGAGGTGACGTTTTCACCCCTTTGTCTGTTTGTCTGTGTGCAGGATATCTCAAAAGGTTGTGAACAGATTGGGATGAAAGTTTGTGGACAGGTTCGGTGTGTGACAAGGACGAACTGATTAGATTTTGGTGAAGATCTGGATCCGACTGATAGAATTTTTAAAGTGATTCTTCACCATTGAGAGATGGGGCCAAAAAATGATATAGAACATGATATCTCAAAAAGTTGTGGACGACAGATTCGGATGAAACTGGGTGGACAGGTTGGGTGCGTGACAAGGACACATTGATTCGATTTTGGTGAAGATCCGAATCCAAATCTGGATATGAGAATTATTTAATTGTTAAAGTGATTCTTCACCATTGAGATATTGGGCCAAAATCGATCGAGTACTGTATAGCATGATATTTCAAAAATGTATTCGGCCCGATATGTTCTTATGCATCAGGCATTACGTGGCGGAGGTACGCGCTCTACCGAATGCCCTTCTAGTTTAATCTGCACTGGCTTTGAGACAAAAAAAAATGATTGAAAAGGAATGCATCGGAGACTTATTGAGTGACATTTCCATAATTTTTACCTCTGCCACCAAAGGTGAATGGAGGTTATGTTTTCACCGCTGTTTGCCATTTGTTTCTCTGTCTGTGAGCAGGATCTATCAATAAGTTAGACGGATTCGGACGAAACCTGCTGGACAGGTTCGGTGCGCGATGACAAATTAATTTGAATTTGGTGAAGATTCGGATGCAGATCCGGCCCATCAGTGGGATACAAATTTTAAACTGTTCAGCCTGGCGGAGGCATGCGCTCTACCGAGTGTCGTTATAGTTGTTTATGCAATATGTAAATGGCCCCAGGGAAAAAAAATGAACCGACATACAAGCAAGTGTGTTCTCTTGAAGAATACAAAATCTATTTGTAACACACGCGCAAACAAACGTGTTTTGGCAGTGCAGTTTTATTGATCAAAACAGATACATCGCTGTTAACCATCCCCATGATACAAATGTTACCCAGGATCCCATCCCTCCATACAGGGGATTCTGCTGGCACTCTTAAATCCAATAAAATGGCTGCACAGACATGAATGCCGACCGAGTGCAAATGCTGTTACAACTGTACAAAAGCTGAGTATACAAAAAAGTGCTACAACAGGCATTTTAGCACAACAAACGAAATCGGATCTTGCCTTTGTGAAATTGGTCTACAGTCGACAACCGTCTGGGAAGCTTTCTGTACGAATCAAGCTCATCCATCAGTGGCGATTGAGGATTGCTTGCACACCCTTACGTAGAAATACCAATGTGCCGATCAGGTCATCATGTCAAGTTGCATGGCAACTTAATCCTCAAGGTATCCTTCCAAGTGGTCGGGCCTGCAACCACTAAAAAAGGTCTGCACTGCACATGGCACACAGGTTCCATGGCATAAGATTAGATGAACCATAAGTACTCCAAGCCACTCCTATACAGTAGCAGTTGATCATGAATGCAAGTTGAAAGATGACCAAGTTGAGGGAGGCAGACAAGGTAAGTACACCCCTTTGAGAGGGAGGGGAGGGGCGAGTGGGGGGCGGGGGGAGGCACACACTACCCATGATGATGATGTTGGGCCAAAGGCAAAAACACAATTCAGGCTTAAAACACACACATTGGCACACACAATATACTCACAACATCCACCTAATAATCACAAGGAATATGGCTACACAGGTTCAACCTGAAATTCCAAAGTCACGGAACAATAATCCACAAACAAGGAAAGAGCTAACGTCATAGTGAATCTATAATACCTTCGAGTGGATCTATAACCGAAGCCAAATGAGCAAATTTCCATTGGTCTCACCAGGAAGTAGGAAAGCTACTCCCAGAAGGAGGGGGGTGGGTGGGGGGTGATAGAAAGAAAGATTGGAAATGGCCTTAATTGAAGTACACAGGCACGACTAAATCATCAAATGTTTCATCAGTTCAAGGATTACAGCCACCACACGTAAAGGCTGGACCCGTAATAAGTGAGTATGGAGAATCCCACAAAAAAACTCCATTCAGGGGTCTCAGATAAAGCGAGCTCGGCGCTGCCTGCAAGCAAATATTGCCCTTTGACAAAACGTGCTGGTCCTTCAAATAAAAGTGCCTCTCATACATGGCACGTGTGCAAATACCTGCCACTCAATGTGTTCGGAAGCCAGTGGGATTGCGTAAAAACGTGGGCATATCAACTGGGCCTTCCCATCGAAGGGCAACTTCCACCGTGTTAAAAAAATGAAAACCGACAAACAGTTGGAAAAATAAAAAATAAAAAAAAATGTGGCACGTGTGCAGAACTGTCCTCATACAAATAATACGCTTAGAAATATACATATGTGCTTTTTAAATAAGTTTTGCCACATTTTGTGCGGAGTGCAGTGGGGGGGGCAGGGGAGTGAGAGTGTGGGGGGGGGACAGGGGGTGGGAGACAAGCACCTCACTAAAGTGCAAAGGAAAAAAGCAAAGTTGTTAGATACATTTGTGGACCTCTCCAGTGGGCTTGCTTTTGGTACCTGAGTTGTGTTCACCATACGTACCCAAGCAACACGTATGCACGAAGGCTACCTTTGCACAGCATAAGCGGTATGGCACCTGGTACTGTGTTACACGGCACGAGTGACGGCTATGGGCGCTGCACTGTGAAACGGGTCTGACAAACAAAACCCAAAAGTAATTTAAGCTCAGAAGTACAACATCTCATCAGCAGCACCGACGTGGTCCAGTTTTGCCGCATCCAAAGACCGTCCAACCTAAGGGGGCACAAACATCTCAACACTCACCCTCACCCTTCCTTCAACCTCAGATGCGACGAACATGTTAAATTAAACGTTCCTCTCTGCAACGTCCCACAGTTTGACTTTAAAGGTGGTTTCGTTTAGTTACAAGAATCACATTTACTACATCATAGTAAGAAAAGCATGAGGACAATCAAATTTATTTTCTGGATCAAAAGAATCCAAAGCACACCAGAACATGATCACATACGAAGGAGAGTCAAAATATTTTCCCTCTGACCATGAATCAAAGCTCAGCACAGATGTTAGTCCTTTAATGTGAAGTTTCCAGCCAGTCACATGTTGTGTTTTTTATTCCAGCAGGGGGTGGAGCTCCCTGAAGTCATTGGAACAGGAGTTGGTTTAAGGCTCTGAACAACCTTTTGCTCCTCACCTCGCAACACCAGGGGATATGGGGATGGAGTAGGATGAGAACGACGAGCGGTCAAACGTCTTTGCAGCCATGTAAGGAACCCACCTGAGAGTTAATTGGGCTTGGCGGCCAGTTTCCAAAGTCGAGTGCACCTTTCGGGGAATAGCCACCGAACCCTACAGAGGCAATCAAAAACAAAGAGGAAAAAGCTTAGGCACAGATTCCAGTCGTACTGAGGTCAAATTTTGAGGAAATGGGGAAGAAGATGGAGAAGCATTGCCTTCATTAGTGCTGCCATTTTCCAGTAATCACATCACTTATTATAAATGCTCCCACCTTAAGTGGCTCATAATGCAGGAAACTCAGGTTCAAATCCCATACACTATGTGTTTGTCCATCGTCAACAAATGTCCTTGCGATTGACGGAAAACTACACCAATATCTCGCAATATCTTTGTCCATCTCTTAAAAAATGTACAAGCATGCACCTACATCATAAGCCTTAGATCACTGTGAAAAATGGAAAAATAAATAGATAAATAAAAGCAATATTTATAAGCAATTTTTGTTTAATATTAACATGTTTAAGGATCAACAGAATTTGGTGACACAAAAGTAGACAACGGTAAGCGGAATCCGATAGACTCGCTTAATTGGAAAGCAGGAACACCCAGATGCCCTAACTTCTCCCTCACTCACCGGCAGCAAGTGGAGAGGTAGGAGTCTCGAAAGGCTTGACCGTAGAAGGAGAGGACGACTGCGGTGGCGGATGCCTTCCGGTGATACCGGGCCGAGGAATTGAGAAGGACTTGGAATCCTCAATCGTAGTAAAACGGCTATTCCACGCCTTTGACGGCTCATCAAATGAGTCGGACTCTTCAATAAGAGAATTCTCAGATGGGTACTCGAATGTGGACTCCAGATTTGACTCGTCGAATGAGATTTTCATCTGCAAATTTCCACACGCACACCATTATGAGCATGTCGGTGGAGAACACAGCCTTAGTACAAGTTTAATGCATGGCTCCACGCACCGCTTCCATCTGGAATCGTTATTGTTGTTCCACATGAAGTCAGACAATTCAAGCAACAAACTGAATTACAGATTACTTCATGTATCGTCATGTCAGCTTCATGCATCATTTCAACCAATAAAAGAAAGCTCCTTTAGATAACATGATGTGGTATAAAATATTTTGGATCGAAGGAAGATTTTGACAGTCAAAACTATACTCAATAGAAAGACGGCATAATTATCTTAAAACGGGCCTCGGTGGATACAAAATGTATCCTTGAAGAAATGCTTTCGATGGTGTTTAATAACCTTGTCTTGTCTGTTATCATGAGTAATTGTCCCACTTCTAAAATCTAACCAATGTGACAATGATGAAGCATCACCAACTGGGGCAGAGAAACAGAGAAAAGAGAAACACAGACAGAGGGGCAGAGAAAGAAAAATACAACACACGTGCAGGCGCACACACTTCTCACCCATGATTGGAGGGAATAACCAATCAGCTCTCATCTAATCAACCATTGTGCCCCAGGTATGGTTTGAAACAGGAAAGGGCTTCTTACATTGTGTAGCTGCATGCAGATTTTTGGCTGGAAGAGCATGGGGGTTAATTTATTGAAATCCTCGCCACCTGGGGAAGGTTTCGGTTCTAAAGGTTGCACTATCTGCACTTTATATGCGTGAAGGTGTGAACGGATTTGTGTTTTTACATTATAATTTTCCTTTAGGTTTGCATTTATGTGAAGCAACTTTTGCTTTAGCATATTATATATACCTAGCAAGAACCCGCGGAACATTCGTGCAATGTAAAATGTAACCACGTCCTTAACTCCCGCCACCCCTCACAAACCCCGAGTCATCAACCCCCTCACCTCCCGACCTCCAAGTCCTCATCTTACCCCTCCCAACACTAAACCTTAAAATCCCCTCCCCACCACAACTGCAACTCAACCCCTTCCCAACTGAACACACAAATTGTGATCGAAGCAACAATAGGATGGCTACTACATGTCATGGTCCATCACAGTTGCCTGTCCGACACACAATCCCATGGGATATGTGGAAACCCCATGGAATTACAACTCTCAAGTGACCATGAGCAGCCTAATTTAGTCCATGGGCCCAGGCATATATCGGTACCATCTGAGGAAACCAAACTTTAGGACTACTAAGTTATTGGTAGGGACGATATGATTATTACCTTCGCATTCTGCGAAAGGTTATGTTTTGGTCGCTGTGTATTTATTTATTTGTGAATATGTGTGTTTGTTGTTCGCATAACTCAGAAAGTATAAAACCGAATTGCATGAAATTTGGTGGGATGATTCGTGAGTATCCAAAGACGATTTGTTTAGATTTTGGGAGCGATCGGGTCAAAGGTCAAGGTCAAGGTCATGAAAAGGTCAAAAACACTCTTTTGAGCATAACTTCCTTCATAATACAGCTATCGACATACAACCACCGCCATATTGTTCCATGACGAGATACCTTTCGGATATGTAGTGTCGGATTTGACGTAACGTCATCGGAAGTGCGTCTAAATGACGTCACAAGATGACGTAAATTTTCAATTTTCGATCTCATCAGTTTTGTAGGACTTACCTTAAGGACGTCACACACCAAATTTGACTTCGATCGGACTGACCATTATGACGTCATTGACGTTTGAACATGACGTTTTTCAATTGTGGCTAAAATGTCCTGATATTTTACATTCAAATATCCATATAATTTATAAAGCAAAGTCTCCCAAAATCCAGGCATTAGGATCAGTACCAAAATATCTGTTTATTGATGTACAGGTTTTGCCAATTAACTCTGTAGTCAAGGTCAAGGTCACACACAAGGTCAAAATATACTTGTAGGCATAGCTTCAGATCTAATAGAGCTATTGACATGAAACCAATGTTAAAACGTTCAGTGAACTACGAGCTTTCAGAATGGTAGTCCCCGATTGGACGTGACGTCCCCGGAAGTGCGTCAAAATGACGTCAAAGGATGACGTCATTTTTCAACTTTTTTATTTTTCAGTGTTTATCATTCCATTTTGTTGGACTGCCTTCAAGGAGGTTACACACCAAATTTGACGTCAATCGGACTGACGGTTGTGACGTCATGGACGTTTTAAAATGACGTTTTTCAAATGTGCCCAGAAAAAAGTTGCGGCGGCGAAGGTATGCGCTCTACCGAGTGCCCGTTCTTGTTTCAATATGTGATAACCGTTCCAGAAGAGCAGCTTTGTGTATGTATTTTGCATTTTTACCATTTTACCATTCTGAGATATTGACGTTTTGGGGGAAAAAAAAAAAAACCAACGACCACTGGGAGGAAGTGGCAGAGCTGAAGTCCACGCAGGAGGAAGCAGACACCCGAATGCTTCTGCATGCTCTGCATGCAGCAGAGGCTGGGTACAAGGCTGTGGTGATCACTGCCGAAGATACAGATGTCCTCGTGCTGTGTCTTGCCTTCAATAAGGACAACCCATGCCCCGTGTATCAGAAGTGTGGTACGCAAATCCGCACACGGTTCCGAGACATTGACAAGCTTGCTAGATCGATGGGAGACAGTGTCTGTGATGCCCTGGTTGGACTACACGTGTTCTCCGGTTGTGATACAGTCAGTGCCTTTGCAGGCCGGGGAAATATGGGCGCCTTGAAGCAAATGACGTCGGATAAGACCAACCAAGAGGCCTTCAGTCAGCTCGGTCATTCATGGGAAGTATCCACCGAGCTCTTTCAGAAGCTGCAAGAGGTCACCTGCCACATGCACGTGCCGTCTACCAACACCACGAAAGCCAATGAACTCCGACATCAACTCTTCTGTGCCAGACGGGGAGAGATAGAGTCCAGTCAGCTTCCACCATGTGAAGACTGCCTCTTCATGCACGTCCTCCGTGCAAAATACCAGGCTGCTATTTGGAGGCACTGTCTGCAATGCCAACCCTATGTTCCAAGTCCCAAGGGTTGTGGATGGACCACTGATGATGACTGGAAGCTCGCCATCGAGTGGATGCAGGGTTCTCCAGCACCGGATGCAGTGTTGCAACTGCTTTCCTGCAAGTGTGGACGGTCGTGCAAACTCTCAGACTGCACGTGCCTTGCCAATAGCCTGAAGTGCACTGACGTGTGCAAGTTGCGAACCTGCAGCAACCAGCCCGCTGATGTCGAGGAAGAGGTTGCAGACCTCGAGGACTCTGATGCTGATAACAGTGATGAAGACTAGACTACTGATCCATGGTGTGAATGTTTTGGCACAATCACAAGGACATTCATGGCCACAAATATGCATGAGTAAAACATAGTACATAAACATGCCACAGTAGCGTGGTGAAATTTGGGTTATCCGTAAATTTCACATTTTGGACGTTTGTTGGAACAAGGGGAGGGGAAGGGCAATTCCTTTAACTGTGGTGAAAACTTGTAAAATGTTCATAAATGTTTTCCTCATACATGTGCATGTTGTAGGCGACTGCGGTTCAGTAGCACTACCCAGGGAACTTGTATGACAATATTATAAATTAAAATGTACTGAAAATCACTAATCAGCAACATGTTAATAGGCCCTATTGTTCGCCCCTTTCTGCCATAAAACAAATTCTGCCTTCAGGAATGACACAAAGGATTATTCTGATGGTATAAATAAAGCATTTCAGACATGTATTTGTGGTTTGCAGTTCATTCTAGCCCCATGTGGAAACAGCAATTGCATCATTAGTGAATGTTTCTGAGTTTGCCTTTTCGCTTTCATTATGCGGAGGGTGCGTACATTCCAGAGATGATAACTACCAATAAGCTGCCAGTCTGCAATGGTTATCACATCAAAATATGATATATATATATATATATATATATATATATATATATATATATATATATATATATATATATATATATATATATACCAATTCAAAAATCATAACTGGGATTGGTTTCCTTAGATGGTACCGACAAGTGGAATTTCTGGCCTGGGCCCATGGACGACTATCTCCACTGTGTCACTGCGGTGGTCATGGTGTGTTTCATTTCAATGAAAACTGCTTTGCTTACTTGTATGCATGTGCGTTAATTAATTAAAGAAAATGCACAAACACAAATAACTGGAAAGAAACTGTTCACATGCATTGGATTATGTCAACAAACATACACAGTACATTATCTGGGAATGACGTGCATATTTTTATGCACACACCTGAATGGCTGAAATAAAGTTACTTGTCCATGTGTTGGAAGGCCAAAAAGAAAATACAGGTGATTAATCAATGCATTGATTGCAGCAGCACATCGATAAATATGCTACGTGCAGATGTTTTTCGTGGTCCGTAGACAGGAAGGAATATCAAGATTCTCTTTTCTATTTGGTAATGGAGAATAACCAAAACACACATTTCATGTGCTTGCACCGAATGAAACCAGCTCCTAAATTCTGTAAAACTGTAATATAATATTCATAAGATTATTTCGATCCAGTTTCCTTTACTGGGAGCAATTTTGAAACCAAAGAGTGACCCTGTCATGCATTTCATTGGCCCATTTCCATTGGACAAAAGTTTTAAATGCTGTTCATGTGTATTTTCAATTATGATGTTAAAAAATAAAAAAAATTCTGTAATTTCAACAATTTTTCACCAAATTGTGCAAATTTTTTGGAAAAGTGAATGAATACATCTACAATTCTGGTTGCCAATTTTCAGACATGATGAATAAGCCAAAGTGGAGATGAATAAGCCTTCCTCGTCTCCAATGGCCTGATTTCCGATCATCAATTTGGTTTCAGACCAGGTCTCTCTACCCTGGATATGCTGCTTCTGCTCTCCCAACAATGGATGGAGGTGGGGCATTCCATGTCAAGTGTACACACCCTCCCGACACTAATACCTCATTTTCTCCCCATATGTTGGTCATTTATTCACTTGGGTGAAAAAACTCAAAATACCAACTTTTAGATAAAATACTAACTTCAACAATACGCCACAACACATAGCACAATATTTGAACACAAGATTTCCAATACACTATATCAGTATATTGCACATAAATTTTCCACATGCACATGCAGAAACTGGAAGCGATACTAGTATGAGTAAGAGTTTTTCCTCACATATTATAGTCAAGATTTTTTGCCAACCAATGTTTTATTTGACTATGTATTGTGGCGTAGTGCGTGTCCAGCACCTGAGTCCCCGAACAATAAAACCATCATCACACTTGAACTCATTGGGATCCCATTTTCATTTATGCTGAGGTGTTGGAGTATATGAAGGGGTATCCTCACACAAAAAAAATCGGGACCATCGGTTTGGCTGGGGAGCGGGGGCCCAAGGTCAAAGGGTGCCCCAAACTATAACTTTTTGAATTACTGTTTCGGAGTGATTTTACTTTACGCGATTCGAAAGATCTCGCTTTTACGAGCATTTTGATACCAAGATCATCCAAATCGGACCACTACAACCTGTGATATGGCCTCTGGAAGATTGTGGGGTAGCCAGGGGCACCCAAATTTGGGGAGCCCCTAAAATGGGCCTCGATGGGCCCACAGGTCTAAAAGTTGGTCTTTTGAGTTTTTTCACATAAGTGAATAAATGGCCAACATATGGGGAGAAAATAAGGCATTAGTGTTGGGAGGGTGTGTACACTTGACATGGAATGCCCTCGGTCTTCAATGCTGGACATGAAAACAGAACCATATCCCGAGACATATCGCGTGCTTTTGACACGGTCTGGTACCCTGCCCTGCTCACCAAACTCTCTTCCTGTGGTATCTAAGTTAATCTCCACTCATCGCTCGCAGAGTTCCTCTCCTGTCACAGTCAACGTGTGGCCCTAAATGGAGTTCTATCATCCCCCCTTCCTGTCCAGGCTGGAGTTCCTTAAGGCAGCATTCTGGGCCCTGTTCTTTTTCTGGTTTTCATCAACGATCTCTCAGACTCTCTGGAACATCCTCTTTATCTCTTTGCTGATGTCTCCACCTTCTGCCATACCATCTGTCATCCCTCAGATCGGCAAGCAGCAACTTCTTCGCTCACTGCAGATCTGGGTAAAATCACAAACTGGTCCAACACGTGGAACATGTCTTTCAATTCAGACAAATCTCACATTCTCACTACGTCTCTCCGAAAGGACCGTTTGGAACCCCCCGCCCCCTCATCCACTTTCTCAACAATCCTCTGGAAGAAGTCCTTTCTTTCAAGCTTCTGGGTCTCACTATCTGCCATGATCTTTCCTGGGAAAGCCACATTTCCAACCTGGCTTCTAAAGCCAATCGCCGACTGAGAATCCTCTGTCATGCAGTCCTTCCTCGGCTCACGTGAGCTCTTGACCACATATAAAGCTTTCATCCACAGCCTGATGGAGTACTGCTCTCCCCTCCGGGCTGGTGCTCCTGCCTCTCACCTTTCTCAGCTTCACGTTGTGAAAACCAAGGCATTTCGGATCATTGGTATCTCCCGCGATGAGGAGTCTTTGGGTCTCTCACTCTCTCACGGCAGGCAGGTCGGTGGTGTTTCTGTCTTCTACCGTCTCCTCTCCGGTCTTGGCCCCCCCCCCCGCTGTGTCTGCGATTTGTCCCCACCACATTTCCGCAGGGCGCTCAAGGTCCACCAACAACCCCCTTCTGAAAAAAAACTACTAAAATCACGAATCACTGCTCACCTTCACTCTTTCATTCCTCTGTTTTTTTCTGCCAATGGAATAAACTCCCTCACTCTGTTCAATTCCATTCTTCCCTCCAGGACTTCAAAACAGCTGTTCACCACCACCTCTCATCATCCCAATCCAATTCCTCAATCTTTTCTACCCCCGTTAATCCATCCCAAACCCACCTCCTTCAAATTCCCTGCTTTCCTTTCTGAAAGTCCCTGTAATGTCTATCTTGTATACCCCGTGTTCCCCGGTCCATCCCTCTTCCTTCCACAAATATAGTGTCTCTGTTTCCCACTGTTTTGCCCTTCCTACTCCCACCCCTCTTGTCTCATGCCCCCCTTGCTATGCGTTGTGTGTTAGCTCTCATACGAACCTCGACAAGGTATACAAAAAAACAAACAAACAAACAAAAATAACAGTTCCACGCCTCCGCACGCGATCGGAAGTGGGTCCATGGTGGTCTATAAAAACGGACGCATGCACTGGCTGGTTCTCCTTGGCTCGATAAAGCTTGTTGATCACAAGCAAAACATCACCTGAGGCTGGCCCTGCTCATTCGTGTTTGTACCAAATTGGAGAGTAGAGTTCAGTTGTATTCATTGGTTGGTTTTTGTGCGCCTACATCAACTAAGAAGTTTATTTTTTTTTTTTTTGAAATATTCTAAAATTCACCAAAAAGTTAACATTGAAGTATACAACTATAAAACACACACACACACACACACACACACACACACACACACACACACACACACACACACACACACACACACACACACTAGGATCTTCCAAGGAACGCAACAGACCGCTCAAATTGCATACTCAATCGTCACCGGTACAGCAGGTCGTCCTCATCACCAACTGAGGATATTATAAAATGCAGCATTCTTTTTGATTTCATGCCAAAAGTTATTCCCAAAGTTGTAAACAACCGGTGCACTGCACTCACTGTCTTAGCATTTGTTCGAAATTGAACTTTGAACAAAATATAAAAGGACTCCTCTTGTGTTTATCAGGTTTCCACTTGTGCAAAAGAACAAACCTGCAAACAGACAGGATTCAGGAAACTGACAAAGCCTTTTTGAGAAGGAAAACCTCATTCCATCATTGTCCTCCATTTTATCTCTCATTGAATGCTCACTATGCATGAAGTCTGAATAAACCGCTGTCACGGTAATTATAGACCAGGAAGAGTCTTAAGGAGGTAATCTTGCCAGTTCTCTGCAGTGAAATGAACCAAAGGATCACTGTTGTAAAAAAGCATAGCGTTATAGGCGAGACACTTCTGACTCGGCAAGTAGCAAGACATTTCCTCCAAAATGTCTACATTTCCTCCAAAATGTCTACATTTCCTCCAAAATGTCTACATTTCCTCCAAAATGTCTACATTTCCTCCAAAATGTCTCCATTTCCTCCAAAATGTCTACATTTCCTCCAAAATGTCTACATTTCCTCCAAATGTCTCCATTTCCTCCAAAATGTCTCCATTTCCTCCAAAATGTCTCCATTTCCTCCAAAATGTCTACATTTCCTCCAAAATGTCTCCATTTCCTCCAAAATGTCTCCATTTCCTCCAAAATGTCTCCATTTCCTCCAAAATCTCTCCATTTCCTCCAAAATGTCTCCATTTCCTCCAAAATGTCTACATTTCCTCCAAAATGTCTACATTTCCTCCAAAATGTCTACATTTCCTCCAAAATGTCTACATTTCCTCCAAAATGTCTACATTTCCTCCAAAATGTCTACATTTCCTCCAAAATGTCTACATTTCCTCCAAAATGTCTACATTTCCTCCAAAATGTCTACATTTCCTCCAAATGTCTACATTTCCTCCAAATGTCTACATTTCCTCCAAATGTCTACATTTCCTCCAAATGTCAACATTTCCTCCAAATGTCAACATTTCCTCCAAATGTCAACATTTCCTCCAAATGTCTACATTTCCTCCAAATGTCTACATTTCCACTTGCCCTTCCATCAGCTTCAACCAAGTATGCAAAATTTAAAAAAAATGAGAGAGAGAGAGAAGATGCTCCACATGCTGAACACTTACTGATGGCAATGCATTGAACTGTAGTTTGAGTAAACTCCATTTCCACTATGAATAATAGCAAAAGACCACAGACGATTCATAGGTATTCAAGCTGAAAAACTGGGATGCCATGCATTTGAAAATTAACCTTCAATTAAACCAAATCCATGCTTTTGGTGGAGCCTCAAGGATTATGCCTTCAGGACCAACCCCATATCCGGTATATTATTCCCAACGACGTTTGCCTGGAGTTGGCTTAATGGTTAGGGTCGTGGGCTTGGGATCTGAGGGTCCTGAGTTCAAGTCCTGCTCTTCCATTGAAAAAAATACAAGGTGGGGTTGACTGAGCCTGTTATCCTTCCGAGGTCGGCATAATGAGTACCAGCTTGCTGGGAGGATGATTGAGCCATTCGAGTATCCTGTGTCGGAGTGGCGACCCGTCCAGGATTGTGCCCAATAGCCCAGGAGACAGCTTCGGCAGCAACGACTCTCTGTACAGAGTTTGGTCCCAATGGATGGATGGATTCCCAACGACGTTTCATGCCATTTACATTCAAACGATCCATTTCGTTCCACCAGAGGTCAGTATTACGTTGCCAATTTGGTCTACACTCGATCAAAATGTTTACATCAGGCAGGCTCAATGGCCGGTTTGCGAAACCATCAGCATAACGTAGCCAGCCAGCTGCACGATGAAAGAGGTCACACATTTATTACGTTCAGATGGTGAGGAGGCAGAGTGGTGAGAGAAACAGAGTGGTGAGAGAGACAGAGTGGTGAGAGAGACAGAGTGGTGAGAGAGACAGAGTGGTGAGAGAGACAGAGTGGTGAGAGAGACAGAGTGGTGAGAGAGACAGAGTGGTGAGAGAGACAGAGTGGTGAGAGAGACAGAGTGGTGAGAGAGACAGAGTGGTGAGAGAGACAGAGTGGTGAGAGAGACAGAGTGGTGAGAGAGACAGAGTGGTGAGAGAGACAGAGTGGTGAGAGAGACAGAGTGGTGAGAGAGACAGAGTGGTGAGAGAGACAGAGTGGTGAGAGAGACAGAGTGGTGAGAGAGACAGAGTGGTGAGAGGTGGGTGAGAGAGACAGAGTGGTGAGAAGTGGGTAAAAGGTGGGTGAGGCCGAGTGGTGAGAGGTGGGTGAGAGAGGCAGAGTGGTGAGAGGTGGGTGAGAGTGGCAGAGTGGTGAGAGGTGGGTGAGAGAGGCAGAGTGGTGAGAGGTGGGTGAGAGAGGCAGAGTGGTGAGAGGTGGGTGAGAGAGGCAGAGTGGTGAGAGGTGGGTGAGAGAGGCAGAGTGGTGAGAGGTGGGTGAGAGAGGCAGAGTGGTGAGAGAGGGAGAGAGGGAGAGGATGGGGGAGAGAGGGAGAGGATGGGGGAGAGAGGGAGAGGATGGGGGAGAGAGGGAGAGGATGGGGGAGAGAGGGAGAGGATGGGGGAGAGAGGGAGAGGATGGGGGAGAGAGGGAGAGGATGGGGGAGAGAGGGAGAGGATGGGGGAGAGAGGGAGAGGATGGGGGAGAGAGGGAGAGGATGGGGGAGAGAGGGAGAGGATGGGGGAGAGAGGGAGAGGATGGGGGAGAGAGGGAGAGGATGGGGGAGAGAGGGAGAGGATGGGGGAGAGAGGGAGAGGATGGGGGAGAGAGGGAGAGGGGTGGGGGAGAGAGGGAGAGGGGTGGGGGAGAGAGGGAGAGGGGTGGGGGAGAGAGGGAGGGGGATGGGAGAGGTAGAGAGGGATGGGAGAAGTGGAGAGGGATGAGGGAGAGTGGGAGAGGGATGAGGGAGAGAGAGAGAGAGAGAGGGATAGGGATGGGAGAGAGAGAGAGAGAGAGAGAGAGAGAGAGAGAGAGAGAGAGAGAGAGAGAGAGAGAGAGAGAGAGAGAGAGATAGGGATGGGAGGGGGAGAGAGGGAGAGGGGTGGGGGAGAGAGGGAGAGGGGTGGGGGAGAGAGGGAGAGGGGGTGGGGAGAGAGGGAGAGGGGTGGGGGAGAGAGGGAGGGGATGGGAGAGGTAGAGAGGGATGGGAGAAGTGGAGAGGGATGAGGGAGAAGTGGGAGAGGGATGAGGGAGAGAGAGAGAGGGATGAGGGAGAGAGAGAGAGAGGGATAGGGATGGGAGAGAGAGAGAGAGAGAGAGAGAGAGAGAGAGAGAGAGAGAGAGAGAGAGAGAGAGAGAGAGAGAGAGAGATAGGGATGGGAGACAGAGAGAGAGAGGGATAGGGATGGGAGACAGAGAGAGAGAGGGATAGGGATGGGAGACAGAGAGAGAGAGGGATAGGGATGGGAGACAGAGAGAGGGATAGGGATGGGAGACAGAGAGAGGGATAGGGATGGGAGACAGAGAGAGAGACAGAGAGAGGGATAGGGATGGGAGACAGAGAGAGAGAGCGATGGGAGAGAGAGAGAGAGAGAGCGATGGGAGAGAGAGAGAGAGAGCGATGGGAGAGAGAGAGAGAGAGAGCGATGGGAGAGAGAGAGAGAGAGAGCGATGGGAGAGAGAGAGAGAGAGAGCGATGGGGAGAGAGAGAGAGAGAGAGAGAGCGATGGGAGAGAGAGAGAGAGAGAGAGCGATGGGAGAGAGAGAGAGAGAGAGCGATGGGAGAGAGAGAGAGAGAGAGCGATGGGAGAGAGAGAGAGAGAGAGCGATGGGAGAGAGAGAGAGAGAGAGCGATGGGAGAGAGAGAGAGAGAGAGAGAGCGATGGGAGAGAGAGAAGGAGAGAGAGAGAGAGAAGGAGAGAGAGAGAGAGAAGGAGAGAAGGAGAGAGAAGGAGAGAGAGAGAGAGAAGGAGAGAGAGAGAGAGAAGGAGAGAGAGAGAGAGAAGGAGAGAGAGAGAGAAGGAGAGAGAGAGAAGGAGAGAGAGAGAGAGAAGGAGAGAGAGAGAGAGAGAAGGAGAGAGAGAGAGAGAAGGAGAGAGAGAGAGAGAAGGAGAGAGAGAGAGAGAAGGAGAGAGAGAGAGAGAAGGAGAGAGAGAGAGAGAAGGAGAGAGAGAGAGAGAAGGAGAGAGAGAGAGAGAAGGAGAGAGAGAGAGAAGGAGAGAGAGAGAGAAGGAGAGAGAGAGAGAAGGAGAGAGAGAGAGAATGACAGAGAGAGAGACAATGACAGAGAGAGAGAGAGAAGGAGAGAGAGAGAAGGAGAGAGAGAGAGAAGGAGAGAGAGAGAGAGAGAGAGAGAGAGAGAGAGAGAGAGAGAGAGAGAGAGAGAGAGAGAGAGAGAGAGAGAGAGAGAGAGAGAGAGAGAGAGAGAGAGAGAGAGAGAGAGAGAGAGAGAGAGAGAGAGAGAGAGAGAGAGAGAGAGAGAGAGAGAGAGAGAGAGAGAGAGAGAGAGAGAGAGAGAGAGAGAGAGAGAGAGAGAGAGAGAGAGAGAGAGAGAGAGAGAGAGAGAGAGAGAGAGAGAGAGGAGTCAGGAGTCGGGGGGGGGGGGGTATTCTGGTCGATGTGATGTTCAATTGAACGGCACACACATTGATGAATCACCCTGCCTTTGAAATACCGGGTGACAGTTTTTAGCTTGATCAGGATTCAAATGCAGGTGAGACAGCTTAAAATGAGCATGCATACCTCTCGTTTATCCTGCCATGATGTTCATGAACCTTTAATTTATGAATATTTATTTGTATTGAACGCGGGGCCATCGCAAGCAAATGGCCCCTGAACATTGTTTACATTGATCGATATATAGTATTCAGTGACAGGGCGAATATTGTAGAGGGATTGCCAAGAAGCTTACAGACTCCAACAAAACATTTGATAAGGAACAGCTCACTTAGCAAGAAATTAGCAATCACTGAACCATCATATTAAATACATACATCCTGGAGATGCCCCAAATCTCAAATATGTCCAAGTTGGACAAATTAACACTTTTTTTTTTAGCAGTCGGAACTGCTGCTAAGTATGATTCTGGAGCTTAAATTTTGCAATTCAGCTTAGTTTTAGACATTCTCAAGGCTATGGCATGTGCAAAAACTGAAATAAAGCCATGGATGCTGGTGTCTCCAGGTATTTATAAGCATTGCAATGTATCTAGCGATTCAGAGGTATGATGATCAAGCATTCGATAATATGAGTGAGGAAAGTGAAAAAAGAAACAAAAATTTCATCTTTCAGAAATCATTGCAGCCTGTTCCAAGTCATGGAATGGTTGAGCAGGCCAAAAAAAAAAACATGGCGGCTTCAGACCCCAGTGAGGTTACCCAGGATACGCCTTAAGATCCCATTGACAGCGGTGGCTGAGGATCGCCTGATAAAGGATATAATTAAATAAAGCCATTAATTATCTTCAAAAGGGGTGTTTTAATAAACCCAAACACCCAATTTTTACTTTTGCACTTCCTTGGAGTTTTCTTAGTATGCACGCAAAGTTTCAGGCTGTTAGGTTTCATGGTTTTGGAGTTATGGAAGAGACACACTGACGAACACATTTTTAGTGTAGATGGAAGAATAAAATCAAAATCAAAGTAACATTTGACTGGCAAGTAATCATATTTTGTGCACATAGAATCACCAGAAGTATGGAAAACCCACAACCTTTAGTTGTCTAAAGGGCACAGTGGGAGGGGAATTGGAGCTCCTCATCCATATCTTCAACCAAGGCGGTTGTGAAATATAAACGGCCAACAATGAAAACAAACTCCTTACAACCTTGGTTACTTTTTCCGCAGAGATTTGGCATTCCATAAGCAGTTTGAGTCACAGCAAGCAAGGCAGGACAAGGTTATGGAATGGAGCTGGAATGGCATCAGAGAATGGCCTTGGTGTAGAAGAAGCTCAAGCATACGTCACTGCAAAGGCCAGGACATGATATTCTAGTCGGTAAACAGGTGTGCAAAGGCGCACGCAGCATCAGAACGAATTGTTGGAAATAAAAGTTTTAGTGATGGACTTTGACTGAGCCATTAAACTGTCAAAATAAGATTAAGTAAAAATCAAAGTGCATAGAGCATTCGGATTGCTTCGTCGAGTGGTCTTGTGACAAGGCCTTGTGAAACAAAGTACCAACAGAGAGGTAAATTCGTTGAAAACAGGCCTCGTCCAAACTACAGATGCCAAACACGCTAGATTATGACATCTCAATGTGTACACAAAACTACTACACAGTACATGCTTTTTGTTGCTTTAAAATTGTTTGTACTCTTTGGCCAATTGCCTGCACATCGAAAAATAAATTAATAAACGTGGTAAACATGGATGTGATAGAAACATCCATGTCTGAGAATCTTTGGTTTCCATGTGAACCTATCCAACCCCTGCAGACGTCCCACACGTTTTCTCCCGAAGCAAAACATCCCGCAGTGAATCGAGAAAATACTTTTATGGCTGAAGGACAAAACAAATGCAAATACTGTCATGTTTGGATCAATCGCCTGTGGAGTGAAGAGAGATGTTGATGAGATGGAAACTTCAAAAAGGGGTAGCCATTATTCCACAGCAGCTAAGTCAACAACGATTTGATCTTTTGATCTTAACGAGGTCGGTCACCATGAATATACTGAAAAACAAAATAAGTATATTATATTCTGCATGTTCCCTCCTGCCAAATGATCCTCGACCCCATTCCTTTGTGGGTGAAGGGGGGTGTTTTAGGCCCCCACAAAAGAAAAGGCAAAAAAAACCCCCAAAATTCGATTTCTCCAAAATGCCAACATAATTCGAACAGCACCAGACAACGCCAGGGACCCCTGCAAGTACCAAATAACATGACATGTTGCAACTCGCCCCACACGCACGCACACAAACTTGTGGAAGGAGGGCTCACCCTGCTTGCGTTGTATTTTTGTCACGATGATAGTCATATGTCACAGTCACTACAACATGTCACTATGATAGTCACATTATGGTTTTGGAGGTTCAGAAGCCAAGCACAACGAAAAGAAAGTTGGGAACCACTGCTTTCGATTATGACTCAACTTAAAATATTTGTTATTATTTGACGAGTCGGTGTGTACCAACTAGTTTAAGACAACTATTTTACCTTTATAAATGCCACTGAGCCTGTGTTAAGGCAAGACAACATTGTTAAGAAAAGACAACCATTTTACCTTGAGCTACTGTCTCAGCAGAACGGCGACGTAAAGAAAACGTTGACGCTGGAAGTTGGAGAAAAAGAAATTGAGCAGTCGAGTTCAAGTCAGTGTTTGAAATGCAATTTTGAACCGAATTCATTATCTTGCAAATTACTAGCAGCAGCTGAAGATCAGGAACACAGCATAGCAACTAAATTGATGATAATAAATAAATAAAAATATATAAAGCTTGTGTGAGAAAGGAGAACAAAGTGGTTCAGCTATTTTTTTCACTTCAATAATACATCGATCACGACACCTCGCAGGCTTTTGTAACAAGTAAACTAACTACTAAACCGTACAAAGCCCATGGTTCAGGAAAAAGGAAAAAAAGATCCACAAAGACAGTGTCTCTCTGAGACCCATCGTGCCCTTTGTTAATGCACCATCTTACCGATTGCCGGGCTTTCTAGCACGTATCTTTGACAGACTTGTGAGGGAAGACCGATAAAATGGTTCGGGATAGTGGTGAATTTGTCAAAAGGATAAGAGAGGTTTGAATCCAAGATTATGAGACGATGGTATCTTTCGATGTGGCTTCCCTTTTTACCAACATCCCGGATGATCTAGCGGTGAACGCCACTCTCGACTGGTTGTAACATTCAAACGATTGGAAAATGGCTTGTCAGAACAGCAAACGAACATCTGAAGATACTGCAAGCTTGCTGGAGATGTGTCTGAACAGCACGACCTTCATCTATGATGGTGTACCACCACTGACAAACATTTGGTACAGTTATGGATTCCCTGGTCTCTGCAATTGTGGCCAATTTGGTGATGGAGGAACTCGAACAAAAGATATTTGAGTCTCATGAGAATTGGCTCCCACGGTACTTGAACAGATATGTGGATGACACCTTCGCCATTGTGCATACGAACATGGTAGACCACCTACTGGGACAACTTGGCCGGGTATTCCCCAGCATTTCACAATCAAAATTGAAAAAGAAAGCAAATTGGCCTTTTTGGATGTGGAGGTTCACCGGAAGCCTGACAGCTCCCTAAAGACTTTGGTTTACAGGAAACCAACAAACACCAGCAGATTACTGGATCTTAACTCCTGCAACCCAATCTCCCACGAATGCAGTGTTGCACGGACCTTAGCATCTCGGGCATGGATGCTGTCATCTTTCAAAAGTGATGCAATTAAAGAAATCAGATTAGTTAGAGGAGTACTGCTCAAAAAAATGGTTACAACAAGGGGATACTCCCCAGATTGGAAGAACCAAAATGGACAGAATGGAAGGAGACAGACACACTTGGGCACTGTGTGCTGCCATACTACCTTGGCCTTTCTGAAAGGATTGGCGGAATAGTACATGGTGCACAGATTGGTGTAGCTTACAAGCCTCTACGCACCATCTGCAATGTCATCTCAAAACCAAAGGACCTAATACCAATTTGTGATAAATCTGGAGTCTACCATTCATCAGGAAAACACTGTGACCAATTCTGCATTGGTGAAACTGGAAGAAATTTGAAACAATGACTAGATGAACATGATAGAGCAATTAGGCTTGGAAAAGTGACTCCGTCAGCCATGGCACGTCATTGCCTGCAATGTGGCCATAAATTTGACTTTGATGGGACCCGTGTCCTCGACACTACATCTAACAAACGACACAGGTTGATTTTGGAGGCATGGCACGTGAAGAGCTGGGAGGGTGGTCTTACTGGGGAGATGGTGGACATACCCACACAATACACACCTCTGATGCAGATGGCAAAAGCTGGATGGTGCAAGCAGCTGGACAAGGTGAGCAAGAAAACACTCAATCCCAAACACCACATCCGCATGTGCACAACACCCAATAAGAACCCTGAACACTCACATAACCAACACCTCATAATTCACTACCTGGGCACGAAACCAGTCGTGTTCGTGCCCCGGAAACACAAAAACAACAAGCGCACACACGTGCAACACCAGATCACGTGCCAGTAAAAACAAACAAACAAAAAAAAAAGAGCAGAGCACCCTAGCGATGATGTGATTTGACATTAATTTTGCTTGAGGTTTACAAAATGAAATGATAATAATAAAAAAGCGCTCCTCCATTTGACCTCGAGCACTAGCACATGACCGGAAATGAGCGGTCCTATCGAAATAAAAACCAGACACGTGCCGAGGCTCGAGGTCGATTGGCCTCAGGAAGCCGGCTATGAAGCCGGTGAAACGTTGCCCGAGACCAGGTCTGCTCTTGCTTATTGCTCAAAATAGCGGAGTACATCTAGTTTTACTTTTGGTTGGAAGCACCTTCTTCTTTAAAAAAAAAATATATATATGTGTGTGTGTGTGTGTGTGTGTGTGTGTGTGTGTGTGTGTGTGTGTGTGTGTGTGTGTGTGTGTGTGTGTGTGTGTGTGTGTGTGTGTGTGTGTGTGTGTGTGTGTGTGTGTGTGTGTGTGTGTGTGTGTGTGTGTGTGTGTGTGTGTGTGTGTGTGTGTGTATATCTTGAAAGCAAACTTTATACAATTAAAATATGTCAGACAGATGGCAGTGCATTAGTGCACGAGAGACTTGCTTGCTTCGCTCGTGCTTGAATGAAAGGCCGTCTAATTGTCTCGTCTGGGTTTGACAAGTTCTTTAAACTGTTATTCTGGCACTCCAGGAAGACATTGCATCCCATTACCTGGCTGCCCTGTCTCCTATCACTTGCATATATGCATTAAAGATACCACGGTATATGTCAAAAAGGATAAATGATTGTGCATCAGTTACCTTAAGCCAAATTTCCAAATCACTGCCCCAACCTATATGGGGACACGACATCAGCAACCAGCAGTGTGCATTCATAACGAAAATAAAGGTCGAATACATTTATGTGGGGGAAAGGGGGGGGGTTGGGGAAACCTCAAATAAATAATTTGGAGCAGAAGGCCAAATAAATAAATGCGTGGTTATTTCAGCAAATACGTACAAGCAAGTGATGAAATCACACTGTAGCTGGTAAGGTATGTTGCAAGGCTAAATCATTAGCCCTGTCATGCAGGCAGGGCTACAAAATGTGGAAAAAGTGAACGGTAAAGAAGAGATGCTAAAAAATTCCAACATGACCTCCTGGCATTGTTACCACCTCATCCCATTGGTGGGCGATGCAACACATTAATGGTCTGACAGGATGATGCAGAGGTCGCACATCTGGCCTTTTACAATCTAGTCTGGGTTTGATTCTTGACCAGACTATATACTGCCAGACAGGTGGATGACAGGCATGGCATATCACAAAGTGCACTGCCCCTCATATGAACATGACGCTTGATTGTTCAATCTTGTGGTTAGTTGGTGGACATTAAAGATCTTTCTCAAAGAGTAAGCGAATTTACAGTGCCTTCAGAAAGTATTCACGCCCCTTGACTTTTGTCACATTTTGTTACTTACCACAGCCTGAATTCAAATTGGATTATATTAAAAAAAATTGTTACCAATCCACACAAAATAGCCCATGATGACAGAGTGAAAACATGTTTTCAGAAATTTTTACAAATCTATTGAAAATGAAATACAGAAATTTCTAATTTTCAACCCCCTGAGTCAATACATTGCAGAAGCGCCTTTGGCAGCGATTACAGCTTCGAGTCTTCCTGGGTATGTCTGTATCAGCTTTGCACATCTGGATTTCGGGATTTTCTCCCATTATTCCTTGGAAATTTGCTCAAGCTCTGTTAAGTTGGAGGATGGGGAGCATCGGTGAACAGCAATCTTCAAGTCTTTCCACAGATTATCAATGAGATTCAAGTCTAGGCTTTGGCTGGGCCACTCAAGGACTTTCTCGTTCTTGTTACAAATCCATTCCAGTGTTGATTTGGCTGTATGTTTGGGGTCATTGTCCTGTTGGAACAAAAATCTTCACCGCAGTCAAAAGCCTTTTGCACTTTGAAGCAGGTTCTCAAGGATTTGCCTGTAATTGGCTCCATTCATTGTTCACTCTATCCTTACAAGTCCACCCTGCCGATGAAAAGCACCCCCATAGCAAGAGCTACCACCACCGTGCTTCATGGTGGGGATGGTGTTAGATGGGTGATGAGCTGTGCTCGGTTTCCGCCAGACGTATAACTTTGCATTCATGCCAAAGAGTTCAATTTTTGTCTCATCGGACCACAGAATATTTTGCCTCATGCTCTCAGTCTTTCACGTGCCTTTTTGCAAACTCCAGGTGTGCTGTCATGTGCCTTCTTCTCAGGAGTGGTTTCCATCTGGCTACTCTCCCATAAAGCCTAGATTTGTGACATGCTACAGAGACAGTTGTCCTTCTGGCAGGTTCTCCAATCTCAGCCAAGGAATTGTGTAGTTCTGTGAGAGTGGTCATTGGGTTCTTGGTCACCTCCCTGACCAAGGTTCTTCTTGTCCAGTTGCTCAGTTTGGTCGGACAGCCAGCTCTAGGAAGAGTCTGGATAGTTCCATATTCTTTCCATTTCCTAATGATGGAGCTCACTGTGCTCTTGGGAACTTTCAATGCTCTAGAAATATAGAAAGGTGTGTTTCTTTCTAAATCATGTCCAATCAATTGAATTGGCCACAGGTGGACTCCAATCGAGTTGTAGAGACATCTTAATGATGATCAAAGGAAATTGGATGCACCTGAGCTCAATTTGGAGTGTCATAGCAAAGGGGTTGAATACTTATCGACTCATGGCATTTTTGCTTTTCACTAATAATTAATTTGTAAAGATTTCTAAAATTAAAAAAATTCCACTTTTGACATTTTATGGGATATTTCTGTGTCGGTCAATGACAAAAAAAAGAAAAAAATCTCAATGTAATCAATTTTACATTCAGGCTGTAACACAAGAAAATGAAAAAAGTTAAGGGGTGTGAATACTTTCTGAAGGCAATGTATGCTGACACCCTGAGCATGTTACAAATTGCTGCCCTAATCGGCTCTAGTCGAACGTCAGGCAAGGCCAGCTGGTAAGTCAAAGAGCGTTGGGTAAAACACCCACCACAAGAAGATGGGATTAATTGGGGCCATATAGTCGTAGTAATCGAAGCAGCAGCAGCAATGTGTAGAACAGCGCTATATATTATGATAAATTTTTACACAAATTAGAGTAGAAATCCAAACAGAAATTTGATTCTATAAAAGATGTCTCACTTTGCAGAGAATTATGGAGACAATTCAGATTTGCATGCATCATGCAGCTTTCCCTCTGCCTAATATATACCTCGCCATGAGGATAAATGGCATATGCTTTTCTGTGTTATGCTTTCTACTGAGATGGCCGCATCACTGTCATGTTACCTAGTCTCGCCATTGAATAATTAGCCTGATGTTTATTGCAGGCACGAGGTTGCATCAAAACGTGAGCCATCCATCACATTGGACATTAAGACGGGGACCCATCTGAAAGATGTTAATATCCCATGGTGTCTTTATGCGAAGAGCAGGTGAGTTATGGCCGGCACCCTAGACAAATTCCAAATTCCTGCCACAACTAGCTCAACAAAGAAAGGCCAGTCACCAGGTGGGGGCCCAGGCACCCCAGAACCCACCATGGACCAATGGTCCAACATGAGGTCATTCTATGATACATTCATCGCATTTTTTGGAGGGGGGAGGGGGGGGTGAGGGGGTTTTGGCATAGACCCTCTCTGATAAATAAATAAATAGTTACACTTGGAGGAGTCCAACAAACATATTTTAACTAACATTTCAGATCGTTAGATAAAACTGTTATTGAGAAACACATCACCCAAATTTGACATGACGTGGCTGATGAGTCATTCAAAATCTCATAACTTCACTTCTAATTGAACAAGAAAGCTAATTGAACCACAATTTCAAGCTGTTGGAAAAAAAAAGGAACAAATGACATTCTATAGAAAGTACTTAAGAGTGAATAATAAAAAGGCTCATCTTTATGTACACTTTAACCTGACCTCCATGAAAAATATAATTCCAATTTATTTTCAAATTTCCATGTATTAAGCTAGTTATGATACAATATTTCCTGAAAATTTTACGCTGGGCACTCAAATAGGGCCGGAGATGCGTTTTCTCGTGCACAAACGACAGACAGCTTCACCTTTGCTCTTCAAGCCAATCAGATGCCTGCAGGAGGCCAGTCTTATAGGATTTTAGGTCTGAAAAGAAAGTCAACATTTATGGTGTCCAAAATCAATTATGTGATGCTATTTAGGCCTCTGTGGATCATCATCTCACCATTTACTTCTTTGGTTGCTCCTGTAGTTCCTTGGTCGCCTCCCATGCTTCCTCAATTGATAACTTGTATGTTCAACCGGTCCCACTTGCTGGCACAACACAGATCAACACATTGCTCACTTGAACCAGATGAATGTCTGGCCACAGATAATAGGAAAAAAAATTAAGGAGGGGAAGTATATGTGGCTGGAGGAAATTCGGTTCCACTTCTCAATTCTGGGGTTCGACATTCATGACTTATGTGAGCCACCAATGGCCACCGCAGATAGCCATCACACATCACTCAATTTCCTGAAGAGCGAGATCATCCTCCTCAACAGTCCACACTCTTGCCTCATTGTTGAAGAGGAGGAATAATCCCTTCCAGGCAAACCATTGACAGTGGACTGAGAAAGTGCAGCTTTTGAGTACCAAACATGGCTTTTGCCTTTTCCAGCTGCGAACCAAGGACAGCAGCTTCTTGTTGGAAGTCTTCGGTGGTGCAAAAGTCAAAATGAATATAAAGGACATTGTTAGACGAAAAATAAATAAATGAAACACCTGTCAAGGAGTGATTATTTGATCATCACAAGGTCTTTGTAAGCTGGCGTTGGCAGCCAGCCATTCGCTTGACCGTTCGACTGACATTGCCGCAGGTTGTGATAAAGTGCCATTCGGCCTCAATTGCAAAATATTTGTGATGTTGGCACAGGTTGAGAACATTCTTGCAGTTTTTATACTGGCCTGTGCAACCAACTGAGAGCTAGACTATCCTTTTTGCTCCAACGTACTGACCGTTTCATAAAGGAATTTGATGAGACACTTCTGGAATAGGTTGACTGTAATGGCGGTGTGGGTGTTGCAATCAGAGAAAGATAATGATATAGTTCACATGTGACGCATCTTCTTTCCCTTCAACGAGATGGTAGCACACACATGGGTGCAAGGTAAACCGCAAGTTGTTTCAATGGAAGGACCGCACGTCATCCTGCATCACGGATGGATAATTTTTTTGCAAGTCCCCATACAACCTGGAACTTCCCAAGCTCCAACAACTTCTCAGTATCTCTGAAAAATCCAGATTATTGCCTGCTTATGCATGGCATTGGAGATCAAAATTCGAGATTGCTATATAATTTGTCTATTGAGTCGTCAGAAATCTGTTCAACCAACTGTTTGGCAGTCCTTGCAATGAAATATATTGCAAGAAACACTTCTGCCATTTTTCAGGTTCTGCAAATATTGGACACAAGCGTCGGTACAGACCCTCGCACGCAAAGTGAAAAGTGGGGTTAAAGGCCCAGTCACACCTTGACGTTTTAGCCAGCTTATGCCGATTTTTGAAAAATTTGTCTAAAACGCTAGCACACGTCGAATACGTTATGGGTAAGTTTTGGAAACATTGAGAGCACGCTAAAAAACACTGCCATACGTCGTAGTACGCTTGCTTTCATCGTTGTACTTTGCGGTTGTCCTCAAATTTTGGCATGCTTGAAATTTTACGACGTTTGCCAGCGTATGACTCACACGTTCCGCATAATGCTGGCCATAAGTTGTAGGCACGTTATGCGATCGTTGACACACGTTACTTGTAAGTTAATCATAAGTTGAAACACGTCGGGGTAATGTTTAGCGTACCCAAAACTTATTTGTAACCTATGAGTAACATGTTGTAGGCACGTTACGCGATCGTTGACACACGTCCACACACGTTACTTGTAGGTTTTTCATAAGTCGAAACACGTCAAGGTAATGGTTAGCGTCAGTGTTCCAGACTCCCTGTTTTTTTTTTTTTTCTTCTTCTTCTTCGGTATGACGGTGATGTTGACACTTCGATTTCTAGTGCAGTTATGATTTAAATCGTTGAGCGGTAGCCTATTAATTATATTATATTATAACCGCACTAGAAATCGAAGTGTCAACATCACCGTCATACCGAAAAAAAAAATTAATAAACCAATGTCACCCGCAGGGTGACCCATATGTTGCCAAAAGGTGACCATGTGTGACTTCTTTAAGGTCACACTGAGGTGAACAGAGCTGCTATCCACCAGGAGCGACTCCTTGAGGAATATCTGCCTACGAGAGATTCCGATGAGAATCGTTCTACAGAGTAACCATGAAAATATGTGTTTGCCTCATAACGTCACAATGTCTCAAGCTTGACATATCCAGAAAGCACTCATCGAGGTGTTCAATTTGAGGTACTACACGATATGGTTCCTAAAACTTGAAAATTTGACCTTGGGGTCAAATATGTTTGACCTCAGGCACTACCCATGAAGGTCAAGGCCAACCGCCACCAAAAACTAATCAGCTGAGCGCCAGACCATGAACTATATTCCCATAAAGTTTGGAGACGATTCTATTAAAATTACTCAAAAAATAAGGGTTTCGTCGACTCCCCTGATTTGCGACAAAGTGACCTTGACCTTTGACCTTGACCTTCAAAATTGTATGCGCTGAAAGGGACCTCTATAGGCCTCTGATATGCGAAGTTACAAAAATTTCCAATGATAACTGTGCTCTGCAGAGTGATTTATACGTGATTACAGACCAAAAACAAACAAAAAAAAACAACAAAAAAAACATATGAAGGTCAAGGCCAATTGCCACCAAAAATTAATCAGCTGAGCGCCAGACCATGAAATATATTCCCATGAAGTTTGAAGACGATCCGATCAAAATTACTCAAACAATAATGGTTTCGTCGACTCCCCTGATTTGCGACAAAGTGACCTTGACCTTTGACCTTGACCTTCAAAATTTTGTGTGCTGAAAGGGACCTCTATAGGCCTCTGATATGCGGTTACAAAAATTTCCAATGATAACTGTGTTCTGCAGAATTTTTTATACGTGATTACAGACAAACAAACAAAAAAAATAAAAATAATAAAAATAAACATACAAGCTGATTAACATATCTTGCAAAAACTTCGTTTTGGCAACATAAAAACAAAAAAAAAAACAGGGAGTCTGGAACACTGACGCTAACCATTACCTCGACGTGTTTCGACTTATGAGTAACTTACAAGTAACTTTTGTCGATGTGTGCCAACGATCGCATATCGTGCATACAACTTATTCCCATCACATACGGAACATATGAGGCATACGGCAAGTACGTCGTAAAATTTTTAACACGTTTAAAATTTCAAGACGTACTCCACTTACTACGACGTAAGATAGCGTACTTTAGCGTTCTATTCACGTATTCCAAACTTACCCATACCGTATTTGACGTGCCCCAACGTTTTAGACACATTTTTCTTAGGTCGGCATACGCTGGCAAGATCGCCAAGGTGTGACCGCGATGTTGACACTTCCATTTCTACGGCAGTTATGATTCGAATCGTTGTGCATCAGCCTTTTAATAGGCTACGTCACGACATCCTCGGCGATGCGTGCAACGCGCTATGCCTAAGTTAGACTATCGTTGGGCATCGGTTGTGTAGGCCGACAACAGGTTCAGCATTCGTTGGTATAAGTTATCTATAAGACAACGAAACGTTCTGTGTCCGTTACTAATATGTTATGCATACAACCAACTCGTTATGAATACGTCCGAATCTTTAAAAAAAAAACATCAAAAGTTCAGCGTAAGTCAGCGATTTATATACATTTTGATACGTTGCCATTACTGGCTAAAACGTCAAGGTGTGACTGGGCCTTAAGCAATAGGTTCACTTCTGTCTGCATGTCCGTCAATAAACGGTAGTTAATCATCGAGGAACATGAATAGGTAGACGAACCTGTAGTTGAGCAGTACTTTAACTTTGAATTTGTCCCAATCACACATGCACAGAGATGAGTGAGATAATTTTTTTTTTTTACTCTGTCTGCCTGCCTGGCAAGCAAACGAAATTTAAAATTATTCCAAACAGGAAAAACTATTTTTAAGGATGTCATAAAGGACACAAACAACAGGCACAAAGAATTAATGCAATGTGTTAAATAAGGTGCTGCAAAAGACACCGCATTAACAGTGGTTAACTTCCGGAATTACTTTTTAACACAACCTTTAAAATCTTTGTCTTATTTCAATTGAATTATATACTTGACCATGAGACAACACAAATCACTCTTTTGCCACTTTCAAAACCCTTCTGTTTAGCAGTACTCGGACATGTTAAATAAGGCGGTACAAAAGATACTGCATCAAAGGCAGTCAACTTCGGCAATGAATTTGTTTTCTACGACCCTAAAAATGTTTTAATTTCAGTTGAATTATATACTTGAACACTGCTTGGGGTAAAGTGTTGTATGAACTGTCTAGAAAGAGTTGAAAACTGGTGGTTGTACTCAGCGGTTACACGAGAAGGTTTTAAGTGGTTAAAAATAAATAAATAAATAAATAAATACATAAATAAAATCAGTCCAGGGGTTCATTGACGAGGGAGCACCCGATTCTCTCTACGTGAATGTGTATCGTATAGCACAACGGGGGCAGGTATTACAAGTCATCCCGTCAGTACTTCTGGAGGAATTAACCCATCCATAAGTTAGTGAGTAATACAATTTAGTTACAAGAGATTATCCAAAAAACACTGATTAATAATTATCACCAGAAGTCGTAAAAAAAAACATTTAAAAAAACGTAAAGCTGTGTATGAATAGTATGCCAAAAAGTATGTAAAGAAGGTAGGGATGGTGCCAAGAAATTAGCATGCGAAACCACCCCTACATCATTCTTTGAATATTGGTTGTACCCAGTCCAACCTTACATCCATTTACAGTGACAGTGTATGTTGATCGTTTCCACGTATGAATCCAATGGCCACAAAATAACATCTTTTAAAGTTTAAACCATTTTGAAAAAAAAAAAAACATACGGAAAACTAGAAGGGCACTTGGTAAAGCATATAACTCTGCCACGTAATGCCTGATCCATGAGAACATATCGAGCACAATACATTTTTGAAATATCATGCTATACAGTACGATATTGTTTTTGGCCCTATCTCTCAATGGTGAAGAATCACTTTAAAAATTAAATAATTCTCGTATCAAGATCTGGATCCGGATCTTCAGCATATTTGAAACAATTTGTCCCTCCGACACGCCAAACCTGTCCACCAAGTTTTGTTCGAATTTGTCCACAACTTTTTGATATATCGTGCTATATATCGGTTTAGCCCTATCTCTCAATGGTGAAGAATCACTCAATAAATTATTGTCGCCCGATCCAGATATTCACGAATATCCAATCATTTTGTCCTTGTCACACACCCAACGTGTCCAGCAAGTTTTGTCCCGAATCCATCCATAACTTTGAGATATCCTGCTCACAGAGACAGACAGACAAACAGGGGTGAAAACATTACCTCCGTCCATCTTCGGTGGTGGAGGTAAAGGTAGAAACTACTCATACATCTACTTATGGATAAAAGGTGTGGATAGAAATGGGTTAAAAATAAAAATAAAAATAAAAATCTTTGTTGTCCACCACTCCACACCTTGTAATTCCAATGCTCAATGCTCCCTCATGCTCCCTCTCTCTTTCTCTCTTTCTCTCTCTCTCTCTCCAAAGAAAATCCATCAAACTATTTTGTGTGAGTAGTCCTTGGAATAATGACCTCGCTAGCAGCAATAATTCTTCATTCAGCAGATTTCATCTCCAAGCTTGCCTTTAAAAATCGAACTTGCGGGAAAAAAAAAAAAAAACACAAGTTGCAAGGGCATTTCTCAGACATGCCAAATTCTCATTTCGGCAGACACAACTCTTTTCACAGAAGAAATTGGGAAAATACAAATAAAGAAAAGACAGACACACTCATGGTCAAAGGTTAAAAAATAAATAAATAAGAAACGAAACACCGCAGGAATCGGACAACTCTGAGTGAGAATCGCCGTGCAAATCCAGCAATGGCTCAAAAGACTGAAGTTCAGTGTTACAGGCAATGAGAAATTAAAGTTTGGGCTGGAGAAGGATATTCCGTGTGAAAAACCGAAGATCATCATTCATCATGATCTGCAAGCAACAATGAAGAATGCAAGATTGAAATTGAAATTGACACGGCTAAACAATTATATGGTCAAGGTCGAAAACCAAGTCCAAAAGGAATGTGAAGCATTTTAAAATGTGTTCTTACACGATAGATAATAATATGACAGTCGAATGCGGCCAACAACAGCCAACAACAACAATGCAAATTCAGGTGGCACGTTTACCTTGAGAACAGTACGACACACAGCTCAAACGTATCAGACTTGGGACGAATACAAATTTATCCTAAACAGATGCAGACAAATTCTCATCAGAATTGTTCAGAAACAATCAGCACGGATAAAAATGTCATCATCGTCAATGTACAACATCTTTTCTTTTTTTTGTAGACAATGTCGAGGCTCGAATAAGAGCTAACACAGAATGTATAACAAACGGGGAAGGAGGAGACAAGAGGGGCGGGAGAGGGAAGCACAAAACAGTGGAAAACAGAGGCATTAGGGAGGGACGGGGTATGGTACATGGGATATATATAAGATGGACATTACAGGGACTTAAAGGAAGGAAAGCAGGGAATTTGAAGGAGGTGGGTTTGGGGTGGATTAACAGGGGTAGAAAAGATCGAGGTTTTGGATGGGGAGGAGAGGAGAGATTGTGGTGAACGGCTGTTTTGAAGAGGAGTTTTGAACGGCCTGGAGAGAAGAGTGGGATGGAAGAGAGTGTGGGAGTTTGTTCCAGAGGCGGGAAAAAAGAGGAATGAAAGAGTGAAGGTGAACAGTGATTTTGGTAATTCTACCAGAAGGGGGTTGTTGGCAGACCTTGAGTGCCCTGCGGAAATATGGGGGGAGGGGGGGAAGACAGATGACAGACAGAGCAAGTGGGGACAGACATAATATATATATATATATATATATATATATATATATATATATATATATATAAAACTGCATAGATATTATTATAATGGAGCAATTGTGGATGTCACCAAAACTCAAAAATTGACAGTTGAGAGCTTTTGGGCATACGTAGGGGTTCCAAACATGGTTCTACCTCTGGTTCCCACCCCGATATTGGCCTTAAGTGGCCACCCAAGGCCAGCAGATGAACATATACTTTCGCCTTACTCCGGTGCACATACTCCAGCATGAGCTCCGGCCTGAGCTTCGATAAACTGAGAATAGATAAACTGAGAAAGGTACTTTCGCCCGGAAGGCAGGAGTGCCCGATAGTGTATACAATATGCCAATGCTGTCTGTCTGTCTATCTGAATGTCAGTCTGTTTGTCCCACCCTGAAACTTGGAAACCCTCCTCAGAGAGAAAGAAAAATGATTAAATAAAGGCTGCTTCAAATTAATCCAAACCTACAGGAAAATTATAATTTTTTTCAGAGAGAGAAAAAAAATGAATCCGATCGGTGTATCAGCAACAGACCGCTGCCTCGATCACTCATGAAAATAGAAATAAACATGGGGCAAACCCCCTGGGTGCTCACCTGGTAGCGGCTGGATTTGATAACCAGGGAACCACTGAAAGGCATGGATGACTCACAAAATATGTAACGGAAAAGAAAGTAAATAACTCTGGAATTTTTTTTTTAATGCCATGAGCAAACTTTAGTACATCACGAGTGATGAAGGTTGTGGTGAAGTTTCATCAAAATTGTGTGTGTAGTTTGAGAGAAGAAGGAATATTCATATTTTGGGGGGTAAACCCCCATCTTCCCCCCCACACACACCACAAACACACCCTAGACCCTAACTTTAATGTCGTGAACAATCTTTGGTCCATAACGGGTGATGAAGGTTGTGGTCAAGTTACATTGAAATCGTGTGTGTAGTTTCAGAAAAGAAGTTGAAAGTATGCGTGGACGGACGGACGGACGGACGGACGGACGGACGCACCATACCATAAGCTCCCTGGAACTACATTCCAGGTGAGCTAAAAATGATTTGCTGTTAGGAAATATATACCTTCCCATTTGTGAGCTCTTTCAACCAGCCCAATAATAAATAAAAGGCTTCCTTTTTTACTGTTTTTTTTTTTTAATATCATGGTATTTTTACCACTGTCTTCTGCAAATAAATAATTAATTCATTACAGTACTGCACTAATGCACGACTGACAGCATAGCTTAGAGGAATGCGCACTCACCTTTGAGCCGTCTAGCCTGGGTTCACATGTCGACCTGGAGCTATAAACTGTCACTCTGGTGTTTCTCACGCAGGCAGACATATCAATGTGTGCACCAGCCATCGGAAGGACATTAAACCAGACGATGAGTCCACCAGCACTCGTCATTAATGGATCTTTAAGAAGCACGTGGTGTCTTTAGCGAAGAGTAGGCGAATTATCGCCGAGATGCTTGAACAAATTCCAAAATTCCGAACAAAACTCTTGGCAACATGCACACGGCAAGCGTGGTTGGTGTGCCAACACACCCACTGTGAGTTCATGAAGACCTTCGTCCTGCGTTGGACTAAAATCTGGCTGACGGCGACGATGACTACGACGATATTAATGCGCAAAACCGGTGTAGATTTCTTATCTTTCACTTCTCTCTTCTATGTTTATCACAATTTGCTCATTTCTCTAATCATGTGCCACAACAAAATTTGCTTCATTACCAAAAAACATAAAAGCATATTTTTAGACATTACTGAGTGTCATGAAGGCATTGCTCTCTCAATAAACAAAGGACACACCCTTACAGGGAAGGTCTTGCCAGAAGCGAAAATATTTGCATTGGTATTTTTGGATATTTGTATTGTGTTGTACAGAATCGTACAATCCATTGTCACCTCCATCATGACACAGCAATGCTTTGAACGTACGTACATAGGTCTTAGGGTGTGGCAAGGTTACCAGAAAGGAAGCATTTCTATTTTCCTCTCCGCAAATATTCTGTGCTGACAAACTGGTGTTACATAGCAACGGCAGACTGACGGAACCCAAACATTCATCATTTTGATTCAACTTGGTCGCCAAATCAAGTCTGGTGTTGGCTTAGTGGTTCGGGTGGCTGGCTTGGGATCTTAGGGTCCTGAGTTCAAGCCCCGTTGGTTGCTGAATTAACACCGGGTGGGGTCGACTCAGCCTGTCATACTTCCGAGGTCGGCGAAATGAGTACCAGTGTACTGGTATCGGAGCACAGCATCAGTGGCATAGTCACCCCCAAACAAAACAATAGCTTCCCGGCAGCCAAGCTGCCATGCAAGAAATCGTCGTCTCCACAATCCACCAAAGTCGTTTGCCTGCCAAACTACAAGGGATCTTTCAGGGAATGTGCCAGGAAAAAGAGGCAGTTGACGCTTTAAGTAAACTCAAGATCAAATTACTGGAAACCAAACAATGACATTCAATGACAAAGAAAAAAGAAAAAAGAACAGCTCATTGATAAGTTATTACATCAACACCTCTGCAAAATACACCATCATCAAGTTCAGAAAGGAGAGTGGATGTGGATGTGGATGTGGATAGAGAGATAGAGAGATAGAGAGATAGAGAGATGTTTGGGAGATTCAAAAGATAGGATCAGGAAGGGGAAAGGAGGGAAGGTGCCTTTGAGGTTGAGCGTGGAAGAATGAGAGCAGTGAAAATCCCACCGTATTTGCATAAGTAATCACCCCTCAGAGTCTTGAGAAAATGGACATGGGACGGGTCTTCTAAACTCTTGCTTGTTGCGTTTCCGAGCACGATAAGTATTTCCTCCAAGCCGCATTTTTATGAGACTCTCGTTATTTCCCAACGCTGAGAGTGCAGCGGCAATTTTGATTCGTCGAGATGGCATAAAAGGCTGTAATATTTTGTCCAAGTAATGCTAAGCTAAAGGTTTCTGGAAGTGCCAACCAGGCGATTTGTGTTCTACAGGGTTCAAGTCTATAATTGAAAATTTAAATAAAATAAACGTTTTAAGGGTTGGAAGAAGAAAAAAAATTTCAGATGTTTACCGCCGTTGATGCAGCATCTTTTACACCACCTTATTTAACACGTTACATTAGTTCTTCATACCTGTTTGCATCCTGTACGACGTCCTTAAAACAGTAAATCTCCTGTTTCGAATGATATAAAATTTCTGGTTGCCTGCCAGACAGGATGAAGCAATTGCAAAACCGTGAGTACACGTGCGTGCTCAAGACGTGATTCAGTCCAATTTGGCAAATTCAAGCCAAAGTACCGATAAATTGCGGGCTCGTGTTCCGATTCATGTTTTACAGTGTTCAAAATTCAATTTAAATCAAGGACTTCCTCAATCGCAGACTGACGTCCGTCAGACAGCCAGACAGAGTGAACCAATTGCTTTGCACTTCGCACAAGATAATAAGCAATGACCACTCACAAATGGTGGAAATTTTAAACGCCTCTCTCACACAATTTCCAATGCATATGTGGTAATTAAATTCCCCCTTTGATTAGCTCTGCATCCGGTTCAACTCGGCCATGCCTCGGTTCATTCTCGAATGGGGTCGACACGACGGTTCAGATGTCGCTTCCTCACCCTTGGAGCGGTCTCGTCCGGGTTTAATTCCCAACCCAAACTACAAGCTGTTATCCTGATGCTATTCGGAACGAGGACAGGGTGTTGCATCAGTGAGCATGCCGTCCTTCGGAACGCATGTTAACCTAGCTGTCCCATCTACTAACGTTCTGCGGTGGACATTAAACATCCCAAAATATCATTCAAAGGGAGTGGGCTTCGTGTGATGGTGCATTAACAATATTCCAAGTTCCTACCCCAAAGTGCAGGGACACTGCATCATCAGCTCAGCATTGTCTTCATAATGACGGAACCATTGGTTCATATTTAGAACTACATCCTGGTCTAACGTGCATTCACTTGAACATTGTTAGAGCAAATGTGACGAAACACACAAACACAGTTCTCGTTTTGATGCTCAAATGTCAAACAAACAAACAAACAAATCAATAAATAAGACATGACATGCCCATCCGAAGATAGTCAAAGGGTAGGGAAACAACACAGAATAAAACGGCAAATCAATGCCATTACAATTTATTTAGCGTGCTCGTAACGAGGCCTCATCTCAGGCCTGGAATACAAACTCCGAGAGCAGACAGCGTAGAGCAGTTGTATTCAGTCATTTATTACGAGTAAGAGACCGTCATTATTATTGGGTCGGAGAGTCGAGGAAATATGTGCAAATAATTGTTCTCCTCTACTTCACCCATAATTCCGTTGAACCGATGAGAAGGGACCGCAAATAAGAGCCTATTTGACGAAGAATACTGGTATTTGCTGGTTTAGCAGCAAATACTGTACCAAGTAATGTGATAGAGCTGGGATGGAGTTTGTGTTCCAAAACACACACCAAAACCCTTGGTATGACTGACCAGTGCAGGTCCTTTTACGAATCAGGAGCTGGAAATTAGTCACATAACCATTTATCAGCCATAAACAGTTGGTTCGTCGAAGGAAGCCAATCCCACAAACATCACGATATTGTGATTCGGTGGAAAAAGAAAAAAGCCCCAAAAAAAGGAAAAAAAAAACGGATGACATTTCACCATTTAAAAAAATAAATAAACAAATCACATATATGAAAGAAATGCAAAACGGTCCAAAAATGTATTGTCGGTTCATCACAAAAGTAGTAAAACTAATCACGAAATTGGAAGAATCATGGGAAATGTGGTCAAGTAGCGATTTGAGTGCTCGTCTTATGAGACTATAACCCGAAGCTCAAGTTGTTCATTGTGCCATCTGGTTCTTCTCCTTCAGGCAACACGTGCTTCTCAATGAGCCTCAGACGCCATGTTAACAAAAACTATGGAAGAGCAAGAAACAAGAGCTCTGACGGCTTGTTCTATCATTTGCTGACATGAACATGCAGTTCGGTTCAAAAACAAAAACAACCACAACGGTGTTGATTAAACGTGTGTTGCGAATAGCATCAAGATGAAGTAGTGGGGCAAGTTAGCATAACAATTGTGCATTTTGTGAGGAAAGCACCAAATTTGGCACACGAGTAGCCTATCATATTATGAACAGATTTGGATATTGGGCCATCTCAAAATTTTTGATGGCAGTGGAAAATGGCTGTCACAGCCATCACCGGCTGAATTTGAGATGGCCCAATATCCAAATCTGTTCATAATATGATAGGCTACTAGTGTGCCAAATTTGGTGCTTTCCTCACAAAATGCACAATTGTTATGCTATATTTAGCTAAGTTTCCCCACTAAAGATCGATTAGAAAAGCCCAAGTTGAATAAAGCAAAAACCATCAAATTGGTATCAATAAAATAGCCGGCTTAGGAAACGTCGAGCGACCATAACACAATTGCATTGACTGGATGAACCATCTATTACCTCTGCCACTGAAGGTGAAGGAGGTTATGTTTTCACCCTTTTCTGTCTGTCTGTCTGTCTGTGTGTGCAGGACATCTCAAAAAGTTGTCAATGGATTCGGATGAAATGTTGTGGACAGGTTGGGTGTGTGACAAGGACGAACCGATTAGATTTTGGTGAAGATCCGGATCTGACTACTAGAATTTTTAAAGCTATTCTTCACCATTGAGAGATAGGGCCAAAAACGATATTGTACTGTATAACATGATATTTCAAAAATGTGTTGGGCCTGATATGTTCTCTTGGATCAGGTATTACATGGCGGAGGTATGCACTCTACCGAATGCCCTTCTAGTTAATACTGTATTGCAAGAATTGATTAGCACCGTTAGGTTATCATAGAATCCTCGGGCTGGCAGGGTAGCTTGGAGGTATGTGCACTCTTCCTCAAGTTGTCCAGCCTGGGTTTGAATCTCGACTCGGCTATAAACTGTCATCACGGCGTTCCGCATGCAGGGCAAGGAATCAATGTGTTCCCAGTGCATCGGAAGGATGTTAAAAGCCAGAGGACTCATCCCCCAACACTGGTCATTGGTGGATGCATCTGAAGATCCCACACATGATCTTTTGTGAAGAGTAGTCAAGTTAATATCCGGCACCATTAAACAAAATTAGAAACAAGAGCGAAGTCGATGGCGTGCCATCACAAATCCCCATGCTTCCCATCTGAAGCAAAGTTGAAAGATGGCAAAAAGTTCCACCAGGAATAACCCGATATCAGTTGTTGAGTTAAAAAAAAAAATATTCCGTTTTGATCCCTGTGACTCGACGTCCCCACCCTCTGGGGCATGAACCGGGGGTTAAATCCCCCCCCCCAAAAGTTACATATTTCATGCATCCCCCAATGTTGATTGCATATCTAAATATTCATCATAATTTTTTTTTTAAATGTGCCCAGAACTGCATTTCTTCGTATTTGACCTTTTGACCCCATCCCATGGCGCCAGTGAGCAGGGCAAAAAATGATACTGCTCTCACACCTTGTTGTCATGTAGTGATCATAACGACCAAGTTTGGTGGATTTATGCACAACTGTTCAGGAAGAAGGAAAGAGCATGATGGACAGACAGACAATTACAATATCCCACGTTTTTTTTTTTTTTTTAAGTGTGGGGAAAATAACTGCCACCAAGATAGCCGGTTCATGAAAGATTTGGGACAAAAATGCTGGCCATGGGTATTCTTTTGACACTTGGGATAAAAACCGTTGGACCAACCCCACAATTTAGGAATAATTTGGTCTGTTAAAATAAATAATAGTGGTAGCTGGTAGTAGTAGTTGTAGTAATAGTTGTTGTTGTAGCAGCAGATTCCAAAAGGAGATAATGTGATCTCATGTAATTTCGAATGCTTGTAGGCTCATTTAAGAAAAGTGTAATTTTTAGCCACAACCGATTTGTTTCAATAGATTTCACAACACAGGCTGGCAACGTGTGGTTTAAGATGGAACAAGTCAAAGTGTTTCTAAGAAAAACAGTTCTCAAGCATGCAAGCTACAATAGTTTGAGAATGCCAAAATAAACCGTCGAGAGAGAAAGGGAGAAAGGGAGAAAGGGAGAAAGGGAGAAAGGGAGAAAGGGAGAAAGGGAGAAAGGGAGAAAGGGAGAAAGGGAGAAAGGGAGAAAGGGAGAAAGGGAGAAAGGGAGAAAGGGAGAAAGGGAGAAAGGGAGAAAGGGAGAAAGGGAGAAAGGGAGAAAGGGAGAAAGGGAGAAAGGGAGAAAGGGAGAAAGGGAGAAAGGGAGAAAGGGAGAAAGGGAGAAAGGGAGAAAGGGAGAAAGGGAGAAAGGGAGAAAGGGAGAAAGGGAGAAAGGGAGAAAGGGAGAAAGGGAGAAAGGGAGAAAGGGAGAAAGGGAGAAAGGGAGAAAGGGAGAAAGGGAGAAAGGGAGAAAGGGAGAAAGGGAGAAAGGGAGAAAGGGAGAAAGGGAGAAAGGGAGAAAGGGAGAAAGGGAGAAAGGGAGAAAGGGAGAAAGGGAGAAAGGGACAAAGGGAGAAAGGGAGATAGGCAGAAAGGGAGAAAGGGAGTAAGGGAGAAAGGAAGAAAGGGAGAAAGGGAGAAAGGGAGAAAGGGAGAAAGGGAGAAAGGGAGAAAGAGAGAAAGGGAGAAAGGGAGAAAGGGAGAAAGGGAGAAAGGGAGAAAGGGAGAAAGGGAGAAAGGGAGAAAGGGAGAAAGGGAGAAAGGGAGAAAGGGAGAAAGGGAGAAAGGGAGAAAGGGAGAAAGGGAGAAAGGGAGAAAGGGAGAAAGGGAGAAAGGGAGAAAGGGAGAAAGGGAGAAAGGAGAAAGGGAGAAAGGGAGAAAGGGAGAAAGGGAGAAAGGGAGAAAGGGAGAAAGGGAGAAAGGGAGAAAGGGAGAAAGGGAGAAAGGGAGAAAGGGAGAAAGGGAGAAAGGGAGAAAGGGAGAAAGGGAGAAAGGGAGAAAGGGAGAAAGGGAGAAAGGGAGAAAGGGAGAAAGGGAGAAAGGGAGGAAGGGAGAAAGGGAGAAAGGGAGAAGGGAGGAAGGGAGGAAGGGAGGAAGGGAGGAAGGGAGGAAGGGAGGAAGGGAGGAAGGGAGGAAGGGAGGAAGGGAGGAAGGGAGGAGGGAGGGAGGGAGGGAGGGAGGGAGGGAGGGAGGGAGAGAGAGAGAGGGAGAGAGGGAGAGAGGGAGAGAGGGAGAGAGGGAGAGAGGGAGAGAGAGAGAGGGAGAGAGGAGAGAGAGGGAGAGAGGGAGAGAGGGAGAGAGAGAGGAGAGAGAGAGAGAGAGAGAGAGAGAGAGAGAGAGAGAGAGGAAGAGAGAGAGAGAGAGGAGGAGAGAGAGAGAGAGAGAGAGAGAGAGAGAGAGAGAGAGAGAGAGAGAGAGAGAGAGAGAGAGAGAGAGAGAGAGAAACAGCTGACCATGTAAAAAAAAAAAATAATAATAACAAACATCCTGTGACATAATAGTTTCACTTGTATCAAACTCGTTACAAAGTCATTTGAATTGGTACATACTACATACTGCAATTGTTTTTTTTTTTTAACTTCTGCAACAACCAGTATGACAATCACTGTGGCACACCGCTGGAGCGAAAATAGTTAGTAATCTGTTCATAAGCAAATGTGTTACAAATGTGGAGAAGAAATATGATTGAGTAAATGGGGACTGTGTGTACACTGTACAGGGAACGCAAAGTAAAAATAAATGAAGAAGGGAAGAGGGAAGGATATATTCGATAAGACCTAAACCAGGAATCCAGCGAAGTGTTCGAACAAGGGACAACACCAGACTAGTGAATTATACTGTTATTAAGAGTGTGTGTACTAAACAATACTTCAAACATTTATATAATGGTTTCACATTCAACTGTAAAAGTTGTGTAAGCTTATTGTATTCAACAAACAAGAAAAAGAGCAATTCGAGATTGCAAGCCCTCATCAGGACTTCTTTTGAGTAGTGTATTTTTATAGGTTTTTGGGTAAATCTGACATGGCTGCCAAACCATGTGACCAATGACATCATTTGTGCGAACCTTTTCTTCCTCATGGACAGGCGGTCATACATGTAAAGTTTCGCCTCAATCTGCTTAGCCACTTCAGAGAAGATTTTTGAAGGTTCTTTGTTTATTTTTATTTTTAACAATGTGGCTGCTGAATCATGTGACCGATGACGTCATGAATTTTTCTTTTCTGTGGACCATTTTATCCCTAGATGACCCTCAAAATTTTTCATACTGATTGTATGTGGCATTCTAGATATGCAATTATGACGTCATAACAAGGGCACCGATGACATCAGTAAAAAAAAAAAAAAAAAAACATTTCGCATGAGGAGTACTTGTTATGTGCCAAGTTTCTATTTTTTTCCTTGGTGCGGTTTAAAAGATACAGATGTCCAAAGTTTTTCTGGTTTTCCAATATGGCTGCCACACCACGTGACCCATGATGTTATAATTATCATTAAAACATTCCACATGAGTAGTCGCACCAATAGTGAAAATTGTCTCAATCCGACAAGCGGTTTGCGGAGAAAGACATGAAAGTTCTGTGTGGACAAACAAACAGACAGACAGACAAACAGACCCAAATGCAACACCATCTCAGAATCCTTTGGCGAGGGTAGCAAAAATCCAAAATCCAAGGATACCAAAATATTTTGCTCGATTCTTGTCGACCTCATCAAAATATACCCCAAAATAACTTTGGGTGTCTTTTTTTTTTTCTCGCCCCGACATGAGTTATTTTGCTTTAAACTTGGTTAAAAAAAATAGCAAAAATTCAAACGTTAGAAGGTCTTAATGAGCAGTGTGGAAACTTAAAACTAAAGGTGTTTCTAAAAATTTGGAAGACTGGTCTCTAAGGTTCTTACAACACCACCAACATTTTTGGACCTGCATCTCTTACAGGGTAAAGGATTTGGCTGAAGGTCAAATAAACCTCGTGACTCACCCCTCGTCTGGTAACTTACCAAATACGAGTTCGGAGCTCCTGATATATTTATTTTTTTCTCAGCGTGATCTTTCTGGCCACATTTTTTTTTTTTTTACTTTAGGTCACCTTTGCCAGGTCACAGGTAGAAGGAGGAATTTAAAGGAGAAAAAGAAAAAAACAAAAACTGAATGACTGTTTTTAACTCAGCGGACCCAAAAACCACCCAGGTGAATTGCTCTCGCAAAATCTGAGAGGGTCGGACACCAAAATTCCCCGTTTTTTGCTCGAGTTGGTGTGAAATGACCCAAAGACTAATAAAATAACAACTAAAAAAAAACAACCAAAAAAACCTTCATATTGCTACTCATTTGAAGTGTGATCAGAGGAGAAAACGCAGAGAATACTTTGGAAACGGTTAAGGATTGAGGCATGTTATTAAAGAACTAGTGCATTTTGAAGACCCATATTTTACAACAAAACGGCAACATACACTGGAGAGGAGAAAATAAGTTACTGGATTTTTGCCAAAATCTCTGGCCTACTTCAATGGCACAAAAGGCCTCATTGATGAGAAACCTATTTGAGAATGAACAGATTAAGCGCATGCAGCAAGTCCCCTTTATGGCCTGTCAGAGCACATTTAATTCCCATGCATTTCTGAGCAATGAGCTTAACGAGGCAACACTTAATCCCATTACACATAAAAATAATCAGCCACACATTGTGATAGGCATTGCTTTCTATCCACAGGAAAAAAATATATACACAAGTATATGTGTGTGTATATATATATATATATATATATATATATATATATATATATATATATATATATATATATATATATATATATATATATATATATATATATATATATATATATATATACATACATATATATACATACATATATATATACACACACACACACACACACACACACACACACACCTGGCTAAAAAACGATGATGTATTTTTAATTACACATTAATTTTTTTGAAATATAAACATTAACAACTAGAAAGTTCATAGAACATGTTATCCCATGCAGTCGAGGAAAAAAGGGACATGGATGGGGTCTTTCAGACTATTGCTTTGCATTTCCAAGCACAATCTACATTAGCTTTGTTCATGTACTTGGAATAGCAGACGCGATGGTAATCATACGAAGCCGATGGGTCAAACAGAACAGTCCAGAGCTGAACCTTCTGTCAATTCCACGCTCAAGAGTGTGCGGCAAATTTGATTGGTCGAGACGGCGTAATATTTTGTCCAAGTATTGCTAAACTGAGGGTTTATAGAAGTGCAAACAAGGCGATTTGTGTTATCGTGTTCAAATACTGTTGGATCCTGCTATTCGCAGACCCCGTGTATTCGCGGGTTCTAAAGTGTGACTTGCTTCAACATTCGCGTATTCAATATATATATATATATATATATATATATATATATATATATATATATATATATATATATATATATATATATATATATATATATATATATATATATATATATATATATATATATATATATATATATATATATATATATATTTGCACTTCAGGACTGGTCTGTTATATTCATCTGGGAAATTATAAATCAGCCAACAACACAGTATTTCATAAATAAAATAAAAAAGGTACAAAACTGATCCCCCTTAACTGCAGCCCAATTAACTTACTTCCAATCATCAACAAGATCATGGAATCTATCATCACAGTTGACATAAAATCATTCCTTTTCTCCAACAGCCTCATCTCGGATCATCAATTCACATTCAGTCCTGGTCACTCTATCTTGCATATGTTGCTTCAACTCTCCCAACAATGACTGAGGCCCTCAATATCAGACATGAGATCAGAGCCGTCTGGCACCCTGCCCTGCTCACCAAACTCTCTTCCTATGCTATCCAAGGCAATCTCCACTCACGGACTTCCTCTCCTGTCACAGTCAACACATGTCTCAATGTCAATGTGTGTGTCTCTCCTGCAGCTCCTCAAGGTAGTGTTCTAGGCCCAGTCCTATTCCTGATCTTCATCAATGATCTCTCTGACTCCCTGGAAAATCCCCTTTATCTCTTTGCTGACGAGTCCATCCTCTGCCGTACCATCTCTCATCCCTCTGATGGGCAGGCAGCAGCCTCTTCACCCTCTGAAAATCTGGATAACATCACAAGCTGATTCAACACTTGGAACATGTCTTTCAATCCTAACAAATCTCTCACACTCACCATGTCTCTCCAAAAGGACCATCTAGAAACACCCCACCCCCCCTACTTCATCAACAATCCCCTTGAATAAGTCATTTCATTCAATCTTTTGGGTCTCACTATCTGCCATGATCTTTCCTGAGAAAGCCACATCTCCAAGTTGGCCTGCAAAGCCAGTCGCCGACTGGGAATCCTCTGTCGTGCAATGTCCTTCCTCGGCCCACCTGAGCTCCTGACCACATACAAAGCTTTTGTCCACAGCCTGATGGAGTACTGCTCTCCCCTCGAGGGTGATACTCCTGCCTCACACCAAGCTCAGCTTCACACTGTGGAAACCAAGGCTTTCAGGATCATTGGTATCTCCCATGATGAAGCCGAGTCTTTGAGTCTCTCACTGCAGGCAGGTCATAGGTCTTTCTGTCTTCTACTGTTTCCTCTCCGGTCTCACCCTCCCCTCCCCCCCCAACCCCCGGCTCTGTCTGTACTCTGTCACCCCTATATTTCCGCAGGGTGCTCAAGTTCCACCAAAAACCCCCTTCTGGTGAAACTGCTAAATCAAGAATCACTGCTCACCTTCACTCTTTCATTCCTCTGTTTTTTCCACCAATGGAACAAACTCCCACACTCTCTTCAATCCCACTCCTCCCTCCAGATCATCAAAACAGTTGTTCACCACCATCTCTTATGTTCCACTATCCAAAATCTTGATATTTTCTACCCTTGTTAATCCACTCCAAACCTACCTTATATGTTCTGTGTGTTCGCTCTCACACGAGCCTCGACATGGTTTCAGAAAATTAAAAAAAAAAAAATTAAAAAAAAAAAAAAAAAAATATATATATATATATATATATATATATATATATATATATATATATATATATATATATATATATATATACATATATATCACTCACAGTGACAACTTGGCGAAAAGAATTCTCGTATCTGGATCCTCATTCGGATCTTCACCAAAATTTCACCGATTCATCCTCGTCACACTCCAAACCTGCCCACCAAGTTTCATCCGAATCCTCCACAACTTTTTGAGATATTGTGCTACATATAGTTTTTGGCTCGATCTCTCGTTGGTGAAGAATCATGTGAAAAATGATCAGATCCGCATCCGGATCTGGATATTCACCAAAATGTAGTGTTGCTGTCTTTGGCCAGTCACCTACACAAACAAAAAAAATTCACAACGATTCCTTGAATACTGTGGCCAAAAATCGTGTGACAAACAGACAGACAGACAGACAGACAAACAAACGCTAGACCAACAATCTTGATTAATTTTTTTTTCGCCAAGTAAAAAAAAAAAAACCAAATACCATTTACACCAACACTATTTTACCACATCAACACCAGTTTTATACCAGTGCATGTATTTACTCCAGGATTGTTATGTTACTCTTTCAGAGAAATTTCACAGAAAGAGAGAAAAAAAAAAATAAACCCTTGCATACTTTTAACTTTCTTTTGCATTGTTTTGCTATTGTGTTTTTGAAACTAATCTCAAAGATTGTTCCTCTCGTTCGGATTCTACAATACCGGTCGAAGGGGATCTGACACTTTAGTGTCAACAAAGACAAACTGATAGGTGTTCACTTGAGGCTCTTGAAGAAACAAGATATCCTTTTTTTTGCTCTTGGGTTGAAACTATTGCACACCTCAAGTTCCTGAGTTTAAACAGCACGGCAATGAAGAGGAACACAAATTGCACACGATGTCACAGAAAAGCAACACACACACACATTCTTGCAACTGCATACGTGTGTTCTTTGTTTCTGGGGGTCATTGTGCCCTTTGGTAAATAAACTACTATGGAGCCAATTCAGCCATTTACATTAGATCCACTTAAAAGGGGCTGTCACACCTTGACGATTTAGCCAGCGTATGCCAACGTATAAAAAATTTGTCTAAAACGCTGGCACACGTCAAATACGTCTACATACGTCAATATGCGCTGGAGATAGGTTCAAAGCACGTTACTCATAGGTTAGAAATAAGTTTCGGGTACGCTAAACATTACCTCGACGTGTTTCGACTTATGAGTAACTTACAAGTAACATGTGTCGACGTGTGTCAACGATCGCGTAACGTGCTTACAACTTATGGCCAGCGCATGCGGAACGTGCGAGTCATACGCTGGCATACGTCGAAAAGTTTTCAACATGCTGAAAATTTGTCGACATACTCGGCGAACTACGACGTTTGTCAGCGTGCTCTTAACGTATAGAAACTTACCCATAACGTATTCGACGTGTGCCGACGTTTTAGCCCAATTTTGCATACGTCAGGCATACGTTGGCTAAATCGTCAAGGTGTGACAGGGCCTTTAATAAGATAATAATTTTTAACGATCGTTTTAAAAATTAAAAAAACCGAAAGTTTTGTGCTTTGTGAAGTAGTCCAGAAGCAATCCTGGACACCACCCCATTGAACCTTTATTTAAATTGAAGTACTGTAAAACTGGAGATTTTAGGGAATATTATGTAGGCGATTTGTGTTCTCCAGAGTTCAAGTATATAACTCAATTTAAATAAAATAAAGCTTGCAAAATTCATAAATCGATAAATTCCGGTTTTTAACACCATTTTACACGGTGCTGATTACAGCGCTCGATTGAACACATAACATTAGTAATTCGTGCCTGTTGTTTGTGTCCTTTATGACGTCCTTGAAAACAAGAAATTTCTTGTTTGGAATGATTTTCAATTTTGTTTGACCGCAAAGCAGGCAGAGTAAATAAAAACAACAAAAAAAAATTAATAAGTAAGTAAATAAATAAATAAATAAATAAATAAATAAATCGCACGTGCGTCTGAAGGAAGCGGTGCAGTTTGGCATTTCCTTCTTGTGATGCAAGGCAATGCCTGGTGTTGGCTTAATGGTTAGGGTGGCGGGCTTGGAATCCTGCTGTGCTGAGTTCAAATCACGCTCGGCTATTGAATATTACTACCAGGTGGGATTCGATTCAGCCTGCTATCCTTCCAAGGTGGGCAAAATGAGAACCAGCTTGCTGGGATGATTGAGCCACTCGAGTATCCTGTGTCGGAGTGGCGACCCGTCCAGGATTGTGTCCAATAGCCAAGGAGACTGCTGAGGCAGTAACAACACTCTGTACAGGGTATGGTCCCAATGGATGGATGAATGGATGCAAGGCAGCGAGAGCTACCCCTTGCATCAATTCAGCATGTGCACAGCTTAAAAAAAGAAAATTTGATGGACGGACGGATGGACATACCAAATATTGAAGCGGCTACACCTTTAAAAATTATCACTCTCCTCTGCACATGCACAATCGGGACAAATTCAAAGCCAAGGTACATAAAAAGACAGACTTGTCTTCATATTGCTGCTCCGATTCATGTTCAAAATTTAACATTTGATTTAAATAAGCTGTTCCTCGATCATAAACTGATAAGACAGACAGACAGACAGACCAGACAGATGGACATGAAACAATTGCTCAACCCTGCTTCTCACGTCACGTGCACGGGTTAATGAAGCCTTTCATATTCAATCAACACTGAGGGTCACATGAAATATGTAACAATTTTTTGGATTTGACCACTGGTTCAGGGTGGGGACTTGGGGTCACAAGGGTCAAAATAGAAAAACTTTTCTTTTTTTTTTCAAAACAGGGGTCAAAATAGGAAAATAAATAAATAAATTTGATAATGGGTCATTCCTGGAAGAACTTTTTGCCATCATTCAACTTTGCTTTAAGTGGGAAGCATGGGGATTTGCGATAGCGTGTCGTAGACTTCGCTCTCGTTACATGCTGTTTACATGATGCAGTACTTATAAAGTTACACGGGACAGTCTGATATAAAGTCATCTAGTAGGAGCTGGGATGCCAGAGCAGAGGGGTGTGGTGTGGTGGGAATGCCCCCTCCCGCCTTTTGCCAGGATGGGCGGGGGGGGGGGGCAGAAAGTGCCTTATCATGCGGACGCCCCAAAAAGTCTAAAACATTGCTGAACGAACAGAGAGTGAGTGAAAGAGGTTTCTAAAATGGATCATATCCTTTGACTGCTAATCATTTTGTCCTTGCAAGTCTTTTGGAGCCTTTATGATGCAGACCTCAACATTTCCTCAAAAGGAGTGGTGTAGTTATTGTGGTAAGAGTGGTTTACCATTGCTGCAGTGGTGTACTTATTGCTAAACTACAGTTACACATCATATATGGCAAAGAAGATATCGTTTCCTGTTTTTAATCTAAGATTTAAAGGTAAATCCAACAATTATTTTTAAGTTTCCATAATAATTCACAGCTTTCCAGCCCTAACACTAACCCTTCTTGAAGTCGCAGGCAAGTGACGAATTTGAACACAACTTCTTAAACAGATACCCCAGTTCATGACTTCAAATATTGGGTCATTCCATCTCAAATCATCAAAGAATTATACAATCAATAAGTGAGTTCAAGTACACAGTGTTCACGAACCTGACTTAGGCTTTCAATTTCCTCTTCAATGCAGCAACAGCAGCACTTGTTTCTTCCCCTCAGGCCCAGTTGAAAATGAAAGTATATGATACTTCAAAGCAATTGATGGTCGTTCCCTGTGTTCCCTGTCATGGCTAGGTTAGAATGATTGTATAATACATTACAAATGCTGATTTTCGAACCTATATGCCATATGTACATGTACATTATTGCTCATATCTCAGAAACTATTGGAGTGCCCATCACAAAATTTATGTGGAAGCTTCTTCACATCATAAAGTACCTCTGGGATGAATTTGAGGAAATTTGAAGGATACATTTTTTGGGGATTCACAATTGAAGTTTATATTTTGTGATAACTTTTTTGTGGTTGGAGGTAGGAAAATGTTGCCCAGACAAATTCATAGGGCATGAAAATACCTTTAAAATGACACCAAAACCAGCTCTCTAGGTGTTATACTTTTTAGAGATATGGCCATTTGAATTCGCGATGTCGTGCTAATTAGTCCAAAGTTCGTTAGTTTGTATCTCACTAATTAAGAGGCTGTTAGCAAAAATATTTGAGTTCTTGCCGTTTTTCATGGGTCCCAATTGGTTCCCAAAGTTTTACAAAAATCTGAGAGATGACGGCAGATTCTTTGATGATTTGACATGGAATGACCCTATTTCTGTACAATTCCATCATGGAATAAGAGACTTTCCAAATTAATTTGATTAAAATTAAATCCCAATTTTACAAATAATCCATATATAGTATTAAAGTATCCGGATTTCTCGGTCCGTCCATTCATCCCTCTGTCTGTCACGCTCTTTTCACTTGGACGTCATGACAGTATTTCATCTGGGACATCATTACGTCTCGGGGTAGGCTAATCATCTACTGACATGCAAGTAAACCCGTCCCATTGCTTCGCTGAAGGTAGTTTAATAACACAAGCCATATATTTGACTATCTGACTACCTGTGTTTGGCATCTGTAGGTGACGGGCTGAAATGCCAGACCAGAGACGTCACGATGACGGATTTAGTAAGATGGCGCTACGTCTGGGACATCATTATGACATCACGTCGAGTGCAAGGCGAGGCCTTTACGGTGGTGTATTATCCATGACTTAATGAAAATTTCATTTTGCAACTTCAAATTTTTTTTTCAAAAAAAGATGCAACTTCCAATCCCTGGGAACAAAAAGCTAATACACAATGTTGTTTTTTTGGCGAATAAGTCTGCTTATTATTAAAATTAACGGTGGCTTGATAGCAGTAAACAAAATATTTGTTGAATCAAACTTTTTTTTTTGAAATATTGACTGTCGATAAACTATTACTGTACTGCAACATTGTAGAAGTTATGTTGTTCAATTACCGTATGCGAAGCAGCTGGTTCAATGCCAGTAATACAAAGTGTCTACAAACACTGTACATCAAAACAGGGCACGTAACGATCACAAGAAAGGGAAGAAAGGGTGCTGTTTCTCCTCTTTGGAAAGTCTAAATGATGAATGGTGGATACATGATAATGACAGGAAAGAGGAGAAAATTAAAATATATATAAAAATAAATAAATATCAGCCTTGCAGGTGGGTATGGGATGGTAAAAAAGCAGGGCCACGTACTAATTACTGCCCCTCGATTCCACGCAGTGCTTCAACATTTACATCCCACACAAGAGCATAAATTAACAAAAGTAGAACACATCATCAAGTTAAGCGAGTAAACCTTAATGGAAAGCACAATTCCATTTATACTCCTCAAGTCCACCTGGCGAGTCCCTTTACAGACAACAGAGTAAAGAAAGATACAATTTAGCTGCAAAACTAAATAATGGAAAATGCTGCCTTGTTGATCAAGGTACATCCTCAGAATCTCTCTGAAGAGGGTCTAAAGAGAAGTGTAAACGTGTGGCTTAATGTAAACTCCAAGCACGGTTGTTATCAGCAGATCCACAGTTGCCCCCTCCGATTCACTTTGTGTGCTTGTAGTTTAATGACATTTCAAAAAAGGAACTTTTCTCATGTACAATCCACGTATCATTTTGTTTAATCAGTCTATTACACAATGCTTCAACTACGATAAATAATGTATGCCTACCATGTCAAGTAGTGACAAAATGTGTGCTGTGAAGTTAGACATGAACAATCGGGCAGTCTACTCTGCTTAACATGATACAGCATCAATTATTACCGAGAACCTATTACTAAAAGGAGAAGTGTGTGTGTGTGTGTGTGCGTCCGTCCGTTAAGCTTCATTCTAAAGGGTTCCTGCTGTCTTACAATTGTAACAATGATACCGTCGGAAAGAAAATAATCGATTTACTTGGAGCAAAAAATTGTACCCAGTAAATCATACAAGTGCCCGTTTTAAAAGCCTGGAGGAACTTAAATGTAGCGGTTCAAACGGTACGACAGCACAATGCAGAGGGGTATGATCATCGGCTGAAGGTGCGGCTGTGCCACCGAAGCGATGCCCTCTGCTGGTTGGAGAGGAATTTGCAATTTGTTCATGGTGCCAGCGATAGCTCGCCAACTCCTCGATAAGTACACCATGAGTCTTTAATGTCCACCAAATAATGCTGAGAGACAAGACGACCACTCAACTTCCATCCGAGCGGCAGCACACACATTGATGAATCGTACTGTCTGTGAAGCACTGGGATAACAGTTTATAGCTGCGTCAGGATTCAAACCCAAGGTCGACAGCTTAAAGGTGAACCATCCTGCCAGCCTGGCCAGACAGCAGGAACCCTTCACAATAAAGTGTAACGGATGAGTGTTTCTTTATGATCAAACTTGAAACCCCATTAACAGCCATATAGAAAGCTGAACCCCGAACTAAACCGATAAAACAGCATTTGCACGGCAGCGCATGACAACACCTCGTGCGATGCGGTGCAGCTCTATATAAATAGACAAGAAAAAGAAAAACAAATGAAACGGAGAATTTAACAATGCAGAGCTTCATGAGGGTAGATAGCTTCCAGGAGATACGAGAATGAACAATCCAGATCAAAGTAGATGTCCGTGCGGACTCACCCTTACACCCCGACAGATTACGATAGCCTCTTCCATCTCGAGCAAAGGAGGGGTCGGGGAGAGAAAGACCTGAACCGAAACAGTAGAAAAACTCAGCTAAACATATAAACCTAAATAAACAATGAATTGATGCACGTGTTGATAAGGAAATGATCATTGGAAGCATTTCAAGACAGTGGAATCTGACATGACTTCAATCCCAGCAACAGGGTCATTATGAATTATTTGGAGGCAATCTCACGTCATTAAACCACTCTCGCTAAGATCACGAGTAAGAGCAGCTCGTCTATAACAAGTAAATGAGGAGTGTCTACAAGTAAAGGGATCATTACTTCCTCTTCCCTTCGATGAGAAAGTGACGAGGAATCAAATGCAACGAGGTTGTAGAAAAATCCATCTTTCGCAAGGACGTCACGAAAGACATAAACGGTACCCTAAAGCATTACAAGTACATGGAGCGTTCAAAAGGTTATGTGAACAAGACAATCACAGTTGTCCAAGACACACCAGATAAGTAAATAAATAAATAAATAAATAAATGGTCTGAAGTAGCATATATAATATATGTATACATTAATTATATATTACTGTCTGTCTGTCTGTCTGTCTGTCTGTCTCGAGAGCGTCGATGCCACCGAAGCAGCTTCCTGAACAAGGATTATACTGGGAGGTTTGCCATTGCCTTCCAAGCAGAAGTCTGGGCAGGAACTTGGAACTTATTCAAGGTGCCGGCGACAGCTCACCGACTCTTTGCAAAGGTCCTCATGCGATCTTTAACATCCACCAACTGATGCTAGCAGATAGAGCACTCAGTTTAACGTCCATCCGAGGGATGGTGCGCACATACACACACATTGATGAATCACCCTGTCCGTGAATCACCAGGATGAGACGGTTTAGAGCCCGCTTGCGATTCCTACACACGCTGCATGGTTTCGAGGTGAATGTACATACCTCTAAGTGTCGGCCATCCTGCCAGCCCACTAGTTGTATCAACTTGCATATTAAAAAGGAAAGAAAGAAAAAAATAAAAATCAGAAAACCATCGACTTGTCTTTTACTGTTGTGAGCATCTCATTCGTAGGAGTTTTCGAACTGCTCCAGTCGGCACAAAAACCCAAACAAAGTGCCAGGAAAGGGGGGGGGGCGGTGGTTTATTACCCTGGACACACGAAGCGAAAAGAGGGGTGAAGCAATTGGTTCACTTTGTCTACAAACATCACTTTCATTCGAAACAGGAAACTTACTGTTTTTAACGACTCGTAGGACACAAAAACAGGCAAGAACAACTCATGCAACACGTTAAATAAGGCGTTGTGAAAGACGCTGCATCAATGGCGATAAACTTCCGCAAAAATGTTGTTGTTTTTTCAGACAACCTCTAAAATCTTTATTTTATTTCAAATGAATTATATACATACTTGAACACTGCAGAACTGGATTCACCGCTCACAAAACCTGCCCACAAATCCTTTTTTCTCAAGACTACGCGGGGTAAGGTATTCTATGAACTCCAGTTTTCTATGCAATGATCGAAAACAATCGATGCAATTCCATGCAATTTTTTTTTTATGATTCCTGAGTTGGTCATTTTGATGTTAGTAACTTTCAGTGTTTCGAAAGTGGAAAGTAGAAGGTGGAAAGAATTGATCGATGTTCAAAAACCGAGCAAATAGATGCACGACGATCGTGAGATCATTAAAATAATTCAAAAGGTGAAAGATGTGAAAGGCTCTGTCACTGTTTGATGTGATCATGTGATGTTAAAAGGTTGTGGTTGCCATGGAAATTGCAGAAAAAAAATATAAATATATATCACCTATCCAGTACCATGATTAGCCCAAATACCTACATGTTTATTATTTCACAGATATTTTGATGACCGAGTTTGAATCTGGATCATCGTGCCGCAGGCAAAAGTTCACACGAGACCAGAAACCAGTTTGAAGCATCGATACCCAGCGATCTTTCAATATGAAAAGGTGTGATAACTGCCGTGGGAAGCAAGGTGAAGCTGACGTTTCGAGTGTTGGCTAATCATCGGAGCAAACAGCTCCAACACCTGTATAATATAATTTTCAACTTTCATTTTCTTCTCACGGTTACAAGACCCTGATCAACCTTTCGGTTGATAAAATCTGTCGTTCGAACTGTCCACTGATGCAGATCGAAAGTCACCTTCACGTTTAGTGTAGTATTCCTCGATCGTTTAATATGACTGACATTCTCCAATTAGCGAGGAACTTTTTTTCATACAATGGTCATTTAAACTTGTTTTCATAAGCCAACAAAGAACCCGTTCGTTAATTCCTCCAGAACTAGCATATTTCAGTTACGCTTGGAATTCCAACGAAAACTGGGAATGGTACAATGCACCATACCGTACATGGGGGTCCTACCACCACGATTAATTATTGCTCAGGAGTGCATAGAACAAACACACAGACACACTTATAATATGATAGTCAATGAAAGAGTAGAGAACCCTGAAATTATTTCTCAAACGATAGTGACAGCAGCAGCAGCACCGACAGCAAATGATAACATGCAGACCAGAAGGGAAACAGGTACATCTCCGGACACAAACAGCTTCCGCTCCTGGAAGGAGATGAACAATACCTGGTTCCCCTTGACTATTTGCGTCAAAGTATTCAGTTATTTATTCATCGTTTTATAATTTATTCAACATATTGATCAAAGGGGATCGCAAGATGGCCAAGAGAGAGGGACACTCGACACGAGAGAGCCATCGAGCCATGGTTTCATCTCAGCCGCCCAGCTATAAACTACCATCCTGGTGTTTCACAGGCAGGATTATTCATCAATGTGTGTGTGCGTGCGGACCCTCTGATGGACGATAAAATTGGGCGTTCCTTCTCTCGACATGAATTAGTGGACGCTAAAGATCCCAGGGTATACTTCCCAAAAGAGTAGGCGAGCTATCACCGGTACAATTGCTAAATTCCAAAATCCTGCCCTGACGACTGCACTGGGAAGGCGATGGCAAACCATCCAGTTTAACCGCTGCCAAGCAATTGCTTCGGTAGAACCGACACTCTGCAGCAGAGTATGGTCCATCAGGATCAGGATTAATCAAAAACGTTTTGAGGAACTTGAACATGCATCACATGTACTCGAAGAAATACATTATGTGACACATGAGGGTCGTTTTACATTAATTTCAGTGGACATTATTAGACAATGGACGAATCAACATAACATATGGGATTTGAACCTGGGATCCCACAATCATGAGCTACGTGCTCAGCCAGGAGCGACAAACAAGCCAAGGCACTTACTCAATTTCTTTACTCGGATGAAAAGTCCACAACGGTCAGATTTCAAAATTGTAAGAAGGCTAATTAGTACAAATTCCCCAAAACAATACGAAGTTGTTCATTTTTGACAAAATCTCTCAATATGCTCGATGGACATACTGATGAACTGAAAAAAAAATACGACAACAAAAACTCAACTGTTAAACACCAAGTAAAAATTAGAAAGTTCTTAACTTTTAGCACAATTATATCTCATGCCAGAAAGTTTATCCTTTATCGCAGAAGTAACAAGAATAAACTCGAAAATGAAGTTTCGAGTGTTAACATTCGGGGAATCCACATTATGTCCACGTGCTGTGTCGGTGAAAGTCGAAAGAAACGATATAGGAGTGAAACGTGTTAACCAGACTCGAGACTCAATGTGCTTTCAGTCTGGGGGGTGGTCTGGGGGAGGGGTCATTGGTTCAATCACAACACTGGCTGAGTCATAGCAAAGACTAAAAAAAAAATGGTACGCCCTGCTTCGTTGTTTGATACTCAGCATTTAGAGGATAGAGATCAAACAAACCCTGTGTGTTGGCATCCGATAAGGTGTGGGGAACCGGCGGGGGGTTAGTTCTAAAGACAAAAGCAACAACATAAACCGTGTCGCCAGGAACTAGAGTGTCCCTATCAGTTGCATCACTCCCCCCGAAGACTTGGTGAATTTATCTCAAATCAAGTGCGTTGGTACCTCTGCAACCGGAGGTGGACGGATGTTATGTATTCACCCCTGTTTGTGAGTATGACATCTGAAAAAGTTGTGGAAGGATTGTGACAAAACTTGGTGGATGAGTTGGGTAGGTGACGAGAACAAGCCGATTAGACTTTGGTTCAGGTTCGGATGCAGATCCGGCCCATCAATGGGATACAAATGCAAACTGTTCGCCTGGCAGGGGTATGCGTTCTACCGAGTGCTGTTTTAGTTGTCTCATGCGTTTGTCTGTATGTATGTGTGTGTGTGCGTGTGTGATTTGTGTTGCAGCACCTCCATGACCCATAGACGCTGTAGAGAAAAAGTTTTTTTTTTAAAAAAATAACGATAAAGAAAGAAGAGCAAGATAAAAATGGGGAGTTGCGTAAGAGATTGGAAGAAGTGAGAGAACACACAGGTGGATGAAGGAGTTCAAATAATATCCACAGATTCCGTGTTCGTAATATGAAGATGGCTCACAAGGGGAGGGGGAAAGAAAGGGTTAAAACGGTTTTGTTTGTTTTTTTAATCAAAAAGAATAAAACATCACATGACTTTAATCATCACGTTGATGCTTTTGAAAGGTCAACGCTTATGAAAGTGCAAGGCATGAGTATTTTGTCAAATTCAAATTTTGTATGAATAGTTTATGATGATTTTGAAAATGCTCAACAAAGAACAAAGAAATCCAAATAAAAATCATCTTTGGAGGGGCAAAGGTGCCAAGCAACGTGAATCGATGAATAAGTTGTCTTTGAAAATTACGAGGGTCTCAACCTGTGAACCCACCCCTCCCAAAATATGTACCGGTCAGCTAACGAAAGAGGTTCCAGTGGACTCCAATCCACAACCAGCACAGCTGAACAGTAGCACCTTGACCTAATTACATCATGAGGGTTTACCGCACAGAATTGAGGGATAACAGCCATGATGAGTATACTTCAAAATGGCCGGACGTCGGACTTGTTTTTAGAAGAGAGAAACACCAACTGTGCTATTTTACCATATTCGGCGATTGCTGACAACCATCCACACGACCTACGAAGATGGGCGTGAATAAAAAGTACAGAAGAAAAAAAAAAGTGCCATTTGAATGCCGAACATGTTGTTTCATGTTGTTTCAAGTCAATCCTGTCAATTTCTAAGCACCTGGGAAAATAACAATAATAATCATCATCATCATCATCGAAAGCAATCACAGTGTAAAATAGTTGGCATACATCCTCAGCGGATTGAAAGCTAATTGAACCTGAAGGGCACTCGGTGGAGCGCATACCTCCGCCACCTAACGCCTGATCCACGAGAACATATCTGGCCCAATACATTTTTTGAAATATCATGCTATGCAGCACTATATCGTTTTTTGGCCGATGCTCTCAATGCTGAAGAATCACTTTAAAAATTAAACAATTCTCAAATCCAAATCCGGATTCGGATCTTCACCAAAATCGAATCAATTTGTCCTTGCCACACACCCAACCCGTCCACCAAGTTTCGCCCGAATCCGTCGTCCACAACTTTTTGAAATTTCATGCTATATATCATTTTTGGCCCTCCCTCTCTCAATGTTGAAGAATCACTTTAAAAAAAATTATCAGATCCGGATCTTCACCAACATCTAATCAGTTCATCCTTGGCACACACCGAACCTGTCCACAACTTTTTGAGATATCCTGCACACAGACAAACAGGCAGACAGACAGAAAGGGGTGAAAACATAACCTCCTTCACGTTCGGTGGCGGGGATAAGAAGAGGACTTTTTCTTCTTCAAAATCAGGAATTGAAGTCTGTATTACAGATTTTAACAACCGTGTGATGTCCATCAGTTGCCATTTCAGTGTAAGAATAAATAAATAACATAACTATAATGTCACAGCAATCTGTTCAATCCAATTGGAAGCAACGACATGGGTTTCGCCAAATGTTTCAAGTTTTCTTTCATATCAATTGCAACAAATATGTCAAAACATTCATCAACTTTAAAAACAGACTCAATGAGACTCACGTTTTTGATCTTGCTGCCACCTTTAGATAAGCATGATCTCTCGAGTTGCTGGTAGCCCCCGATGACCTGGATTTCCTCGGCCATAGGAAAACGTTTGGTCGGCCTCGGTTTCGGTGACGGCTCGTCCACCGGGGAATTCAGGGGGGATGTCTGATCCTCAGGTACGGCTGCACGGCGGGGTTTGACCGTGATCGTTTTTCCAGATACTTTTTCAACGGCGGCACGGGCCAGGGTGCTGCTTATTCTGCTTTCCGAAAGATCCGGACTTGAAGATGCAACAGGGACAAGTTGAGAAGAAAGGTTTACAGGCCGAATCTGCTTGGTATCAAGGGTTTTGTCCTCTCTGCTGCCAGAAACATCCTGTTCAACCCTTGATTTGTTCCAAACTGTGTGGATCCCAGCAGGTGACACCTGCTCACTTTTCTTGTTTGGAGTATTGGGTTGCTGAACACCAACACCTTGATCAGAGGCTCCAAGCTGATCACTGCTTCCACCAAAAGTACCACATGTGACATCACTCAGAGATCCCTGGTTTTGCAGCAGGTGCTTTGGACTATGAGAGGCATCCACTTTAGAGGACTTGAAAATCAATCGCTCAGCATTTCCATAGGTTCCATCACTCTGTGGTGTCCTCTTCCTCTTTGGAATAACGGTAAATGAATTTTTTGATTCGACACGAAGAATTGCAAGTGATCTACCTTGCTGATCATCCTCTGCAATGGATGACAGGTCAGGAACAGGAGCAGGACGAATCTCAAAAGTATCACTTTTATGCACCATAGATCTCGCTCCGAAGCCGATAAATTTGTGTGTAGTGTCCCCATACTTCGGCTTCAGAACTTGACCATTGTGAACAGCCACGTGTGAGCCCCTTGACAAGTTGCCTTGCAAATTGTTGCTCACTTGCTCCTTTTTGTTTTCCTCTTGTCTTTCCAACTTCTTACACCTGTCTCTCTCCAGGTCCTCGCACCTCTTCTGTTCCCTATTTTTCTCCTTCTGCCTCTCCAGCTCCTTCTGCCTCTCCAGCTCCTTCTGCCTCTCCTGTTCCCTCTCGAGCTCCTTCTGCCTCTCCCGTTCCCTCTCAAGCTCCTCCTTCCTCTCCCGTTCCCTCTCCAGATCTTCCTTCCTCTCCCGTTCCCTCTCTCGCTCCTTCTGCCTCTCCCGTTCCCTCTCCAGTTCCTTCTGCCTCTCCCGTTCCCTCTCCAGCTCCTTCTGCCTCTCCCGTTCCCTCTCCAGCTCCTTCTGCCTCTCCCGTTCCCTCTCCAGCTCCTTCTGCCTCTCCCGTTCCCGCTCCAGCTCCTTCTTCCTCTCCCGTTCCCTCTCCAGCTCCTTCTTCCTCTCCCGTTCCCTCTCCAGCTCCTTCTGCCTCTCCCGTTCCCTCTCCAGCTCCTTCTGCCTCTCCCGTTCCCTCTCCAGCTCCTTCTGCCTCTCCCGTTCCCTCTCCAGCTCCTTCTGCCTCTCCCGTTCCCTCTCCAGCTCCTTCTACCTCTCCCGTTCCCTCTCCATCTCCTTCTGCCTCTCCCGTTCCCTCTCCAGCTCCTTCTGCCTCTCCAGCTCCTTCTGCCTCTCCAGCTCCTTCTGCCTCTCCAGCTCCTTCTGCCTCTCCAGCTCCTTCTGCCTCTCCAGCTCCTTCTGCCTCTCCAGTTCCACCTCCATCCCCTTCTGCCTCTCCCGTTCCACCTCCATCCCCTTCTGCCTCTCCCGTTCCACCTCCATCCCCTTCTGCCTCTCCAACTCCTTCTGCCTCTCCCGTTCCACCTCCAGCCCCTTCTGCCTCTCCCGTTCCACCTCCAGCCCCTTCTGCCTCTCCCGTTCCACCTCCAGCCCCTTCTGCCTCTCCCGTTCCACCTCCAGCCCCTTCTGCCTCTCCCGTTCCACCTCCAGCCCCTTCTGCCTCTCCCGTTCCACCTCCAGCCCCTTCTGCCTCTCCCGTTCCACCTCCAGCCCCTTCTGCCTCTCCCGTTCCACCTCCAGCCCCTTCTGCCTCTCCCGTTCCACCTCCAGCCCCTTCTGCCTCTCCCGTTCCACCTCCAGCCCCTTCTGCCTCTCCCGTTCCACCTCCAGCCCCTTCTGCCTCTCCCGTTCCACCTCCAGCCCCTTCTGCCTCTCCCGTTCCACCTCCAGCCCCTTCTGCCTCTCCCGTTCCACCTCCAGCCCCTTCTGCCTCTCCCGTTCCACCTCCAGCCCCTTCTGCCTCTCCCGTTCCACCTCCAGCCCCTTCTGCCTCTCCCGTTCCACCTCCAGCCCCTTCTGCCTCTCCCGTTCCACCTCCAGCCCCTTCTGCCTCTCCCGTTCCACCTCCAGCCCCTTCTGCCTCTCCCGTTCCACCTCCAGCCCCTTCTGCCTCTCCCGTTCCACCTCCAGCCCCTTCTGCCTCTCCCGTTCCACCTCCAGCCCCTTCTGCCTCTCCCGTTCCACCTCCAGCCCCTTCTGCATGTCCCCCTGCCTCCTCTCAGGCTCCTCCTTCTCTCTCACTTGTTCGCCCTGGCCATCATTTCCACTCTCCAGCTCTTCAAATCTCTCCCACTTTCTTTCAACCTCATTTTGCCTTTCTGGCTTCTCTTGCCTTTGGCTCCTCTCCCACTCCTTCGCTTGCATCTGCTCTTGATCCTTGTCATCAATTTCATGCATTACAATTGGTTCTTTATTGTTTGGATTCACAGTGAATGAATTGATGCCCAAACGTTTGAAGGGCACAGCCAGTTGTCGTCCTAATCCAAGAGTTCCATCGGTCTCCTTTTGCGATCCAAGAGCCTCGAACCTGCTCCGAGAAGTATGCACCGTTTGAGTTTTTTCACAGTACGCACGGTGTTGCTCCTTACGGTCGTGGCACGACTCAGAAATGGCATGACCATTTAAGGCAGCACCCTGCAGAAGCTCAGAATCATCGCAATCGCTTTTCCTGCCCTCACGCACATCGTCATGCCTTTCACAGCTGTGCCTTTGCCTCGTCAATGAGGGACGCTCGGGCACGGCATGATCACACAGAACGGTCACGTCGTTGCAGCCACGACCGTTGTACGCCCGGACGGCAGACTGCGAGAGGATGTCCTCCATGCTGGCCGAGCGCAGGGGGGCTTTGCGGCTCCTTGAACTCGTCAGCCGCTTGTTGTCAAACTTGCAGAGCAAACGGCTCACCCTACCATGTAAATTCACTCGAGCAACATCGTCAACCCAACGACCGTCCACACCACGGATTCCATCGACCTCCTCAAACACCGAGGAGTGAAAGCCACTGACAATGGGATCGTTAAGCTCCTCGACGCTCTTGCTCAACGGAGACCGAACACCCAGTCCACGGCCACCACGGCGGTAACCACCATCACCGCCACTTCCACCACGGCTCTCGCGTTTATCGGCGAACCAGGAATCGAGGACAACAGGTTCCGACTCGATAATGATGATGTTATCGGTGCAGATGGTGCGGACCCCGGGCATTCCGCTGTACACCGAGAGGATGTCCTGCGTGGTGCGCGAGCCACTTCGTGACACCAAAGGTCTCGAGGCGGAATTTGAGCGGGACTGAAGCCTTTCTCGGATCACGAACGGGTTATCCTTCACCAGAGCGATGTTCTCCATGAGGACGACCTCCTCGGTGACCACCGAGTCTTGGCGGGACGCGACTTCGGAAGCATCGGGCTCGTCGGTGTTTGAAGCCTTCCGGCGACGTCGTTCCAACACCTCCAGCTTCCAGGCAGGAATCCCAGACCGTCGGGGCTCGTCCTGATCTTGCTCCCCGGACGACGTCTGGCGCTTCCACGAAGGATGCGCCATGGTGGGGGCGATATGTGAGGAGAACGGGGGCAAGACCCGGCAGGTGCTTCGCTCGATGGGGGGGGGGGCTAAGAGAAAGGAGGACGGGATGTGAATGAAATGAAGAGGAGAGTTGACCACCGAGTTGTGAAGTAATGGAGATGGAAGGTGTTTCGGAACAATCGAAACATGTATGAATGGAATCACAATTAAAAGGAAATAGGACGAAGAAGGATTAGACTAACTTGACACCGATGTCGCCTTTTGAATTAATATTTCCAAAAGATAAAGCGAAGAGAAAGAGAGGAAAGACAAGTGAGAGGAAATCGGAGAGTGTGACTGACGCTCGGCGACACACCCGGTTTGGCAGGACGAAATGAGGAGGAGTAGTAGTAGGAGGAGGAGGAGGAGTAAGGAACAGGGGGCGTGGTAAGTGGAATAGGGGGCGTGGTAAGCGGAATAGGGGGCGTGGTAAGCGGAAGAACCGCCCACTTCGTATCCCTTCCTCAGCGACCATCGCAGCGACGATCCTGTTGTCGAATTCGTTGTACAATAACATTCCGTCACTCGCATTCGCAATTAAACGATCGTTCTGCAAGCTGCCAAAATCGCATCTTTAAAGAAACGTGTTCGGGAGAACAGCGCTCTGCTTATACACCGTCCCAAAATTATAATTACAACGAATGACTGACGATCAGCCAATAATAAGGAGGGGAAAAAAATAAAATAAAACGCATGAACATGGAGGGAACAAATAACCGACAAAAAAAACCCAGGTGAACCACAAGGATCACACCCGCCGTTCATCTCCCCCCAGCTATTCTTTCTTGCCCCGTGCATGGCGTCTTCGTTGCGTATGTAATAAATATCCGGCCGCCAGTTGGTCAAGAAGGTCCCGAATAAGGATATTCATCGAGAATGTCCGGAACAGTTAATTTGTGGCCCTCTCCTCGTGGCTCGTACATTCCTTCCGTTGCCATGGGCGACGACAGTTTTAAAGGGAGTCAATGATTACATTCCGTTGAAATGTGGACAAGGGAATGAAGTGCTGCTGCTGCTGCTGCTGCTGCTGCTGCTGCTGCTGCTGCTGCTGCTGCTGCTGCTGCTGCTGCTGCTGCTGCTGCTGCTGCTGCTGCTGCTGCTGCTGCTGCTGCTGCTGCTGCTGCTGCTGCTGCTGCTGCTGCTGCTGCTGCTGCTGCTGCTGCTGCTGCTGCTGCTGCTGCTGCTGCACGTCTCTCATGGCTCCATGACTGCAATAGGTGGTGCGACATTGCCTTCACATTGGGTAAACACGGCAGGTCTTGGAATCTTCAACAGGTTGTCATTGTCGTTGTTGGGAAATGCATATTCGAAACTGTAGACACCACCAAGTAGCAGGCAAGGCCCAGGTCTCGTGTGCTTGGTGTTAATGGTTTTCTCCCAAAGAGTGGGAGGATGTAAAGTCATGAACTCCAGGTTTTCGTCATCATCTAATGTCTATCGTTGGTGGTGCCTTCGGTTTGGAGCCTGGGATCTTTAACGTCCATCATCGGCAAACGCTAGCGCTCGAGATCACAGGTGAACATGCCTCCAACAGGTAGCGTCCTCGTACGTGCAACGTCCTGCCTGTGAAATACCAATCACGCGGTTTTTGTCGGGTCGAGACCGCTGGGATTACGAGTTTCTTGGGTCAAAACTAAGATCCAGGCTTTCGGTGACATCTTGGATGCTGCTGTCCTGTCTGTGTCTGTTTGTGGTGAGGATGTTGAGGTCGTGGAGAGATTCACTTACCTTGGCAGTGATATTCATGTCTCTGCTGGCTGTGAGTCAGAGGTCAATAGACGTCTGGGTCGGGCCTGGGGAGTCATGGATTCACTGGATCATGGGGTGTGGCGCTGCCGGTACCTGTGCGGGAGGACGAAAGTCCGAGTCTTCAGGTCCTTGGTGCTTCTGGTCTTGCTCTATAGATTCGAGACTTGGACTCTGACCAGGAATCTGAGACGGAGACTTAATTCCTTTGGTACCGGGTCTCTTCGGAGAATCCTTGGCTCCTGCTGGTCGGATTTTGTATCCAACGAGCGGTTGCTGAGAGAGACTCGGATGAGATTTGTTACCTGCATAGTCCGTGAGCATCAGTTGCGGCTGTATGGACATGTGGCTCGTTTTCCTGACGCTGATCCTGCTCACCAGATTCTCTCAGCGAGGGAGTCTCGTGAGTGGAGGAGGCCAGTGGGTCGACCACGTTCCTGCTGGTTGCAGCAGGTTGATCGGCATCTCAAGGAGATGGGGATGGGCCTGGCATCTGCCTGGAGGATGGCCAGACGGAGGCCCCTGGAGTACCGGTGGAAAGTGGACGCAGCGACGCGCTGTTCTGGCACATGCTCCCATACCTGACCTGACCTGAGACTGCACAGTTCAAAGGCGATCAGTGTGCCACCTCAGATTAGATATTTGCATGACCTCAAGGTTTGTGACACACCTGTGAAACAAACAGCAAAGAAACCAGCTGAAACCAGGAATTATTTACCTTCGAAGGGATTTCACTGTGGGGCTAATCATTAAATCACAGCAAACAAATCAATATGTACTATGTGATTGTACAATCAAACGGTTCTTCACACTGTACATTTACTATCTTCAGTTATATATTAATCATCATCGTCAATGGATAACTCCAACACTCCTTACATTCTCGCTAATCCTTCCCTGCAACAACCCGTTCCCCATCATGGATACAAATGAAACCTTGTCTGAGAGTGTCCCCAAATTGGTAGAGTAGAGTTTACCTGTAATTTTGTTTTTTTTTCTTTGTATACATTGTCGAGGCTCATATGAGAGCTATCACACAACGCACAGCAAGGGGGGCATGAGACAAGAGGGGGGGAGGGGGGAGAACAAAACAGTGGGGAACAGAGACATTTGGAGATCTGTGGAAGGGAGAGGGATGGGGTGGGGAACACGGGGTATACAAGATGGATATTACAGGGACTTGCAGGGAATTTGAAGGAGGTGGGTTTGGGGTGGATTGACGGGGGTAGAAAAGATCGAGGAATTGGATGGGGGACGATAAGAGGTGGTGGTGAACGGATGCTTTGAAGGCCTGGAGGGAAGAATGGGATTGAAGAGAGTGTGGGAGTTTATTCTAAAGGCGGGAAAAATCCTGTGTACAGTGGTGGTTGTTCATCCCAGTTCTGTGGATACACGTCAAATTGATTTTCTGGGACTTTGTTGAAATGATTCTTGTTCAACATCTGCTGCACTTGTGCTTGGTTGATCGGTACTTTTCTGTTTCTGACAACTTCCAGTCTCCTTAATCCTCTTTTACCACTCTCCGATACCAGTCCGCGATGGCGAATTCCTTCCATACCTTGTACGGAAATTACGCTGAACATGCGTGTCGGATCTCGTCTCTGAACCATTCAACGCACTGAGCTTTCTCCTGTGGAGTCGCCATTTTATTTTACATTAAACCACCAGACCTGGAAATGAAGAAAACTTTATCAGTTTCTGTATCATATAAAACAAAGGGTATCGTTGTATCATTTGTGATCCTAAATATATCAACAACCAAAGTTGTCCAGGTTTTTTTTGGAACATCCTACAGTAATACCCCAATTTGTGTTATATTTCCCCCTTTTACGTTGTTGTCACGTTATTAATACCATGACCTGATTTGCATCGCTTCAACTTGCCTTAAAAGCCAGACCTTTTCTTCTCAAACGTTTTCAGAACTTAGAAGACTGATAAAGACGCCAGAATGTGTCGCTAAAGTTCCAAATCTGGAGATCGCAAAATCGCTGCAAGGACGACTGTACGTTGCTTCGCACATAAAGAAATGTACTGTGCTGTAGATTGGCGAAGAGGCATTGTAAAAGTGTTACCTTCGAAGTGAAATTAGATGTTATTCATCAAATGGATACTGTTGAACACGCCGTCGAAGTTGCCTGGTTATTAAGTTTTCCTCCGGCTGTGATGCGTACCATCTATTACTGAAGGGCTGCGATCGGGGATCGCTCATGGTTCCTGGTATAGCCAACTCGTAATATTCGCCAATTGATAGCATTTGAAATTATGTCCCAGAATGAAAACAAACATTATTTATTTTTCAAAAAGAGGGACATCACAGACACCAAGACTAAATGCTAAATGCCTCCTTCCAGGAAACATAAAAATGACACTGTTCATTGAAGAAGGAGGAGGAAGAAGAGGTACCACCAATTTTGACCACTGAATGAAAAGGTTTATTTTTACTTAATATCTGATCATTCTATTATTTCATTAATTCTTATGAGAAAAACTGCTTTGATTTCTGTCATTTTGATACTAGTCGCACTTTTCAGGAGTGAATCCCTGACGTAAACCAGGGTCTAACAGTATATATTTATATATATATATATATATATATATATATAATATATATATATATATATATATATATATATATATATATATATATATATATATATATATTTATATAACCGAATCTATTATTGGCCTGAGGAATCTCACTGGGAAGTGGGTGAAACGTCGCCTGAGACTGGGTCTGCTTTTGCTTATTACTTCAATTAGAAGAGTAGATCTTTTCAGATGGATGTGCCCTTCTTTTTTTAAAAATGTATGATCCCAAACCACCACAATTTTGATATATCACATATATATGAATATATATGTGTGTTTTTTTTAATTTCATAAGCAGGAATAAATTTTACATCTAATATATAAAGCTCTTTCTAACTATTGAATGACTTACTCACCCACTGACTGATATGAAAGATCGGGACCTTCCGGGTGAAGTAGAAAGCTGAATTTTTTTTGTACTGATGGACATCAAAGTCGGAATACTGGAAGAAATCACAGAATCCTCGAACAACGTTCATAAATGAAAATATAAATCATTGAAAAAATAAATGAAAATAAATAAATGAAAAATCAAATTCCGGTTAGCGACCCGAGACGAAGGGGAAGCACGGTGATTTTGTGTGCAGATGGACCTCAAAGCCGATACACCGAGAAAAATCACAGAATCATTGTACAACACCCATTAATGAAAATATGAATAAATGAAAAATAAATGAAAAAAAAAAATGAAAAAACTAGATGGTATTCATAGAATACTTATCCTGCACAGTCAACGGTTTTGGAGATATTGAAGTGCAACGTCTTTCGGTTTTACCAATTTGGTGCTTGTACCACATGACCTATGACATCATGATTATCATTAAAATATTCCACAGGAGGAGGATGTGCTCCTTTGGTGAAAACTTCGTGTCCATCAGACCAACGGTGGCTGAGAAAAAAAAATCATAATGATTGGATAAGTGTTGTACTTGTCGAATTATGATGTCATAAGGAAGGTACCAATGACATCATCATCAACATATCTTATTCCCCAAGGAGAGTACTTCACAATAAGCCATGTTTCAATTTTTTCCATGGAGCAGTTTCGGAGATATAGAGGTGCAACTTTTTTCGATTTTTTCCAAGTTGGTGCCTGTACCATGTGACCTATGACATCATAATTGTCATTAAAAAAAATCTATAAGAGGAGCCACTCATATTCTGAAAATTTCATGTCCATCGGACTAACAGTTGCAGAGGAAATTTCTTTTTTCATACTGATCACATCAAGCATTGTACTTGTTGAATTATGACGTCATAATGAAGGGACTGATGACATCAGCATCACCATATATTATTCCCCATTAGGAGTACTTGACAATGAGCCATGTTTCAATTTTTTCCATTGGATGGTTTGGGAGATATAGAGGTGTCCAAGATGGTGTCCAGACCATGTGACGTCATAATTATGAATAAAATTTTTTTACAGGTGGAGGCACTCCCATGGTAAAATATCGTGTCAATTGGACTAAAGTTGCCAAGAAAATGAATTTTGAAAATGCAGACGCACACATGCACGTATGCCACATGTACGCACGTACGCAACCGAATGCCTAACCCTGGTTTTCGCTTCGCAAGCGCAGGGTAAAAATGCAGGTGAGTGACCCGAGACAATAGGACAGTACGGTAATTTGTGTGCCGATGGACATTGAATCCGATACACCAGGAAAAATCACAGAACCATTGGAAAGCATCTGTAAATAAAAATAAAAAGAAATTAAAAAATAAAATGAAAATAAATAAATAAAAAATGAAATGCAGGTTTGTGACTCAAGACAATGGGCAAGCTGGGAAAGCACGGTTCGTATGCTTATACACATTGTGTAAGCACACCCTGCTACTATATATATATATATATATATATATATATATATATATATATATATATATATATATATATATATATATATATATATATATATATATATATATATATATATATGTATGTGTGTTGTTTGCGGGTGTACGAGTGTGGGGGTATCCCTGGTTCTCCCCGGACTCACTGGGAATTGAGGCCATCACACACAAATAAGTATGTCGTGGCGGGTCGTTAATCAACCACGGACACCAATAATGTAACCACGTGACCCAGTGTCCTCCGTCTGACTACCATTTAACTGGGGGACATGCAGTCTCCTTATCGGGGAATCACGCCCTCGGTCGTTGTGCTACTTTTACCTTTATTGGATCTTGACTAAGGCGGCCGAGCTTACTGCGAGCACAATACTGGAGTGATGTGAGAGCCAATTAGTTGGGGAATTATAATCTCCTGGATAATCTATGTATGGACATTGCTTGACCAATAAGGGGAAAGGACAGACACAGGCAGATTTAAAGGAAAATGTGAACAAGGCAATTTATTTACAGTAAGCAATGTGGGGTACGGGGAAGGAGGGAAGGGAGCTTAAGGGCTTTAATGGAGTCAAAGGGCAACCTGTGCAGTAAAAGGGGAAATGCAATAAAAAGCAATCAAGGTGTGTATTTACAAAAAGGAAAGAAAATGCACAAGTCGCAGACTTTATCTATTCCTTACGACCGGATAACATGATAGGGTACCCATCAGACTACACACACATGGGAAGACAATTGGGAGAGGCACGAACCCCACATGTCTATGGCACAAAGCCAGGGAATGGGGCAATTATTGCAGGGGGTAGAGGGACTGTGTCGTGTCCTGGTCCGTTTACCGGTCGTATTCAGTTGGAGGAGAATGAATGGGGATTAGGGAAACGAAATACAGTATGGGTGTGGACTGCAAGAAATTATAGTACAGGGTAGACGTTCATACAGATCTGAGTCAAATTACTTCCCCAGTCACCGCTCAAGAAGGTGGGAATGAGTGGGGTCATTGCCCAGCACACGAAACACAAAGTGGGGTTAAGCAATTGGTTCATCTGTCTGTATACACTCTGCAGACATCAGTCTATGATCGAGGAACTACTTAATTTCAATTGAATGTTATATTTTGAACACTGAAGAACACAAATCGGACACGAACCCGCAGTTCAGCAGTACTTTGGCTCTGAATTTGGCAAATCGTATGGATATATTATTCCAAGCACACACAGAGAGAGGAATGCGGTAATTGTTTGAATCTCTCGGTCAGTCTGGTATCAAAACAAAATTTAAACTCAATCCAACCATGAAACTTATTTTGTTAAGGACGTCATAAAGGACACAAACAGGCACGAATAATTAATTTAACGTGTTAAATAAGGTGGTGTAAAAGACTGTGCATCAATGCCGGTAAATTTTGGGGGAAAAAAGTGTTTTTGGTTGTTTTTTTATTTTCTCCAGCCTTTAAGCCCTTAACTTTATTACAATTGAATTAAATACTTGACACAGGAGAACCAAAAATTGACTTCCAAATACCTCTAGTTTAGCAGTACTTGGACAAACTATTATGCCATTTCGGCCAATCAAATTTGCCGCTCGAGCACTCAGCATTGGGAAATATCAAGATTCAGACAAAATCGCAGCTCGTAGGAAATATAGCTTGTGCTCGGAAATACAAAGCAACAGTGGAAACGACCATTCCCATGTGCTTTTTCTCAAATATGCTTGGGGTAGGGTATTCTCTCAACTCTACAGTTAAAGAAATAATAGTTGTAGTGGTCGGAGTAGTAGCAGTTGTCAGAGAGGTTGACAGAGGGGAAAAGACCAGATATAGGAGGGAGGGCATATGGCTGTTATACTTTATACATTGTCATAATGGTTATATCTTATCATGCAAGTAAAGACTTGACAGTATCATTGTATAAATAAAATATTAACACCAGATTTCAAGTACAGAAAATGTAAAAGTCTGGCAAATGCCTTTGCAGCAGATGCAGTGAGATAGTTAGGCCTAAAGGGGTGATGACGCAGGTAGGGGCAACACAAGGAATAAGGACGATAAACGGAGGAAGATGGAAGTGAGTAGCAGGGGATGTAACAGGAGGATGGGTTTTGGCCACCTGATAAGAAGGTCCATTGAGAACTCGTGGCATGGTCACGTAGAGGGAGTAGATCACTCCCAGAATTGACATAGCAGGGGAATAGGGGAAGTTGGATGTAGATATAGGAAGAGTGTATTACATCTACTTTGCCTCATTATTGGATGTATCAAATTTGTTAAATTTTCGCAACCATTGTTCCCAACAGCGCACATCCATTGAAGTTGAAAAAGTGGCCCCAAAGACTGGGACGCTGTCCTCAATATCTTCCCAACTTTTTCTTGCCTTTCTTGTCCAAATATAAGTGGGATGACAAGCACCAAAACGTGACATCAACCTCCCCACCCTTCCCAGGGTTCATTCAGCCTCTCCATTGGACTATACCCAAAGGGAAAGGGTCACAGGCTCCGAGCATATTGGCCACTTATAAGGGTTTAACACACCCTTCACGAGACACTGAGCCAAAAGGAACCGTGCACCGTTTGAGCACGATACAAACACACCTGAAAGTGTCCAAATTATATCCTAGTCCAGTATTGTGAGGTTTGCAGGGTGATCCTGCCCAACATAGCAAGGTAGCATCCCAGGTATCAAAAGGCAGAGTGGATGAAGTAATGCAATTCACGTTGGCAGCAGAACATGTGCAGAAAACCCTTTTCAATATTATATGCAAAAGACAGAGCAGCAGTTTACATTGCAGTTGTTAAAACGGCAATTTTTATTTTTTTGGTCCGAATCAGGCACACTGTTGCCTATTAAGTGGCGAGACAAAGGCTTTTTAAACGACTCTGTATTTATCACACAGCTTCAGCGCAGCACAGCAAACACGAGCGACCTTAATGTTGTGTTGGATGCTGGTGCTCAAGGTCATGTGCGTTTCAACACTGGCTCCTGATCGTGAGGCCTGGTGGAACTTAGAGGCTGATTTCAAGTGCAATTTTCACACTGCCCAGATTATTATTCTGAATGTTGTTAGTGACACACATACACACACACACACACACACACACACACACACACACACACACACACACACACACACACACACACACACACACACACACACACACACACACATACACACACACACATACACATACACATACACATACACATACACATACACATACACATACACATACACATACACATACACACACACACACACACACACACACACACACACACACACACACACACCACACTCACACCAAAGCTGATGTAACAGACATAAAGGTAAATCCCCTGTTCTGAATCACTTTGAATCTAATCTATCTCATTTTATTCATTCACATGAGAACATGGGACAGTCACGGCTCTATCTAATATTATTCATTCACATGGGAACACGGGACAGATACGGCTCTGTCTAATATTATTCATTCACATGGGACAGTCACGGCTCTATCTAATATTATTCATTCACATGGGAACACGGGACAGACACGGCTCTGTCTAATATTGTTCATTCACATGGGAACATGGGACAGTCACGGCTCTATCTAATATTATTCATTCACATGGGAACACGGGACAGACACGGCTCTGTCTAATATTATTCATTCACATGGGAACATGGGACAGTCACGGCTCTATCTAATATTATTCATTCACATGGGAACATGGGACAGTCACGGCTCTATCTAATATTATTCATTCACATGGGAACACGGGACAGACACGGCTCTGTCTAATATTATTCATTCACATGGGAACATGGGACAGTCACGGCTCTATCTAATATTATTCATTCACATGGGAACACGGGACAGACACGGCTCTGTCTAATATTGTTCATTCACATGGGAACATGGGACAGTCACGGCTCTATCTAATATAATTCATTCACATGGGAACACAGGACAGACATGGCTCTGTCTAATATTATTCATTCACATGGGAACATGGGACAGTCACGGCTCTATCTAATATTATTCATTCACATGGGAACATGGGACAGTCATGGCTCTATCGAATATTATTCATTCACATGGGAACACGGGACAGACTTTGGCTCTGTCTAATATTATTCATTCACATGGGAACATGGGACAGACACGGCTCTATCTAATATTATTCATTCACATGAGAACATGGGACAGACACCGCTCTATCTAATATTATTCATTCACATGGGAACATGGGACAGTCACGGCTCTGTCTAATATTATTCATTCACATGAGAACATGGGACAGACACGGCTCTGTCTAATATTGTTCATTCACATGGGAACATGGGACAGTCACGGCTCGATCTAATATTATTCATTCACATGGGAACACGGGACAGACACGGCTCTGTCTAATATTATTCATTCACATGGGAACATGGGACAGTCACGGCTCTATCTAATATTATTCATTCACATGGGAACATGGGACAGTCACGGCTCTATCTAATATTATTCATTCACATGGGAACACGGGACAGACACGGCTCTGTCTAATATTATTCATTCACATGGGAACATGGGACAGTCACGGCTCTATCTAATATTATTCATTCACATGGGAACACGGGACAGACACGGCTCTGTTTAATATTATTCATTCACATGTGAACATGGGACAGACACGGCTCTGTCTAATATTATTCATTCACATGGGAACACGGGACAGTCTTTGGCTCAATGTAATATTATTCATTCACATGGGAACACGGGACAGACACGGCTCTGTCTAATATTATTCATTCACATGGGAACATGGGACAGTCACGGCTCTGTCTAATATTATTCATTCACATGAGAACACGGGACAGTCACGGCTCTGTCTAATATTATTCATTCACATGGGAACATGGGACAGACACGGCTCTATCTAATATTATTCATTCACATGAGAACACAGGACAGACATGGCTCTGTCTAATATTATTCATTCACATGGGAACATGGGACAGTCACGGCTCTATCTAATATTATTCATTCACATGGGAACACGGGACAGACACGGCTCTGTCTAATATTCTTCATTCACATGGGAACACGGGACAGACACGGCTCTGTCTAATATTATTCATTCACATGGGAACATGGGACAGTCACGGCTCTATCTAATATTATTCATTCACATGGGAACATGGGACAGTCACGGCTATATCTAATATTATTCATTCACATGGGAACACGGGACAGACACGGCTCTATCTATTATTCATTCACATGAGAACATGGGACAGACACCGCTCTATCTAATATTATTCATTCACATGGGAACATGGGACAGTCACGGCTCTGTCTAATATTATTCATTCACATGAGAACACGGGACAGACTTTGGCTCTATCTAATATTATTCATTCACATGAGAACACGGGACAGACTTTGGCTCTATCTAATATTATTCATTCACCTGGGAACATGGGACAGTCACGGCTCTATCTCATTTTATTCATTCACATGAGAACACGGGACAGACTTTGACTCTGTCTAATATTATTCATTCACATGGGAACACGGGACAGACACGGCTCTATCTAATATTATTCATTCACATGAGAACATGGGACAGACACCGCTCTATCTAATATTATTCATTAATATGGGAACATGGGACAGACATGATACAAGGTGAATGAGACAGTTTGGAGAATGTAAGCGAAGTTGAGTGGACAGAGGAGGACAACATATATATATATATATATATATATATATATATATATATATATATATATATATATATATATATATATATATATCCTGTGTGGTTGGTTGTGACTACAGTGTGGTCATTCTTGTATTTCTATGAATTTCAGAAATACACACACACTCACAGACAATTGCCTTGCCGGTGATTGGTGGTTGTGGGGGGGGGGGGGAGATTTTGCAGATTTTTTCGTTACACCCATGACCTACCCTTTCATGTGACAATCTCCACCAAAATTTGCATATACTGTGTGCAAAATTTGGTGGAGATTGGCACATGGGTATGGCATTGCATAGAAAATATAGAAAAGGCTCGACACATACACACACACACACACACACACACACACACACACACACACACACACACACACACACACACACACACACACACACACACACACACACACACACACCTCGCTATATATACAGTATCTCACCTGTGAAAATGAAATGCTCCTGAGCTCAGTCATGTATTGATATGGTGCACTGTGATTGGTTGTAGGTAGGAGCAAGCGATGTCGGAGCAATGTAAGCATAAAGGTGGCACACCTGCAGGACTATAGAAGTATAGGTGATGATATCATTGTAGTGTAGTGCATTGCATGTGTATTGGTGAATACTATGGCTCCTGGAAAGGAAGTATCAGAGGACATGCATTTCAAAATCAAACTCCTAGCTGCGTGGAAGGTTGTTGCCCGATTTCATGTTTCAGCAGGAGGTGTATATAAGAATATGCGGAGGATGAAACTGGTACTGTTGACAATAGAAGCAGTTAAGGAAGAAAGCCCAAACTCTCTAAAAGTGATATCCACACTTCAGCGTCTGTTCTCGACGTGATAGACGACGATTCAGTAGAGATCTTGCTTATGACATAGCTTAAAGTATGAGTGTTCATGATCCTTCAACAAGCTAAGATGCATAAGATACACATTCGTGTAAAGTGGTCTCAGTGGATGCGTAACTGCCAGAAAACCTTTGTTGTGGTTGTGGATCAGCAAATTCAGCTCGGTTTATTGCAATTTGGCAGGAATGTACCTTTTTCTTTTCTTTTTTTCATCGTCATTGTTTCCATGTCTATATCCAATATTATCAGCAAGTATGTAACAGGCTGCATTAGTGCAGAACATATACATACCACTTCAATTTGATGTCCTTTTTGCAGCCAGAGTGGCTTCGCAATCCGAGGGCGATGCACTATCCACACGTTTGAATCAGATAATATCTTGAGATTTCCCATTTGCTACATGTCTGAGAGCTCTTATTTGAGGCTTTACAGTCACCATGGAATTCTGCATTCACGGGTGCCTCACCACTTTTATTCAACATCACATCTCCCAGGTGGCTGATGGAACTGCACGAACAAGGCCCCTTACCAGCTGTACGCCATGATTTGCGACCATCTTTGTGGTTTTTATGGGGCCTCAACAGGACATCTGTGCTGCAGTCTGGAGGGGCCGATGGAAATATACCGTACATGAATAATTCATGACCCAATGCATAAGCCATCCGAAAAAATGAGTGGTAAAGGAAATGCAGCTTGTAATGGTAAAAACTGGAGATGTAACTCAGTTAGATATGTATGTGATTTAATAATAATTCGTTTTATTTTTTAATAATGTCTGGTAAGTTCACATTATCAAAACCATGTTGGACAGGTGTGCAGTGAAACCTGCTCTTGGATGCCGGTGAGAGCCTTTGTGGGTGGAAATAATAAATCCTTTCATGGCAAACTTAAGTAACCTTTTCTTCTAAAGCGGATCTTGGTCATGAAGACAACATTAAAAATTACTCTCGGATAGTTAAAACTAGGAAATTGCAGGATGTATAGTATATTGTATCACAAGAGATATATTTTTGATAAAGCAAGACACTCTGTGAACAGAGGTCAAGGCTTTTGGAAGAGCTGAACAATAGAAGATCCACCCATCCATTGGGACCACACTCTGTGCAGAGTGTTGGTGCTGCCTATGCAGTCTCTTTGCCTATTGGATACAATCCTGGATGGGTCGCCACTCCAGCAGAGGGTACCAGCAAGCTGGCACTCATTTTGCCAACCTCAGAAGGATGACAGGCACAGTCGACCCCACCTTGTATTAATTCAACATCCGAGGGAGACTTGAACTCAGGATCCTAGGATCCCAAGCCCACCATCCGAACCATTAAGCCAACACCAGGCAATAGAAGATGGAAGGTGAACAAATCGACAATGTGCTCCATGGAAACAGGCAGACAATGGACATTAGAGACATATAGTATTGGGGTGAGTAGAAAAGGCTGTGAAAGACATTTTCTATTGAAAGAAAAGACAAATTGACATACAGTTCTTGTGGCGGGACAATGTAACCCTAAATGGAGTTCTTTCATCCCCTCTTCCTGTCCAGGCTGGAGTTCCTCAAGGTAGCGTTCTGGGTCCTGTTCTTTTTCTGGTTTTCATCAATGATCTCTCCGACTCTGGAAAATCCTCTATATCTCTTTGCTGATGACTCCACCCTCTGTCATACCATCGGTCATCCCTCACACCGGCAAGCAGCAGCTTCTTTGCTCAATGCAGATCTGGGTAAAATCACAAATTGGTCCAGCACGTGGAACATGTCTATCAATCCAGACAAATCTCACACTCTCACTATGTCTCTTCAAAAGGACTGTTTAGAACCCCCCCCCCCCATCCACTTTCTCAACAATCCTCTGCAAGAAGTCCTTTCTTTCAAGCTTCTGGGTCTCACTATCTACCATGATCTTTCCTGGGAAATTCACATTTCAAACCTCGCCTCCAAAGCCAGTTGCCGACTGGGTATCCTCCCTCGTGCAAAGTCCTTCTTCAGCCCACCTGAGCTCCTGACCACTTACAAAGCTTTCGTCTGCAGCCTGATGGAGTACTGCTCTCCCCTCTGGGCTGGTGCTCCTGCCTCCCACCTTTCTCGGCTTCATGCTGTAGAAACAAAGGCATTTTGGATCATTGGCATCTCCCATAATGAGGCTGAGTCTTTGGGCCTCTCACTCTCTCACCGTAGGCTTGTCGGTGGTCTTTCTGTCTTCTACCGTCCCCCCTCCACCCTCGCCCCCCCTGCTCTCTCTGTGATTTGTCCCCACCACATTCCCGCAGGGCGCACAAGGTCTGCCAACAACCCCCTTCTGGTAAAACTACCAAAATCACGAATCACTGCTCACTTTCACTCTTTCATTCCTCTTTTATCCCACCTTTGGAATAAGCTCCCTCACTCTATTCAATCCCATTCTTCCCTCCAGGTCTTCAAAACGGCTGTTCACCACCACCTCATATCATCCCCCATCCAAATCCTCGATCTTTTCTACCTCCAATAAGCCACCCAAGCCCACCTCCTTCATATTTCCTGCTTTCCTTCCTGAAAGTCCCTGTAATGTCCATCTTCTATTCCCCATGTTTCCCACTCCATCCCTCTCCCTTCCACAGATCTCCTAATGTCTCTGTTCCCCACTGTTTTGTCCTTTCCACTCCCGCCCCTCTTGTCTCATGCCCCCCTTCCTGTGTGTTGTGTGTTAGCTCTCATACGAGCCTCGACAAGGTATACAAAAAAAAAGCCTGCAAGTAGAATTGTGAGAATATAAAAGGTCATGAGCAGTTATGGAGTATGACAAAGCCAATTGGCTGGAGGAGAGAAAAGAGTATGATTTAATTACTCGAAAAGTAATTTCTACAGACAAGATAAACAAGTAAAAAAGACAAAAAAATGTCACATAAGCTGTTGTTTTAGTAATTTTACTGTACAGAGTTAAAGAGTTATAGCTCATATTTACATACAACTAAAATGGCCACCAGTCCACCAGTCGGCCATCTTTGATCAGACTGCAAAAAATGTGAGGCGCATGTGCAGGCCATCATGTACTGTGCTTGTGCCAAGGTTAAACAAAATCGGACCATGCATGTCTGAGCAATAGTTGGGGACACATTCAAATAACACAATGGCCGCCAGTCAGCCATCTTGAAAAGAAATGACATGCTTATGGAAGCCATCATTCCTTATATCTGTGTGCCAAGTTTGAACAACATCAGTAAATGCATGTCCGAGAAATGGTTGAGGACGAGTTCAATATTGGGTTTTTTACAACTAAAATGGCCACCAGTCGGCCATCTTGGATTCTGAAGTCGAAAAACAATGACGTGCATTTGTAAACCATCATTCCTTATGTGTGTTCCAAGTTTGAACAGATCGGTAAATGCATGTCTGAGAAATGGTTGAGGACGTGTTCGATACAGAGTTATTTTTTTAACAACTAAAATGGCCGCCAGTCTACCAGTCGGCCATCTTTGATCAGATCGCAAAATGAAGCGAGAAGCACATGTATGCCATCATGTACTGTGTTTGCGCCAAGTTTGAACAAAATCGGACCATGTATGTCTAAAAAATAGTTGAGGACATATTTAAGTAATGAAATGGCCATCAATCGGCCATTTTGTATCTGATCTCAGAAATATATATATATATATATATATATATATATATATACATATATATATATACATATATATATATATCGTGCTAATTTCAGCCCTCATTCTTCATCTGTGTGCCAAGTTTTGACCCGACCCCCCTGACATTCGGTCATGATCATGATCCCATACCAAGTTTGGTCATGATCGCTGAAACGGTGTGGCAGCTACAGGGTAAACAAACACACAAACAGACAGACAGACAGACAGACAGACAGACAGACAGACAGACACACAGAATGACACACACAGCCGACCAACATAATTTCCGAAATCCGAAGGATTCCGGCAATTAACAAACAGACAGAGAGGGGTGAAAACATTACCTCCTTCACCTTCGGTGGCAGAGGTAATAAAGTGATTTCTAATGTACGTGTATTTAATAAGAAGTACAATGGCACTCGGTGGAGTGCATACCTCCGCCAAGCTGAACAGTTTGCTTTTTGTGTCTCACCGATAGGCTGGACCTGAACCAAAATCTCAATCGTCTTCGTCATTTCACCTCCCCAACTCATCCACCAAATTTGGTCATAATCTGCCCACAACCTTTTGAAATATCATGTTATGTATCGTTTTTGGCGCCATCTATTAATTATGAAGAATCACTTAAAAATATATCTCTTTCATCCTCGTATCTGGATCCAGATGCAGATCTTCACCAAAATCGAATCAATTTTGGTGACTTGGGCCGAAACTTGGTGCACAGGTTGGGTGCGTGACCCTGACAAATCGATTCGATTTTGGTGAAGATCTGAATCCGAATCTGGATACGAGAATTATTTAATTTCTAAAGTGATTCTTCACCATTGAGAGATCAGGCCAAAAACGATATAGTACTGTATACCATGATATTTCAAAAATGTATTGGGCCCGATATGTTCTCGTGGATCAGGCGTTACGTGGGAGAGGTATACGCTCTACTGAGTGTCCTTCAAGTTCCACGATGGAATTGCTTTGAGATAATAAACAATATAATCACAAGCATCCCTTTAAGATGACTACTCCGATCATGTGGTTAGATATTGACTGGCACACTATCAAACTACTTGGTCTCACCATTTGCTTTTTTGGGGGATGTTCACTTTTCAAAACTACCTTGTTCTGCATAAATTGAAGTTCATGGTTGAGCGAAAATTGTTACGTTTCAGAGACAGCAAGCTGTAGAAACAACCGACAAATCATGAACGCGTTAGAATTCACAAGGAATAAAATATGGCATTGATGGGTGTATGGTTCGACTGTTGGTGCTGATGAAAGAACAGCTTGCAAGACTCCAGGGAAGAGGATAACTGGATAAGTGTTAGGAAAGGTGTTCAAGAATTGAGGAAAAGAGAGCGAATAAATAATAGAGACAGAAAGACAGTATGGACGAGAGAGGAAGATTGAGAGAAGCTTGTCAGGTGAATATGTTCCATTTAGCAAGGGGGTTGATGAAGGACAAAAGATTAGAAAAAAAAACCGGATGGGGAGAGGTTGACATGAAGGTTGAGAAACTGCCATTTTCTCGATGATGAGCCGGTGTCAAGTCACGCACATCCACTTCATGGCAGCAATGTGAATGATTTGCAAGGCCTTGGACTCCACGGCATTAAAAAGTGCCGGGTAAGTCTATGGGGGACCTTACCCACAATGATGAAACATAATCGGATGATGGTGCAGACAAACATCTTGTAAGCAATGGACAGCAGCTCAGTACAAGAGAGAACGCACAATCGATGCCTGCATTTTGAAGGCCAGTCATGGACAGAATAAGTCATGGTAGATAGTGATGCTTTAAAGTTGCATACACTGGGCCTTTGCCAAAAGTAGACATCAGAATGAAATGGAAACATCAGTGCAGCAATCCTTGTGAAGAGACAGGGTGAGTACATGCAACTTGCTCGGCTTAAAGGTCATGGTTTTCCAGATTAGAAACAATTGACAGAAACTGTATATTGTCTGTTGCAAGGCTTCAGAATGGCCCAGTGTTGAGTAATCAACAAAATGCTAGGGAGGGTTGTTAAGGATAGGTGAGAGGCCGTTTATTTACGAGTCATGGAAGACGCAATTGGCTTCGAGCTTGACAACAATGGCTGGGTGTGAGATGCATAAAAAAAAAAAACCAATGAAAAATCTAAATAGATTGCTCTGACCTCTTGCTTGTCATTCAAGGTGTCTGTCCATTTCTGGATGAACAAAATAGATAGGCTATATACGTACATGGTGGAAGTAAAACTGGTGCTCAAAGGAAAAGAAGAATGTTAAGATTTATTTTGTGATCATAGTTTCCGTAACATTGCTGACTTATGAGAATGAGGCCCATGGATTTATAGTTCAATGGGTCAGATTTTGCTCCCTTTTTGTGAATTGGGGTGATGGTGGCAATCTTTCATCCACATTAAGCGCAGACACTGGGAGAGCCGGCTCATCCATGCATGTATTGAGGACCCGAGCATGGAAGGTTGTCGGGGTCCATTGCTGGAAGAGATATCAAAAACCAGAGAGGTTCTCAATAATAGAGGGAAAGAATGATACATAAGACAGATAATTATCAATGGTACATTAAGATAGGACAGAGATGTAGCGAGAGCGGATGGAGACACAGGCCTTGAAAGCAGGTCGACATTTTTCTTCATCAGATGAACTCATCGGCTGTGATCAATTGCAAAGCATTCATTTCCGATGCAATAGCAAAAAGGCTTTCTCTCTCGGCTTTAACTCCTGCTGTTCATCTGTCACAGAGTCGGTTGACTTCAAAGCGCTGAATATTGATCTCGAGGAATCTGTAGCTTGGATGTTGATCCTGTGGAAGCTTGAGTAAAAGTCTACGATAAGGCTAAAGACACTTAACCGCAGGCCATTTTATTTATTGAACATATGCACATGATTCCACACGAAGCAGAATGTGCAGAGGGTATTGAAACTCACCTGTACTCAAAGTGCTATCAGGTAAAGAGCTGACCAACCTTTGATGTAGATTGCTCATTTGGTGTCAGAGATTTGGCATGTTTCCATCACATCTCAACTGAGCTGTCAGTTATATCGTTAGGGAAATGAAAGACAACAGGTTTACCAATCTCAAAATCTCCAAACGACAGATAGTCGACGACAGGTTCTCACAGTCTCACCCTCTCGCTCCGGAATGATTGTCAAACAAATCCACCTATCGATTTCCTTGGTCATCCCCTGGAAGAAGTTCAGTCACTTGAACTTATAGGCCTCAGCATCAGCCATGACCTTTCCTGGGCCGACCACATAGCAAAGATGGCCTCCAAAGCGAGCCACAAACTAGGTATCCTCCGTTGGTCCAAGTCTTCCCTTGGAAAATCAGAGCTACTCAGAGTCTACAAGGCCTTTGTCCATAGCACAGGGTCTGTTGCTCTTGCATTGTAGGGGGGGGGGGTCGGTGATGTCACCGTTTTCCACCATCTACTCTCCAACATTGCTCTCTTTGCTCTGTCAGTCTCCCGACACTCCCCAGCAATTCCAGGATGCACACGTTCTTCCAATAACCCCCTCCTGTTTAAATTTCCAAAATCCAGGCTGACTGCCCACCCTCAACCCTTTTTTTCCTCGCTTCTCCTGTTTATGGAGTTGTTCCGTCCCACTCCTCCCTCCAGGACTTCAACCAGTGCACCACCATCTCTTGTCACCCCCATTTGCATCTCATGATCTTTTGATGTTTTTTTTTTTTGTTTGTTTTTTTTACCCCCCGTTAACCTTTCTTAACCCAACCATCTTACTTTCTATTTTCAGTGTTTCCTCCCCTCCTCCCTCTCCTCTTTTCCTTGATGTTTGTCGCACTGCCAGTTATACCTTGCTCTTCCATGAGCCTCGCTCCTATCAAAAAAAAATAATAATAATAATACTAAGGAAATAAAATAAATAAACAGGTCATGCTGAAAGATGTCAAATAGGGTTAGGTTAACAACAACAAAAAAAATTTGGCTTGCTGTTGCATTATTTTGAAAGTCAACAAATGCAATTAACTTTTCAAAAAAACAAAAAGACAAGGACAAAGGGAGTGGTCCAATAGACCATCGATAGGTTGGGCAATTAGCTTCTACGCAAGCAATCTTAGGATTTTCAAACATTCATATGGTAACAATAGAACAGCAAAAGGTTGAACGCGCTGTTGACAAATGCTTCTAGAATTCTGATTATGCAGCCTGTTGTTGGTACGTGATAAATGTGCTGCTTTTCTCCCAAAATGTCAGGTGAGTTCTGTTACATATCATACCAGTAGTGTGATCTTGAATATCTCGTTTTGTTCGCGGTGACGCTGATATTTCATACAATGCAAAGAGCCATCTTTCTGGTTTCTGTGCCTCGGGATGTACCCGATGCACTACATTTTTCACGTTGACATTATGTCATGGGAAGACTTTTCAGGTGCCGGTCAGGTAAGCCCAAGACCTGGATGGGTTGCACTGAACAGTTTGCAGATCTTTCAGTCGTCGGGTTTGCGAGTTCATTCGTGTCCCCGTACAGTGGATTCAATGAAAATTAACCCGAGCGCTTCCCATGATGTAATCACAATGTACAACGTAAATACAACGCAAGTTAATTTTCGGAAGCATGAAGGAACTTGTCCGCCGAACCCAAACTGACGACAGGTTGGACCAACAGCAAAAGAGCGATGGGTGAAAGACCAGTTGGTTCAGTAATCGTACATTGCAGAGATACAGGGCCTTCAGACACTGCCTGACACTGTTACATTTTGTTGTGTTTCAGCCTGAACTTAAAATGGATTGAATATATAATTTTTGTCACTGATCTACACAAAATACCCCCATCATGACAGAGTGGAAACATGTTTTTCGAGATTTTTTACAAATTCATTGCAAATGAAACACAGAAATGTCTAATTTACATACAGTAAGTATTCAACCCTTTGAGTCAACACTTTGTTGAACTGCCTTTGGCAGCGATTACAGCTTCGAATCTTCTTGGGTATGTCTGTATCAGCTTTCCACATCTGTATTTGGGGATTTTTTCCAATTCTACCTTACAGATTTGCTCAAGCTCTGTCAAGTTGGATGGGGAGCGTCGGTGAACAACAATCTTCAAGTCTGGGCTTTGGATGGGCCACTCAGGACTTTCACGCTCTTGTTCTGAAGCCGTTCCAGTGTTGATTTAGCTGTATGCTTTGGGTCATTGTCCTGTTGGAACGTAAATCTTCACCGCAGTCGAAGGTCTTTTGCACTCTGAAGCAGGTTCTCCTCGAGGATTTGTCTGTATTTGGTTCCATTCATTGTTCCCTCTATCCTTACAAGTCTCCCAGTCCCTACCACTGAAAAGCATCCCCATAGCATGATGCTGCCTCCACCATGCTTCATAGTGTGGATGGTTTTAGATGGGTGATGAGCAGTGCTCGGTTTCCGCCAGACGTATCACTTTCCATTCAGGCCAAAGAGTTCAATTTTCTTCTCATCAGACCACAGAATATTTTGCCTCATGTTCTCAGAGTCTTTCTCGTGCCTTTTCGCAAACTCCAGGTGTGCTGTCATGTGCCTTTTTCTCAGGAGTGGTTTCCATCTGACTACTCTCCCATAAAGCCTAGATTTGTGACATGCTACAGAGACAGTTGTCCGTCTGGCAGGTTCTCCAATCTCAGCCAAGGAACACTGTAGTTCTGTGAGAGTGGTCATTGGGTTCTTGGTCACCTTCCTGACCAAGGTCCTTGTCCAGTTGCTCAGTTTGGTTGAACAGCCAGCTCTAGGAAGAGCCTGGGTCGTTCCATATTATTTCTATTTCCTAATGATGGAGCTCATTGTGCTCTTGGGAACTTTCAACAATGTTGAAATTGTATTATACCCTTACCCAGATCTCTGCCTCCTTACAATGCTATCTCAGAGTTTTATGGACAGTTCCTTGGACTTCATGGTAGAGTTTCTGCTCTGACATGCACTGTCAACTGTGGGACCTTATATAGAATAGAAAGGTGTGTTCCTTTCTAAATCACGTCCATTCAATTGAATTGGCCACAGGTGGACTCCAATCAAGTTGTAGAGACATCTCAATGATGAAAGGAAATTGGACGCACCTGAGCTCAATTTGGAGTGTCGTAGCAAAGGGGTTGAATAATTATAATTGATGCAAGACATTTCAGTTTTTCATTTTTAATTAATTTGTAAAAATTTCTAAAATAAAAATCCCACTTTGACATGATGGAGTGTTTTGTGTAGATCAGTGACAATTGTTTTTTTTTTTATATATTTTTAAGTTTTATCCATTTTTAATTCGGGATGTAACACAAGAAAATGTGAAAAAGTCAAGGGGTGTGAATACTTTCTGAAGGCAGTGTATGTTCATTGTAATTAATGTACCAAGCCTCTTGTTATTACTTGTGGAAATAAATGAACTTGCTTTATGATTATATGACTATGTACTCATCACCTGCTTGATGCAGTCATTTGTCTCGCAAGGCCAAGAGCCATCTTTAAAGGGTCCACATGCAACGAAGTGATATTTTCACAATTATCTGAAACATCAGCAGTTTTCAACTGTGTCGTATATGGTACCCACAAGCAAGTATTCTAGATAGTTTTCTGCTTTAATTTTAATTGAAATCTACCTTAAAAAAAGACTGAGAGCCACTAAATGTTTTGGGCTACAGTGAAAAGGAAGAAGAGGAAAAACTGGCAAAACCTTATTCTTTTGTTTCGCTTTATTATCATGGTGGGGAGATTTACCAAGCTACTTCCTACGAGCTTTGCTCACCAAGCTGGAGGGTCTTCTCTTTGTCTGGCTGGGGGATTACCTCCACACTTGCAAGTAGTACATGCTCTGAAAGATATTCTTTCTCTTGCTCTTCTCTTGGAAGCTGTTATCTCCCAGGGCAGTGTTCTGGGTCGACTCAAATTTCTGGGAAACATCAGTGACATATTGGAAGAATCTTATATACCACTTCACATACGATTCTGGGTCACATGTGCTCGTGAAGCAGCACGTACCTTGTTACTCTTGACAAGTCCATTCTCACTGCTTGTTTTCAATGCTTTGTCATCTTCCATCGTCTGTAGAACCATGCGTTTGAATGCATCCAATCTTTCTCCTCCCTCCAGGCTTTCACACAGTGGTGACTGACTGCCATCTTGTGATGCCTCGCATTCTGACTCGTAACCTTTTCTATTGTCACTGCCCTTTATCCTCCATCCACCTGTCACGTTATCTGGCTGCGATTACCCGGTCTATTGGCTTTCCCATCTGTTTGTAACTCTCACTCACTTGTCCACTTCTCTCAACGTGCTTCCTCTTTGTTTGTCCCTAGTTGTGACCCCGTGTGCATGAAGAGAAAAGCAGGGTTAAGCAATTGGTTCAATGTCTCTGTCTGTCCACAAACGTCAGTTTATGATTGAGGAGCTATTTAATTTCAATTCAACGTGTTATCGTTTGAACATGAATCGGAACATGAACTGGAAAACAAACCTGTCTGTCGCAGGTTTCATGGCCGTACTTTGGCTCTGAATTTGTCTCGATTGCACATGCATAGAGAGGAGTGAGATAATTGTTTTACCGTCTGTCTGGCAGTCAAACAAAATTGAAAATTCATTCCAAATAGGAAACTTACTGTTTTTAAGGATGTTATAAAGGACACAAACTACAGGCATGAATAACTAATGTAACGTGTTAAATAAGGTGCTGTAAAAGTTGCCGTATTAACGGCGGTAAACTTCCAAAAAAAGTTTTTTTCTACAACCTTTAAAATCTTTATTTTATGAAAAACATCATCTCGACCAATCAAATTTACTGCTCGCAGACCCCACCCTTGCCTTGTTTTTCTCAAGACTGCATGGGGTGAGGTGTTTTCTGAACTCTCTAGTTGTCATGCCCATTTGTCTATGTGCCCTTATCCACCTGTTCTTCTCTGCTCTATTGTCCGTGCATTTGCAAATCCCACCTCTGTCATTTGCCTTTCTCGTACAAAACATTGCTAAAGCCCCTGTCACACCTTGACGATTTAGCCAGCGTATAGCAACGTATCAAAATTGATCTAAAACGCTGGCGTACGCTGAACTATTGATGTTTTTTTTCAGTTTTGGGCATATATTAACGAGTTGGATGTATGCATAACGTATTAGTTACGTACACAGAACGTTTTGATAACTTATAGATAATTTATACCAACGAATGCTTATCGTGTTGTCGGCGTTCACAACTTATGCCCAACGATAGTCTAACTTATGCATAGCGCGGCAGAGTATCGCCGAAGATCACGTGGCGTAGCCTATTAAAAGGCTGCCGCTCGACGATTCAAATCATAACCGTACTAGACATCGAAGTGTCAACATCACTGTCATGCCAAAGAAAAAAATAATAATAATAAACCATGGAGTCTGGAACACTGACGGGTTACTCCTGTGAAGCCCATTTTTATATACCAATTCCCCTAAACGCTGCCAATACGCCATTATACGGTAGCTGTAAGTTAGAAACACGTTCAGTAAGTTCTGTGTTCGTTCGGAAGACGTCTACATATGTCAATATGCGTTGGAGATATGTTACACATAGGTTCAAAGCACGTTACTCATAGGTTAGAAATAAGTTTCGGGTATGCTAAACATTACCTTGATGTATTTCGACTTACGAGTAACTTACAAGTAACGTGTGTCGACGTGTGTCAACGATCGCATAACGTGCCTACAACTTATGGCCAGCGTATGCGGAATGTGTGAGTCATACGCTGGCATACATCGAAAATTTATGAGCATGCTTAAAATTTGTCGACGAGCTCGGCGTACTACGACGTATGCCAGCGTGTTTCAGCGTGCTCTTAACGTATACAAAACTTACCCATAACGTATTCGATGTGTGCCAGCGTATTCGTCAAATTTTTCATACGTCGGCATACGCTGGCTGAAACGTCAAGGTGTGACAGCCCCTTAAGAGATGAATGTACGTTTAACTCTGTCTAACTGCACAAGCACATCGTCACCCATTTTCGATCGACGTGGAAGTACCGTTAAAGTTCAAACATTTCAGATAAATCTCACTTCTAAAAAGGGTAAGTAAACTTGTTTTCAGCATTGCACATTAATTTTTATTGTTTAGCAGCACAAAGTATATCATCATAAACACCAGACCAAAATAAAAATAAGATAAAAAAAAATACAGCCATAAGCACACGATATCAGGTAAATATAACCATTAAAAACTTACATTCAACTTCTTTTTGCACCATGTAAAAACACAGTCCAATAATTCAGGATTTGTAATGCGGTGGCACATTCATAAAGGTTTCCATAATCCTTCTTTCACGAACCAAAGTTTTATAGAATAATTATATAACTGTTTTATTTGGCACAGTGCACCAACACACGTATATTATGTACAAATTATATTCTTTTTGAAAGTTAAAAGTTAATTCTTGATAAATGTCTGCGTAAAGTCCGATTCGGAAGTCACTAATTGGAACCTGGAATCCAGATGTACCAACTGAGCTTCAATCCATCTCACTGCTTACTGTATTTAAGGATGTTATAAAGGACATAAAGAACAGGCATGAATAATTAATGTAACGTGTTAAATAAGGTGCTGTAAAAGTTGCCGTATCACCGGCGGCAAACTTCCAAAAAAAATCTGCTCTCCGAGTATCCGGCTATGATGACAGCAACACTCGGTCTATCCAAGCAACGCGATTTGTCAGCATGACGTCACAGGAGTTAAACTGGCATCACTCAAAGGAATCAATTTGCCAGATGCCAGTTTAACCCATGTGACGTCATAATCATGTCATAATCGTAATGCACATTCAATCATTTATTTTTTTAACATGCACGTCAGCTACCCCCAAGTACCGAGTACCCAATGTGCTTTACGATACATTGCAGACAATTATGACTCAAATGTGGCTTCTCTTTTTTTGAGAGTTGTCACTTCTGTTGTCATTTTAACACATTTCAACAATCCACACTGTATTTTAATATATGTAGGGGTCAACGATCCTCAATTGCTTTATCTAGGCATGAACATCGATTTTGTTTTGTGAACAGTCGTACTACGTTTTGTCGTCATTATTCTTGATAATGCCAGGTAACGGGTTGGACGATGACAACCTCGTTTCTTCACTGTCGACATGGTGTTGCAGGTTCCTCCTATAAAAAGAAGAAGAAAAAATATATATATATATATCATGTTAGCTCCAGGGCAACACATCAGGATCTTTATAAAAGAGGTTTAAGTATGAAGCAGGACTAACTGTTGGATTATGTGGTGGTGAAGTGCGATTAAGTTCCTGGATTTCCAAATATGCTCAAACTTTGCAGATCGTATATCTATGTAGGGCTGGTAGGATAGCTCAGAGGTATGTGCACTCACTTTTGAGCTGTTTAGCCTGGGTTCGAATCCCAACCCAGCTATAAATGGTCGCCCAGGTGTTTTGCATGCAGGGCTATCAGGCATCAATGTGTGCAACGTCACTTGCAGGCACTTTAAGTCGAGGACCCATCTCCCAGGACTGTTCGTTGATGGACGTTAAAGATCCCTCGGTGTCATTAGCCAAGAAGAGACGAGTTATTGCCATCACTCTGACCAAATTCCAAATTCCTGCTTTAACTTATAGCACACATTGGCCTAACCACGACGAAAACCTGCAACCGTGTGCTGCACACAGATGAGATGTGGAGTTTGTACTGCTACTGGACGTAGTACACCTGCCTGTGCTCATACTAGAGTGGAACTGTTTAATTGGTTAGATCGTAACCGATTCCAGTGTACACGATATTCTGGTGCAGTTCATTTTTGTACAACAAAAGGTAGGCTCTATTCTTTTCTTTTTACTCACCATCTTACTATTAATTTGCAATTGGTCGCTGGCTTTGACACCGATACAATTTACTACGCACTCTAGACATCAAAAAGTGACAAATAATTATCAAACAAACCGTTTCAAAAGGAGAACCTCACTACCATTAGAGCATTTAACTTCCATCAGATGTGAATTGATGCTCCCAGCTTACCGGCTCGATGACAGAAGGTGTCATTTGCATTTTTACCGCCTCCATCCCTACCCCGTTTAGAACCCTAAGCGGCCACGGGCAACTTGTTTTAATGAATACCCTTGTAAATACTTCCTGCTTTATCTCATTTAGATCTGATAGAAATCTGGTGAGAATTTTTCCAAGGGAGTATTTGTCTTTATAACAATGTATTTTATAAACTGAAAGCCAATAAGAGTACAGTACATCAACCACCATGGAAATTGAGGCATGCACAGCAGTGGTTTTGACTGCCAGTTGGAATCTATTTGGCTATTCTGAGTATCCCGTTCCGATAACATTTTGACCGCCAGAATTAGCTGAATTTATACATTCAAATTAAACTGTCAATGGGCTGAGGGGCCTTTTCGTGCACCCAGTTTCCTCGCATGGTGCATGGATTTATGACTTCAAAGACTTTTATGGGAAAAGGTACATTTTGAAGAGTGCCGAGTGATCGACGTGCGGCACAGAAGAGCACACGGATGGCAAGACCGGAACAAACCTGCAGGTTCTTGCGCCACACATTGACAGCTGCAAACGCCAGCTGCATCTGCTTCCTTCTCGCATCTTTATGTCGCTTGTACGCGATCTCGATGAATATGAGAAACATTCCTGCCACGATTCCGCCAGCCACCAGCATGAACACACCTGTGAACATGCATGAATCATACCGATAACTGGATTAAGATAAAATTGTTCCGTCACCATTTTCCCACTGGATTTCCGCCGGTGCCCTAAAGTTGCAATGATGAAAACAAAAGAACACCTGAAAACACAGTCGATCATTTTGTCCTTCCCCGACATTAGAGGGCATATGACGAACCAAAACGTGTGCTATGTGACAATGTTTCAAAGATATTGAGCAATGAAAATCGTTTCATTTCCAATGGGCATATCTGACAAAATAAATCCAATCGCAACAGCAGCATCCATGTTTGTACATCGAGCTCATTTAAACAACACTACGCCACAAGACTGGCCATTGCTGACCGTGTGTAAAGATGTTGCGATTCGCTTAAGACCTATCGCGTAAGCAGTCTCTACCATCACAGGAAACACCTGTTAAGCAACTCAGTTGCTCCAGTTTCCTTTCCTGCTGTTGGCAAGGGCCTTATGCCAATCTATTGCAGCTGCCTGTGCCCAAACCATTTGTTTACATTTTCCTCAGCGAGACCATAAATCATATGTCACAGGAGGAAGGCAGTGCTTTTTGCTTTTCAGGCCCACAGAGGTCAGATTTGATGCTGTGGCTGCAATTCCCGTAAACAATCTTTTGATCACGTGTTGCTTACCCGCCATGTTTTCGAAGGTGAGCGTGGCAGGAGAGTTACTGCGGCCGTCGCACTCTTGGTAGCGCACCCACATGCGGTCCAGGTCCTCCATGAAGCCACTCTCATGGAAACTGAACCACACCACAGCGCAAAACGCACAATCGCACTGCGTATTAATCGGTCACGATAAAACACCAGCTAAGCACGTCGAAAGTCGTGATTAACAAAAAAATTGATTGATGTAATAACTCCAGCATGACCGAGTTGGTGTGGCATCAATCGCTGGACACACAAGGTACAAAATGCGAATGTTCCAATTCCTTGCTTCTTGGCGGTCACCTGCATAACTGGCTACCGAGAGTAATGGCTTTTAAAATGGACCGTTAAACAAGAGGCAGTCTTTAAATCAAAGCTATAAAATCTGGGTGCTGGATTATACAAAAGGAACTTTTCAACAGGAGAATTGGGGAGCATTAAAGCCCAATCAGTACATGTTCCTTGTCATCATGAGCTCACTTATGACTCTCTTTTTTTTTTTTTTAATATATATAGAAGAGTTATCGGGCAACATTATCGCATAGACGACTCTCACTTGAGAATGGCCAGAGAAACTTGCTGCTTCCAGGGACTCTCCTTGCGCATGCCGATGCCGAAGCCGGAGCGAAAGAACAGCTCCCCGGCCGTGACGAGGTCACACTTCTGTGAGGCCTCAAACTCTAGCACAGCCGAATCCCAAACGAACGCGTGCAGCGTGCTGCCGATAACATCATCCCATCAGTTACACAGCATTACATTGTAATATCATTGTTAAAGTTTCTTCCGAGCATGACATTTTGAAAACGAGTTCCTGAACGAATATCTCAAAATAATCTTAAATCGGATAGTGTAATCAATGGTTTTTGGTGCTTTATTGAAGTATGTGATGAAGTCTGTTATTAACATCCCACTCATTTGTAGTGGGCTGACAGGAGAGCTCAGAAGTAACATACTTGCCTTTGAGTTGTCAAGTCTAAACTATTACCCTGGTGCTTTGTAGGTAGGGCGCTGCATCAATGAGTGTGCCGTCCCTCAGATGGACGTCAAGCTGCCAATTTGTTAATTCCACATTCCTGCACTAACCTACAGGGAGCACTGCTTCAACAGCACAGCCATACTTATGCAGAAACAATGCAATAATCAGCCAGGTGCTGTACAAGAATGAAGTAACAAGTCATGCATACCCATCCTTGACTGACTGGATAGCCTCGGCTGCGCTGTCGTAGTTGTATTTCTCCATGTGCCGATACATGGTGCTAAATTCGACCTGCCGACGGAAGTAAATGTCCACGGAGCTTTGCTTCACCGTTGCGTAGATGAACTTGTCCGAAGGGTTGCGTAGCTGTTTGGGGAAGGGTAGGGTAAAGTAGGGAGGGAGGATTGACATCATCAGGATGAAATCGGCCAGCACATATCCGATAGGAATGGAAATAGAAAATAGAAGTCGGGTTGTTTAATTGTTAAATTTTTTTATTAACTCATCTTGTTCTTCTTTACTGGCCACAATTACTGCCACATTCTTGTGGGGTTGGCTACACTATACCCCAGTTTTTGGCCCAACTCTTTCATGAACCGGCTGGTCAGGCCTGATGCTTGCCAAGATATGGCAGGAATTTTAGTCAAGGTGTTCGCCTATTTTTCGTGAAGGACACTGAGATCTTTAACGTCCACCAAGGAATGCTGGCAGATGGGGTCCCGTTTAACATCCATCCGTGGGACAGCACACACGTTGATGAATTGCTCTGCCTGTGAAGCACCAGGACGACAGTTTATATCCTGGTCGGGATTCGAACCCAGGCGAGACAGCTTAGAGGCGAGCATGCATACCTCTAGCCCATCTTGCAAGGTGTCTGTTTCAGTAGTTTGCCTCCTTAACGGCATTCATAATTAGTCCGTCCACCATCCATTGGGATCATACACTGTGCAGAGCGTTGGTGCTGCCTAAGCAGTCTCCTTGGCTATTGGGTACAATTCTGGACGGGTCGCCACTCCGATACAGGATACCAGCAAGCTGGCACTCACTTTGCCGACCTCGGAAGGATGACAGGCAGAGTCAACCCCACCTGGTATTAATTCAACAGCTGAACAGGATTTGAACTCAGGATCCTAGGATCCCAAGCCCATCACTTTAACCATCAAGACAACACCAGGCATCACAATTAGTCACCTGCCCTGCAAATGGACTTTCTTTTTAAAACAATAACATAACGAACTCGATGATGTTCGAGAAGAGGGATGGCAGATACCCAAGACTGTAGCTTGAAATTGTTTGCAAGGAATTGCTACGCAATGATGTGTATATACATATCGTAGTGGAAATGACTCCTAGTGGGTTATAGATGATTAATGTAGTGAAGTTATTTCCTTAAAGTGATGGTTTAGCAAATGCATAAAGTAATTAATTGTGATATTAGATGTGTGTCACTTATGTCAGAGATGGATGCCATCTACCTACTCTGTTGTTCGTGTGCATGAATCCTCGAGTCTTTGAGCCTGTATTTTATGTTCTCTCCTTTGTGAAATCTGTCTAAATGTGCTTGAAAGCGCTCGCTAGGTCTTGCGGAGCGAGTATTATTGGTAGAATGGGATAGGCCCTGTCACCCAAGGCCCATCACCACAGAATATTGGAATGAAGGGTCGTGGACTTACAGATCTCTAACTTGGGGTGCAAGTGTGCATGAGACTCAGTTCGATGTCATGTCGGTAGCTCTGAAAGTCCTCTCAATTGTGGCGCTCCATTGCATGTTTGGTGCGCGTTCGCAGCTGAAGCGTGCGACTTGGTAGGAGCTGAGCCCCAAGTTGAGCGAAGATCTCCATCGCGTGGGTTCCAGCCCAATAATGAGTGAGAGGGGAGGGCGAAGCATGTCAGAGCTCGAGGTGGGGGCCAAGCCTGTGCAGCAGAAGGGATTTGAGGAGCTTCCTGAGCCAAATGCAACAGAAGGCTGCATGATTTTGCCAGGTTGTCCTGCTGTGGCATGTCTCCACCTCGCCAGTCATGCCTCTCCTCTTTTCTGTGTGCTCTCAAGTGCCGGGATTGCATGCTGACCAAGGTTGTGGAGGGACGCAACCAGTCTGCCTCCCTTCACTATACCAGCTGTGCCACAGCTCAGGTATTTCCTGTCTTGTCTGCCTCTTATCTTTTGTCTATCTCGCATGGTATGTCTGAGGGCCCAGACAAGGTAGATTATCAAGTAGATAATTTGATGGACGCGTATGATCAGTTAGAGGGTAAGGGGTTGATTTATTTATTACATACTTGTCATTTATTGTGATTTCTTCTTGTATATTCCCTTCCCCATGTTTAATTTGTTTATTAAACTGGATTGGTCTCAGGGTGAGTGCTGGCTGTTGTGGTTCTTCGTTGGTGACGAAGAAAAACCTGTTAAGGGGTTATCTGGCCTTGGCATATAACATCGCATATCCAGACCATACCGTGCACCTCTATGAATCACTCGGCCTTAATTGTTAACAAGGCATACAGTACCAACAGGCGTAACGTTTGGCTTGTTCGACGGTCCCATGGGCATGGCATCGTTAGTGAACAGGCCCTAATCTGTTCTGGGATCGCTGACTCAGCTGACCGTTACAGCCACATTGAGGTAACTTGTCGGATTCAAACCGGGCAACCGGACGAACCGAGCGACCATAACAATAATATACTGTAGCAGTTCCCAATATAGTTATTTTTATTGGCATTCATTTTAGATAGCCCTTCCCTAATGTGTAATGGGTATGTGGGTCAATATGTGTCACATGGGATTTAGGTAGGTTTTATGCCTCCTTTTTACTAATTTTGTTTGCTGCACACACGAGCCTTTCTTCATGCAGTATGCAGACCATAGCGACAGGCAGTCATTAACATATGCGCATCAAAATCCATTTAAATCATGCGCCATAATGCAATGGACATTACACTTTAGTCCTCACCATACTCGAACCCTAATGCTACAACATTTCGTACATCATCAAAATGCCTTTATAATAACCGTCACACCATCGAACAACAACTCAAGCTCGCTTATATTCACCATTATATTATATTGTTATGGCTGTGGAAATTCGCAGGACACCATAAAGGATTTCCCCAAGAAAAAGTTATATCGATAAGTGTGTGTACAGATAGATTTCCCCACCGATGTTAAATGGACTTTATTCGTGTAACAGGGCTGTGATCTTTGAGTTAGCCGTTTTTCTTTTACTATCTTTATTTTGGACCACCACCATCAAGACCACCACAAAGCGCCACCAACCCCAACAACCACGATCACCACAACCACCTTCTCGTCAACCGCCAACATCCTCACAGACAACGAACAGCCGCCTTCACAACAACCATGTTAACCACCACCACACAACCACACCACTCTCACGACCACCACAAAACGCCAGCCACGCCACCATTACGACAACCACCATAACTACCTTCACCACAACCGCATTTCCACCTCGGCACATGGTTGCGAGAAGACTGGCATTCATCGGGGGAAAGCAGACGACGGCCCCACCCCCCCCCCAACGAATAACATCTGCGCCAGCCAACGCAGCAGGAGAATAACCCAACACCAAGGATTATAAAGCGACACTAGTTATGAAGAAAGGAAAAGAATGAGAAAGGCCCCGATTTGGCGAGGAAAACACCCTGCTTCTGGAAGCTTCCCGCGCGTGCTGGAAGAGAGGGGGGGGCAAAAGGGAGGGGCGAGGCGCCGTGGAGATAAAAAGGCGCGCTGAATGCAAGTCAGGGAGGAGTCGGCTGCTGGAGGTTGTAGAGGTGTGTGGAGGAGAGGAAAGAGTGTCGTGTTGGAGTTGTGGGCAGTGTGTGCAGCCGCGGTAGGGGACTGGAGAGAGCAGAGCGCAACAGAGCCAAGGCGCGCGGCCTGCCATATCGTGGGTCACTGGAAAGGTGACATCGAGGGTCGCCCTAGCGAGTCACCACGAGGGACAAGGTAGCCAGCTCGGTCTCTCGGAGCCTTTGCGGTCTACATGGCTCCGTGTTTATAAAGACCCCAAGGGGTCCAGTTTACCCCTCATCTGTCCTGGGGTTTTTCCTTGCATTTCTTTGCATGAACGTTGTGGCGCCATGTCTTTAAGTAGGACTGTTAAGTGTATACATAATAGATAGATGGTAGTAGCTCTTTTGCATTGCTTTTGTTGGCTGTATAATTGCATGCGTGCTTTTGTTTTGCCTTTGTTGATTGCAAACTGCATGCGTGTCTTGCCTTGCTTGATCAAATGACTGCATGACTGCATATGTGCCGCTTATTCAATAAATGTGCTTGTTCAAATGTTAACCCGTTCGTTGTGTCCTTTTTCCCTAATTGAACTGCCATTCTGCGTTCGGAATATAGTTGGTTTTTAAATAGCCGATAAAGTGATCAGGTCCAACGAGGCTGCGCGATAATACCCTGCTTGATTATCCCAAAATGAAGCGAGTTGCTTAAGCGGCTCGTTTCCAAGCGGCCCCGTTGAGGTACAGTCTCTCGGTAGTCTGCCCGCGCGACTAATTAGGTATATCGATAATTCGGCGATTGACCCTGTAGCGCGGGTAGAATATTGACTAGGCTGTGGTGTGCTTTAAACCACACCCGTGGCTGGTTTTCGGCGTTGATCCGGAAAGCCACGACTGGATTGCACATTCGGTGGGCGAAGCGGCCGCTATTGGTTAAACGCGGTTGCTCGCACGCCGGCGGGCGGGAATTCCACAACAATATATATATATATATATATATATATATATATATATATATATTCACTGCCTCAACCACAACAAACAACAACCACAACCACAACCACCACAAACCAACACTATGCTCACCGCTATGCTAACGTTGCCATCACTCAAACATGGTCACCACCAGCGACCACCACCACCTTTTAGGACCGACAGGGAATGGGGGAGTGCAGGAGGGTACCATTGCCGACACTCGGGTCTGGACGGACGGATCTCAAACTTGGGGCGCAAGTGTGCGCTAGACTCAGTTTGATGTCATGTCAGTAGCTCTGAAGCTCCTCTCAATTATGGCTCCCCATTACATGTTTGGCATGCGTTCGCAGATGATGCCTGTGACTAGGTAGGTGCTCAGCCCATGTTGAGCAAAGAGCTTCATTGCATGAGGAAGGTTAGAGACGAATGGGGCCATCACATGGGTGGAGCTAACAACGTGGTAATTGTCCACACACCACTGAGGGCGCTGGAAAACACCAACAGCTCATCCTGATCTGCTTCTGAAACTCTGCCCCCCCACTATGGAATAAAAAACAATCGATGTGCGTTCTGCACTTCCTGAGCACGGGAAGCTCCATTCTCTCATTATTGGCTGTGCATTGGGTCATTCTTTAGCTGCGGTTCCTTGTTTGCGGTCACAGTGCATACCTGGTTGGCGGAGTAAGTGGAGTAAGCGGAATGAGCGGAATGGAGCCCACTGAGTGGAGTGTGGAACGAGCAGAAGAACCATGTGCCAGACCGAGCGCAGTATTAGACAGTATCGTAATACACTTGCAGACCAACTTACACTTCACTATTAGCCTATCTCCTCACACTTTCTCGTCTGCTGTGGATACAATAAAAGGGAGGGGCGAGGCGCCGTGGAGCTAAAAAGGCACGCTGAACGCAAGTCAGGGAGGAGTCGGCTGCTGGAGGTTGTAGAGGTGTGTGGAGGAGAGGAAAGAGTGTCGTGTTGGAGTTGTGGGCAGTGTGTGGAGCCGCGGTAGGGGACTGGAGAGAGCGGAGCCAAGGTGCGCGGCCTGCCATACCGTACCTTTGAGCAGGACCTCAACCTGCTATACCATTGAGCAGGACATCAACGATTGTCTGGGGCTACTGATCCACATATTTTGCATCTTCTTCTCTGCATAATCACCTGCCAATCACCACACCCCTCACAACACCTCCCCCAACCCCCCCCCATCCCCCTCGACCACGCACTTTAGATACCCTCAGTTTTCCTCCTCTTTCCCCCTCTTCAGTGACTGGGCTTGCGCAAGTCGGTCGACCTTGCCTGGTAACCAAGAGGTTGAAACCACCTTGTACTTGGCTTATCTTTCTTGGTTTCTAATTTTCCTCGAGAGTGTTCCTGATGGTGCCTGTCGTGTTCGTGTAAATAAGATTGTGTAAGCTTTATAACAGCATCGCTTTGCCCTGTGTATTTATTTTGCCGCACATCACCCATCCTTGCTTTCCCATGCTGTACATATTTTCTGCATTAAAACCTTTGCTTGCTTGTACACATACGTTTCCTCGCCATTTTAATGATAAATTTCTTGCAATATAAAGGGACCCAATTTGACGCATCTTTTCCTCCATTGGTCTAGCATAGTCTGCACATAGTGTTAGCCAGGAACTTATACCCCACGTAATTTGCTCGTTAGCCATCACACACTCACTGTATCACTCGGCAACAATCCGGGTGTGCGCTGAGTGCACGGAACTTGCTTGGTACGGTCGTCAAAAGGTAAGGTACCTCCACGAAGTAGTGACACCCTGCCAGGATTGGTAGTACCAATCGGCGTTCGTGGTTGATTAACAACCCACTGGGCCACATACTGGTGGCCTCAACACCAGGTGTTGGGGAAGAGCTTGAGTGCTTCCCCTCATGGCGAACCTCGAACACCGGGCCATAATAATATGTATGATAAAGAAAGATCAATCTACATCTCTCACCTGTGAATGGAGGGAGTAATTAATCAGCTCTCACCCAATCAATTAAACCCAGGTGGCTAGGATTATACAAATAAATCAACTCCTCCCATGCTCTTCCAGCCAAAGAAGCTGCATAAAGCAACCAAAAAAGGCTACCAAGGTAAGCCCTTTGCTGTTTCAAACCCTTCCCAAGAGTTCCTGCACAGCTGTAAAGATATTCACAAATAGTACACATATGAGAATCCCAACTCAAGGAACTCTGGGAAGGGTTTGAAAAAACAAAGGGCTTACCTTGTGCGTGTGTGTATATATATATATATATATATATATATATATATATATATATATATATATATATATATATATATATATATAGTTACGGCTGTGGAAATTCACAGAACACCATCAAGGTCCTTAGTTCAGTTAGATCGATAAGTCTGTGTTCAGTTAGATTTCCCCACCGTTGTTTAATGGGAATTATTCATGTCACCCGGGCTGTGATCTTCAGGTAGCCGTTTTTCTTTGCTGTTGTTGTTTTGGACCAACCGCTTCACACAACCACCTTAACCACAAGTACATAACCACTCCACCACGTTTCCACCTCAGCACACGGTTGCCAGAGGCCTGGCCTTCGTCGAGAGAAAGCAGGTGGCCCCCCTCCCCCCTCCCCCGGACGAATGGCGTCTCCACGGTGAATTCAACCCTGGCTGTGGAAGAAGACAAATACAGCGGCGAGGGAGCGTCCCCATTTTGGCGGGAAAACGCTTCCTCCGAGAAGGTTCCCGCATGTTCTGGAAGTTTCCCACAGGTTCTGGAAGGAGGGCAGGGCGAGAGCGAAGGGGGCGGAGCGTGGGTAATAAAAAGGACGTACGGAGCGTTCGCTCTCTATCTCGGGCGTTCACTCTTTCTCGGTCGTTGTTGAATCTCTCTCTGTCGTCGCTGGTGTTGTCGCTGCCGCTGGACGCCGCGGAAGGACCTGGGCTGCTTCTGCCGGATCTGCGTGAAGTTTTGGGCTCGTGTCCGAGTCAGGAGCTTGGAGCGGTCGGTCGGTGGAGGTCCGGGCGCCGCGAGGGAGACGCGGGCTGGAGCGCAGCCCTGCTGTGTCGCGCGAACCTGCGCGTGCGTGTGTGGAGAGCTGGAAAGAGCTCGCCTGCCGCTTGGCAAGGTGTGGGCGCAACCTAGGCTACGCTAGCTGCCGTGGGGATGGGACGTCGTGACTCGCCCCATCAAGACACCGGGAGGTTGCAGGTAACCTGCAACGGTCTCGTGGGGCCATTTGGGTCACCAAGGCCCCACGTTATAAAGGCCCACGGGTCCAGTCTGACTCCCTTGTCTATAAGGGTGGTCTTTTTCCTGGCGTTTTTCTTTGAATGCATGTTGTGGTGCCGTGTCTTTCAAGTAGAACCGTATAAGTGACTGTACATAATTGCTTATAGACGGTCGTAGCACCTATTGCTTTTGCTTTTATTGATTGCATACGTGTATACCTGCATACATGCTGTGTAAATAATAAATGTGCTTGTGTGAATGTTAACCCGTTCGCCATGTCCTTTTTCCCCCCCATTGAACCGCTATCTCGCTCTCGGAATACTAGTTGGGTTTTGAATACCGATAATAGAATCGGGTCCGGCGAGGTCTGGCGACAATACCCGCTCGGTTATCCCAGAACGGAATGAACTGCTTAAAGCGGTTCGTGTCCAAACAGGCCTTCGCCGAGGTATGGTCCCTCGGTAGGTTACCCACGCGAATACTTAGGTATATCGATATTCGGCGATTGACCCTGTCGCGCGCGGGTAGAATGCGGACTGGGCCATGGTGGGATTAAGAACCCACCCGTGACTGGTTTCTGGCGTTGTTCCAGAAAGTCACGACTGACTTGTCCGTTCGGTGGGCAGGCGGCCGCTATTAGTTAACACGGTCACTCGCACGCCGGGCGGGTGTAGCTATCGTAACACTGGTATTCAGGAGTGTGGGATTCAAATCCATCCCGCCTCCAATCAAATTAACGGGAATCGGATCAGGGGTGTGTAGAGCGACCCTCGATTCCCATCAAATTGCGAGTGGTAAAAATTATTCCGATAAACAAGATGGCGGTTCAAGGCGAACGGAAGCAGGGGGTAATGGATGTAGAAATAGTAGAATCCATGGCCCAGGATGAGATCCCCGAGCAGGAAATGCTCATTATGCAGGGTGAATTTCCCCAAACGGACCCAGAGTCCGAAATTGGCGCAGCGGCGGCGGCCGCGGGTTTTGACACCCCCCTCCCCGCCTCCGCCAAAATCCTTCCCCAGCCCCCAGCGAAACCGCGACCGGTAATGGCGGATCAGTCCGGCTCGAGTCATCGGACATTAACCAATTGATACAGATGATCACGCAAGCGATGGAGAAAAAAAATGGATGCAAATGCGTGCAGAATGGAAAACAAAATGGATGGGAATGCACACAAGGCGAGCAACGAAATGAAAGAAATGAAAAGCGAAATAAATCGCATGAATATCAACATGGATACAAATAATATGCAAACGCTGCGGGAGAAAATGCAGCGCGTGGGGCGATGCCTGCAGGCGGGCAAAATGGCAGCGCCACGTGTTGGAGCGAGTGAGCTGAGGGGGAGTGTGGACTGTGTCGGCCCCGCGGTGGAGGACAAAATAATTCGGGAGACGCATAAGACGAGACTCGCAACGGCAGAGAGAGTGACGGTGACAGAGAAGGAAAAAGTAAATGGGGTGACCGAGACATGTACGAAACACGCAGAGACAAGGGAGATAATGAACGAGGTGACAGAAATAACAGAGACGCGGGAGGTGGAAACGGTAGAGGAGAAACTACACGAAAAAGACGGGGTGAAAGATGAGCACACACATGGAGGTAGTGGAGGACGATGAGGGGGAGCTCGGAGAATGTATCATGACCCGGTGCAAGCAGCCGGATAGCCTCCTTCAGGAACGAGGGGAGGGAATATTCGCCCTTGAAGCGGATCTTGACCAGGTGGGTCCGGTCGAGCTTTGTGAGGTAGAGGGGGCGAGTGCTGTAGATGGGTACACACGGAGCTTGGGGGGTATGAAGGCCCTGGGAACCCTTCTGGTGACGCGATTCCCCATTGTGAATGTCCCGGTGTGTGTGTTCACGAGCGTGGCGAAATGTGTGCTGAAACACGCGCATTGCGTGGGTGAAAGGTTGTGTGTGAAAGAGACCGCGTGTGAGTAAAATGGTGTGCGAGTGAGCCGAAATGCGTGATTCCCAGCACACCGCGTGTAAAGGAAACACCGTGTGTGGATGAAACACCGTTTGTGGATGAAGCACCATGTGTGGAAGTGAAACCCGTGTGTGAGTGAAAAACCCGTGTGAAAAACCCGTGTGTGGCGTGTGTGAGTGAAACCCCCTGTGCAAGTGAAAGGCCGTGTGTGAGTAAAAAGGTGTGTGTGAGTGAAAGGGCATGCATGAGTGAACGGCCGTGTGTGAGAGAGACCATGTGTGTGAGGTCGCTGTATGCGAGGGAGATGGCAGTCGGCATGCGGGAACACGCAACCGCATGTGTGAATGTCATCTCGAGGTGTGTGAGTGTCGTGGCACGTGGGAGTTTGTGCGCGAGAGTGCGAAGACGACGGTGCCTGACAGTGGACAGAGGCCGAGTAGCGGCCGTAGCTGCATTGGGAACCATGCTGGGTTTGCACGGCAGCGCGCGCGGGGTCCGTGCTGTGCTACGCACGAGGCCGCCACGTGCGCGCCTGCGGGAGTGAAGCCCGGTCCGTAAACGCACGCGGTGGATTAGCTGATCCCGCGGACGGACAGAAGGTAGGCTGGGATTTGGATTTGGACCGGGTGGGTTCTTCAGGCGGGCGTGTGTGTGAAGCTCTGACGAGCAGAGCACATGTGTTCGCGTGGGGAACCCCTTGAAACGTGAGGCTTGTTTTGAATGTGCAGGGTGACGTCGTGGCTGTATGGGTGGAATCCGGCAGAAGGAAAATTCCTGCCGGATGGTACCGTCCAAGAGGGACGAGGTGCGCGAAGCGCGAACAGCTGCCATGACGTCACGGGAAAAGAGCGCAGGTTGCGAGTTGCCGCGCTGGTGTGCGCATAAAAAAAAAAAGCAAGCCTTGCTTCGGGTGAACAGGATTCCCAGGCAAGGGGTGGAAGACCCCCCTGTCCAGGGCACAGGACGCAATTAGTTAGGGGCAAGGGTTAGCTTAGCTAGACCGGCTCCATGGGGCAGGGATAAGTCCTCATGAGGCCCGTGGAATGGATTAGTTAGAGGGATTGCAGTGTATATTTAGGATGAGAAATGTGAAAGGGATTTTGTGGACATGGACAGACTGTGAATGTCTAGAGGGGATGTAGCTTAGCTACGTAGTGTTAAAAGGAACGTGCTATATTTTAAGGGATGACGAGGGAGCACGAGGTAGTTTGGGAATGCAGCAAGTAGAATGGCAGTATTCAGCGATGTGAGTGGTGAAATGAATGGAAACATGATGAGTGAGTGAGGCCAGTGGGCCTGAGTGTATGGCGTGAATGTGGAATGCATGGTGCGATGAGTGATTGGGGGGAGGAGTGACTCCCACCCAAGGGACCCCGGGGTCAGTGTAAAGTGAGTTCGGGGGTTAGTTAAATTGACAAAATGGAGGTCGTTTTGCTGTTGGTGGGAAAGTAGGCTCGAAACCCGTTTGGAGGGGTGCAGGAGCCCTGTTGACGGGCTGGGAGTGTGGCTGTGAACGGTGAGTATCGCTTAGTGGGTACCCCAGGCACCGGGCTAGTCGGCCGCGGTAGGCCAAGGGTCCATGGGGGGCCGGAACAGTGTAGTGGGCACGGGTGGGCCCGCATGATGCGGGGCCCGGGGCGCCATTGGCTGCGTGGGCAGTGCATTGGGCACCCAGGGAAGGGGCCGTGGTGGGATTAAGAACCCACCCGTGACTGGTTTCTGACGTTGTTCCAGAAAGTCACGACTGAATTGTCCGTTCGGTGGGCACGTGGCCGTTATTAGTTAACGCGGTCACTCGCATGCCGGGCGGGCGTAGATTCGTAACAATATATGAATATATATATATATATATATATATATATATATATATATATATATATATATCTCCATAGGAACAAAGCTGGATGGGCAGTTTGGCTGGGCCTGTCTGCCCATCAAAATACACTGCAGACATCCAAAGGTGAGCTCAAGGTGTACATAAATGACCTGTGGAACGCAAGAGCAAAAGCTCTCTTGATCTTTTTTTATTTTTTTTTGTATGCATCATCAAGGCTCACATGAGAGCTAACACACAACGCACAGCAAGGGGGGCATAAGACAAGAGGGGTGGGAGAGGGACGGACAAAACAGTGGGAAACAGAGACATTAGGAGATCTGTGGAAGAGAGAGGGATGGGGCAGGGAACAAGGGGTACACAAGATGGATATTACAGGGACTTTCAGGAAGGAAAGCAGGGAATTTGAAGGAGGTGGGTTTTGGGTGGATTAACGGGGGTAGAAAAGATCGAGGTTTTGGATGGGGGAAGATAAGAGGTGGTGGTGAACGGCTGTTTTGAAGGCCTGGAGGGAAGAATGGGAAAGAATAGAGTGAGGGAGTTTATTCCGAAGGCGGGAAAAAAGAGGAATGAAAGAGTGAAGGTGAGCAGTGATTTGTGATTTTGATAGTTTTACCAGAAGGGGGTTGCTGGCGGACCTTGAGCGCCCTGCAGAAATATGGGGAGGACATATCGCAGACAGAGCAGGGCGAGCGAGACCGGAGAGGAGACAGTGGAAGACAGAAAGACCACTGACCTGCCTGTGATGAGAGAATGAGAGGCCCAAAGACTCAGCCCCATCGCGGGAGATGCCAATGATCCGAAATGCCTTGTTTCTACAGCATGAAGCCACAGCGTGAATATCTTGATTTTCAGTCTCAACTAGAGGGGGAGCACTCGGTAGAGTGCAAAACCTCCGCCGCCAATTCTGCGAGGTCACTCAAGTGAACCTGATATCCTATTCATTCAATTTGATGTCAACAGTGCTCATAGAGTTATAGTTTGCAACTTTCCCTTTTACATACTCAATTCATTCGTCATAACTAGATTCCTTGAGACAGAAATTGATTTTACGTGGGTATATCCACTTGAAGTTCGAAAATCAGCTGCAATTATAATTTTGGCATGTTTTTTTTTGTTGGAAATCACTTATAACATATAGAAATGCAAAAAAAAAATCGAAATTTTGTTGAAATTTTATTTGCAAAATTTTTTTCTCTAACAATTTTTTTTTTGGGGGGGAGGGGGTTGGAAATCACTTAAAACATGTAGAAATACAAAAAAAAAAATTCAATTTTTTTTCAAATTGCCCGCCATAGCGGCCATATTGAATTTTGGACCAAGTCCAAAATCTAATGGCATGATCCTTGGACCAGACCTACCCCCCCCCCACCAAGTTTCGTCGAAATCCGTCGAGGAGTTTTTCCATAATATTGTCCACAAACAAACAAACAAACAAACAAACAGAAAGGGGTGAAAACAGTAACCTCCGATCTTCGATGGCGGAGGTTAATAAAGATGGCAAAAGCATGGTGTAGTGGCCTTTTTAAAAAAACTTGTTTACTTGGGTGTTACCTTGTGTCTTGTTTTTTTTAAAGCATGACCTTTTGACGATCTATTGGGTGTTAAGCAAGAGGTGCCAGGTGTACTCTCAAATCCTACAGGCATTGTAATTAAACAAACTGCCTCCCCAACCCTATTAAGATATTTTAAATTGTTAGTGATCCAACGCTGATTGGGGAGCTTGTACACATGCAGGATAAATACTTTAAGAGACATGAGCATAATTTTTACTTCAATTTTGAGAACATTGCAAGACAATGAAGAAATAAAAGTAGCATCTGAGAACTGAACCTGGGATCTCAGAATCATGGAATATGTGCTCAGATGTGAACACCAAGTGGGCCATCCCATTTTGGTGAAATACCAGCACAAAATGGCCTCTTCTTTTCAAATTATAACTTTAACATTCACAAACTAAGTACGCATGGGACAACTGGCTTACATCCCTGTCAGACAATGCCATGTTTTGAGATGTACCACTCCTTGTTGGCACCGTTCCACAATACTTTATGGTGTTTCTGCCTCGTGTTGTCTTCAGACACATTTCTTTTGAAGGAATTTATTAAACTTGTGTGTTCAAATAGTTAAAGAACCAAGTATATCGTCAAAACTAGGAGAAGAAACAAGGAAAATCAGACAGGGAGAGTCCGTTGGCCATATTGCATCCCCATCAAGGAACGTCAAATCCCTGGATGGATTTAATGCAAAGGTAAGCAGCTTACCATTTGAAAGCCTTACAGGTCCATCACTGCATCTAGTGGCTTCAAGAGCTCCAAAGGAGATCACATCAGATCTATTTTTTTTAAACCCGAGAACATACCTATAATTTGGTATCTATTAACATGTTACATGTTAGGGATGGTCATACCCGTGGGTCATTGATGCCAGTGATGAGTGCCTCAGGCCTGTCAAGCACGAGGAAGGCTGCAAGATTTGCGGTGTATGATGCCACAATGATCATGGCAAAACCAGCCCAAACCATGCCGAGGATGCGGGCCGAGAAAGAGCGTGGGCTGCCTGTGGGCCATATACACAAAAAACAAATCTGTAAAGAGACTCATGCCAAGTACACCTTGCTGCCAGCAATGCGAGGCACAGTGACTCTTAAGCGACATCAATCAAGGCCAATGTAAAAAAAAAAGCTGTATTTCAAGAGATATTCAACATGAAGACAATTCTTGAATCTCCAAATATTTCATCTTCAAACACATCGATTAAATGCTTTTTCGAGTTCAATATGTTGCCATTTATGAAGTCATGTATTGCCGGATCTGGTAAATAAAAGAATCATGAGCTGGCTTTATACAAGTGGCATCGTGACCTGATTTTGAAAAATGTCTCATCTGTTCATTCTGGGCAAAGAAAATAAATTTGGAAACTATCCAAGTTTAATGTGACCTTCAATTAATAACAAATGCTCCTCAAAATGTATGTTGTTTTTTTGGCAACAGCATTATGTGAGACTAAAATTGGAAACATATTTTGAGTTTAACAGTAAGCTTGGTTTCATGTAATCACTGCTAAGGTTTAACAACATTCAGTTTACCAAATGAAGATGTAAAGATGATTTGCAATCTGACATGGTTATCAAAACTAGCTTGGATTCACCTTTCTCACTTCATCCTACTACCGGTAGTGAATGTGTGAGGATAATGGGTGGGCACACTCAGACATACAGGCGGACTCGTCCATTTGATACAATCACACTTGCTTGGACGTCAAGGCATGGTGAGATGGATGAGGTGAGGAGGAAAGATGTTCGATGGAGAACCTGTCGGGCACAACACGGTGGGACAAGTGATGGAAGAGTCAATGCGACGAGACGGCATAAGGAAAGTGAAAACAGATCTCATTGGAGACCCGTTACAGGTGCACAGAGGTCTTTGCGCACATCCTGGTGGATAAGGTGTCCCCACTCCACCCACCAGGAGAAAGCTGGCAAGCCTCAGACTCTGCACATGCTTTATGGTCTGCATGAATCTTGCCAGAATTATGCACAAAGTCAATAGGAATTCATGAACAACTAAAGGAATTATTTTTGCTCATACTGAGAGAAGTTGTTGGAGTGGGAACAATGTTAACACAAACACAGAATTTAAAAACAGAGCAGTCACATGAAACGACTCTGGCGATAAAAAGAAAGGAAGCAGGGTACATCACAATAACTTACAGATTTCCTTGTAAGTCAGTTTTCTGAGAATATAATACTTGCTCACAGTCAACACAAGCAGGTGTCTAACACTGTGGAACAATGGTGTTGAAATGGTGGCGACAACACCCACCAGCCCTCCTGTTATCCCTTCAGCGACACCACGCAGCAGGAGGCCGCATGTGTTTGCTACCAGGTCTCTGTAAATTACACTTTCCCACCAATTCCCCTATTATTGTTATTTATCAAAGAAATGGGTAGCAAAATGATTGCACTGCACAATCGTTGTCACTTAATACAAGGCCATTCGGCGAAACGGTTGAAGTGTTTGGACAAAACAACAGAGTCACGAGAGAAAGTCACATTGGCATGAAATACCAAACAATGAAAGATGGCAATGTTCCCTTCAAAGAACACAAAATGCTAATGTTGGAACGCAGGTTTAAATATTTCAAGTAAGAGTTAAAACAATGCCAAATGATGTCGCAATATCTAGGCCCCATGCTTTTAAAATATACCATTGAGATATGGTTTGGTCATTCACGAAATCTCAACATGGTGGATATGCTACAAGTCCACATACAAGTTAGCCCTCTTCGCATTCCCATCTGAACCAATGGATTACGACACTCAAAACCAAAATTCAAATCCCAGATGTGATATATATATATATATATATATATATATATATATATATATATATTTGTCCTTTGTCCACTAATGTCCTTGTAATCTATATAAATAACATGGCGGTTGCTGTCTGTCCGCTTTCGTATCCCCTCTCTCACCTCTTTGGGCGTCGTTCTTCAGTAAACTTCACCAAAATAACTCACAATTCTACTTATGGCATTTAAATATGCTTACAAACTTTTCTATCCGTTTGGCCTCGTCAAAAATAAACTGTTGTCAAAACATTTGCTGTACCAAATTGGAGGATGACAGTTGCTTGTGCTTCAAGCCTAAGTGTCATGGGAATGGGTTTTGTTACCCCGTGCATGCGAAGCGAAAAGCGGGGTTAAGCAGTCGGTTCACTTTGTTTGTCTGTCTGTCTGCAAACGTCAGTTTATGATCGAGTAACTACTTAATTTGAATTGAATATTACATTTTCAATGCAAATTCGAACATGAATCAGAAAACGAATGTGCAGTTCAGCAGCAATTTGGCTCTGAATTCGACCCGATCGTACATGCGCAGAGAGGAGTGAGATAATATTTTTTACTCCGTCTGCTTGCTGAGCAGTTAAACAAAATTGAAAATCATTTCCAAACAGGAAATCTATTGTTTTTTTAAGGACGTCATAAAGGACGCAAACAACAGGCACGAAGAACTAATGTGACGTGTTAAATAAGGCGGTGCGCAAGACGCTGCATCAACGGCAATAAACTTCCAGAATTAATTTTTTTTCTACAACCTTTAAAAATCTTTATTTCAAATTAATTATTTACTTGAACACTGTGTAACACAAATCGCCTTCCTGGCACTTTCAAAAACCTTCCATTTAGCAGTACTTAGACAAAATATTACAGCGTTTTATATCTTCTCGACCAATCAAATTTGCTGCTCGCAAACACCCTTGGTTTTGGCTGCTTGGCTGCTTGGTTTTGTTACTCCATTTTTTTTTTTGTTTGTCACAGCAATGTTGCCGTTATTCCATGGTACTCCATCTGATCACCCGTCCTTGACGGCGATATCCTGTAGTTCACATTAAAGTACAATTTGAATGTCATCTATGGACAAACTCCACTATGAATCTTAGATCAACGTTAAAAAAATAAAAACTTTTACTCCCAAAACAAAGTTAACAGTAATGTTAAACAAAAAAGAAAAAAAAAACAATCATCCTGTTGTGATGAAAGAAGCAAAAACGACTTTCATCGATATTGAAATGATGAGAGTTCACAGAGGGTTCAATGGAACCTTTTTACCAGTACAGAGTACATGTGATTGTCAGAAATATTAATTGGAGAACTTAAAAATAAATAAATAAACAAACAAACAAACAAACAAACATGCCAGAACACTAAAAAAACCAAAAACACAACAGGTAGTCCAAATGTGTGAGCGAGAGTATGAACTCTGGATAATGGATGGAATTGACAGGACGTTTATTGAGGTATGCTAACCGCCGTGGGAAGCAAGAAGAAGCTGACGTTTTGGGAGTTAACCCTTCACATAGCCGCTTTTGAGCCGATGACAGGCTAACGCCTGAAACGTTCACCTCATGCTTCCCATGGCGGTTATGATCCTTCGATCAGCGTTCTGTCGGTTTCCTCCATCGTCTTACCTGCCTGCCAACGCAGATCGACACGAGCCTTCACCACCAAAACTAGTCCTTCATTCTTTATTGACCTCTGGATAATTAATAACACAAAGTCTTGGTGGTGGCATGTTTCATCAGCCATGGTAAAATGTTCCAAGTTCATTCTGTGCCCTCGAGAGCGTCACAGAATCCATTCTCCCACTTTCAAAGTGAAATTTACGCACCATCACTAAGTTTATTTTCACTTTATACATACAGCATGTCCTTCAAATTAGAAAGCAAGCGAGCGAAGAAACAAAACGATGAGTCCCTTATAACAATGAAGTCACTCAGACTAAATCAGAATATTCAGGTGATTCAACATTCTTTACTGAGAGAGCAACGAAGCAACACAGAACATAATGAAAATCACAATGGAGGAAAACTGCTGAGAATTTCACCAGAACCTATTCCACACCTCACCTACTAATCATGTCAGCTATCATTTGATGAGTAAGAGAAACAAACAACCAGGTTCAAACATGGATATGATCAGGCTGTTGCTGTCATGGGAATAAAAACAAAGCACAGAAAACAAAATAAATAAATAAAAAAAAGGTGAAAACTAGAAGAGCACGAGGTAGAGCGCATACCTCCACCAGGCTGAACAGTTTACGTTTTGTATCTTAATGATAGGCCGGATCTGCATCCGGAAATTATCCAAATTCGAATCGGTTTGTTCTTGTCACCGACCCAACTTATCCACCAAGTTTTATCATAAATCGGTCATAACTTTATGAAATATCATGATATATATCATGTTTGGCCCCATCTCTCAATGGTGATGCAAAAAAAACAAAAACAAAAAAAAACTCTTGCATCCGGATCCGGATCTTCACCATAATCGAATCAATTTGTCCTTGTGTCCACCACCTTGTATCCAAAAAACACCCAATCTGGTCTTCGTGTAGCGCGGCGTGATGGGCCGAATGGCCTTCTCCTGCATCAAATTCCCTTGTGATCCTTTGTGAAACTGACTGGCGAGGCCTGCCATTCGACTGGACTTCTGATTTGTTCAGGGTAGTGGCGATACCTCACCTACTCTTTGCAAAAGACACTGAAGAATCTTTAACGTCCTTCAGCTCGATAGGTGCACGACTAATGCTAGCAGATGGTTGCACGACCTCTGCATCATCCTCTGACTTTTTCTTCTTCTTCGTTTGTATGCAGCACAATGCTGCAGGGTAACGTCATTGGCTGAGAGCAAGGCTGTGCCGCTGATGCAATGCCCTCTCCTGGTTTTGGCAGGAATGTGTAATTTGTTCATGGTGCTGGGGATAGGTCGCCGACACTTTGCGGAGGCCATCATGGGATCGTTAATGTCCACCAACGAATGCTGGCAGATGGGACACCCGTTTAACGTTCGTCCTGTGGACAGCACACTGATGAATCACCCTGCCTGCGAAACATTGGCCAGGCCTGACAAGTCTAAAAGTCATGACAGTTTATAGCTGGGTCAGGATTCGAACCTAGGCGAGGCAGTTTAGAGGCGGGTGTGCGTACCTCCAGGCAATCCTGTCAGCCCATCCTTGGACTCAAAAGATCAGAGAGAGTATACAGGCAAAGGAATGTGGTCGTGCAACGCGCTTGCTTTCCACTTCTTGAGTAAGTTTGCCTTTTACTCTTCTGAAGGCTTACTCATTGCAGAGAACTCGAACAAGAGGTTTTGTCAAAGTATGACTTACTGTGTTGGTAATCTTACCCTCCCCGATGCCAGAGTTGAGCAAGGTCCCCCAGGAGAACCACATTGCTGAAGAAAGCGTAAGGTGTTCCTCCTCTTCCTCCTCATTGTTCATCTTGAATCGACCAAAGGGGCTGTGAGGCAGGCATACATCTCTGTATAGAACAGCAAGAAGGAAACATCAAGAAGCAGCATGTGCGGCTGGGCGAGAACAGTGTGCAAGGCATTCATACGAATGCAGCACCGAGTTGTGTGCTTGCTTCATTTATTGGGGACATGGCTGTGCTACTGGATACAGTGCCACCTAGGGGTGAGGCTATGAATTGGAGAATTTGGTCGGGTACCGACACACAAAGGCATAATGAGGCTTGAACAGGTCTGCAATACGAGACAAGGACATCAGGAGACATCATTTGAACTTTTTCCAAGAATTAGAACAAGAGATAATTTACAAAAGCCAAAACAATGTAGGGTATGGGATTTTAACCTCAAATTGCAGTCATATGAGCCAAATGGTCAGGAGGTAACACCAAAGAGACTACACGTTCACTGTGATTATGGCAATATGACAACAAGTGCTTACATTTGGATCAGCCAACAGTCTGGTTTAAAGATGGAAGATTTAAAAGGGTGTTCACACAAAGTTAATGAAAGAGCTGGGATATGTGCAGAGATGCCAGAATGAGTGGGGAGGGGGGGGGGAGGGGGGTGGAGGGGGCACGGGGATGCCTAACCGAGAGTGTAAGACATTTCTAAAGCGTATCATATCTTTGGACTGCCAATAAATTTGTCCTCGCAAGTCTTTCGGAGCCTTTATGTGGCAGACCTCGAAGTTCCCTCAAAAAGGATTGGCCGATTCCAATTTTTTCCGTATTTAGTCAATTTTTCCCGTATTTAGTCAATTTTCACTGCGATAATACAGCGCATGTATCCTGGCAGCGAGTGACGCCGCCTGACAAGCCTACAGCTTCCATACCTACCACTAATTTATATTATTGATGATTCTCAGTATTACGATTAATTTAAATAGTCTGACTGCACGTGGGCATGATCACTTTTTTGTTGGACCTATTGATGCACAACAACGACTGGAGCACTTCTGGTTCGATCGAAAGCATCATGATCCTTGTTTAATACGCGTTACGTGCTTTCGTTTGATTTACAGCGTCGATTTCTTCTTCAATTTGCAACTGGCTGTTTATCTCCAGATATTTATTTTCCACCCTGAATCAATAAAGAGAAGGATATGTTTGTAATATTTATTTATTTATTTATTTATTTATTTATTTTCTGCTCTCAAATAAATTCTCCACCCTTGCCCTTCTGCCGCTCTGGCATCCCTGGGTATGTGTGAACAGAAGTTTGGATGTGAAATATTTGGAGTTAATCCATCCATGAGCATGGATTCGTCATATGGAGCAAATCGCTATGAACACAGCACAAGTACTCACTATCGAGGTTGCTATGTGTGGCAATTCTTGTGACAAAAGTAACCACTCCTTGCTATTTGGCCCATATTAAATGTTTCACATCAAGGCCAAAACAATAGTTGTGAGTCTCTCTTTCCTTCTTTTAACAGCCCCAGTTATTCCCACATTTTAATGGGATTGACTGGGTAAAGATTCTGGCCTTGCACAAATTGGCTGGCCAGGCCTGGTGGTCGACCAAAGGTGGGAGGATTTTGTTCAGGGTGCCGGTGTTAACTCGCCTACTCTTCATGAAAGACGTCGTGGGATATACAACGCCCACCAATTACTTGCGTTGGCAGATGGATCTTCCGGCTTAACGTAATTCTGATGGATAACACACACACACACACACACACACACACACACATTGACGTATCGCACTGCATGCATTCTGCCAGCCCTGAAGTTGAAACATTTAGTCCAGATCTTGGGATTTAGTACTGGACTAGTTATCATGGATTATTTGTGTGAACGAAGCTCAAAAGTAAAGAGTGGAGACTGAAGACGTGTAAAACTCACCTGAATCGGTCAAGAAGGTATAACATGACAGCTACCACGTGTACAGACAGTCCAACGAGGAGCCACAGCGTGCTCTGAAATGGCTGCATGAATGAGTCCAGGGTGCTGCGTGGAATTTCCTGCACACACACACACACACACACACACACACACACACACACACACACACACACACACACACACACACACACACACACACACACACACACACACACACACACACACACACACACACACACACAATTTTGATCCATAACACCTCGTTCCTTATTCATCGCACAGGTTATCACAATGTAAAGGAAGCTTGCGTCCATTGAGGCATGTGTAAACATGGTCATGCTGACTCAATGGAAAACAATACTTTTTGTCCTCGGAGAAAATGTGATCCAATCAGCCCATCCACCTGCGGCAGCGGGAGACTAAGTTTGCAATTGTGTATGTGTGTGCGTGCGTGCATCCAGGCCATAACATTTTTTTTTTTTTATAGCTTTTGTCATCAAATTTTCAACAGACCTTCATTATGAGAATAATAATTAATAATTGGGTCAAAATGTCAAAGGGCAGTCACAGAAAGTACAAGTCGCCCTTATTAGCCCGTCCGCTGCGCAGACAGCCTTGGTTTTTATTTATTTGTAATCGCTTCAGTGTTTGTTTTTTATTTTGTCCACTTTCCTTTTGAGATTAAAATAATTATTTTTATTTTTTTTAATTCGATTAAAAAAATTACCTTAATTATTACAAAAAAGTTACACTAATTAAAAATTTATCTTGTTTGCATTTTTTAGTTTGAGAACAAAGTGGACACGGATGGGCTTTGCATTTTGCGATGCTTTCTCATTTTACCATGCGATACCTTCTGCACAAAGTTTTTTAAAAAAAAATGTGGGTCAAGATTAGAAAAAAAAAAAAGAAGTCTATTTATAATTTGTATGTGATCGTTACATCATTGGCCACCACGAGAATCAATACCGAACAGGTAAACAGTAATAGAGCACCATCACAGATCGCGTTTTTACATGTTTAAAAGAAAGTGACACATGATAAGCTTCTGACAACCGAACAAGTTTTAACGCTGAATATATCTCATCTCTCAATCTATCTGTCTATCTCTCCCCCTCCATATCAACTTTGCTTGTATGCAGCAAAATACTTGAAGGAGATATCCATTTACTATGTATGCCAATATATCAGAAATTTTGACATCACCCCCTCCCAAACTTCTTTACCCACTCTTCACACTTTTCTCCCACACTCCCCTTTCCTCTCGTGTACCATTCTCCCTTTTGTAAGTTTGCATTTTCATAAATTAGCACCCTCCCCCCCCCCCACCTCCTATGTCCGCCCCCCCCCCCACTACCAGTCCCATGTGGGGGCAATAGATGGAATTAAATGCCATATGTGGTGTCATAGCTACCTCCGTTCAAAATGACGTGGAACCAATTTTCTTTGAATTTGGAACTCAAGCAAAACCAAATATTCACTGAAAAAGTAAACATACTCAGTAAACATATGCTCGCATGTTCAGTTCAGTAAGCCTAGAGTTCTGAAAGCAATTTAAAATGGGTACCTTCTTGATGAGGATGGTGATGCCTTGGTATTTAAATGGTTTAGAAAACTCGATGTACTGAGCACGCTCGTTGTTTATTGTAAGAGGTGCAACCACCATATCTGCCAGGCCGGTCAACAGCTCCCCCATCATGCCATTCCACTCTTTCTTATTGCTGTTGTTGACCTGTACACACGGACAGAAAATATGAAATCCTCACTTTGGTACAGCACATCTTTGGCATTGGCAGGATATTCCATTCAAAGTGTGCAGGTCACTATAAAGATCAATTGGACCGGTGAGTCCAGAATAAAACGAGGGGCAAAAAATGAAGTAACAAAATGTGAGTAAGAAGGTGAATGCAACGACATAAGTACATGTGATGTTCAAACAGTTCTCCAGGTGAGTTAATCATAATCGTTGAAGACATGCAAACATTAAAAAAAAAACAGAATCTACATATATATATATATATATATATATATATATATATATATATATATATATATATATATATATATATATATATATATATTGTTGCGGTTGAGGAAATTCACAAACCACCATTCAGGTCCCGTAGGTGATATATCTCTGTAAGTACATGTGTAGTTAGCCCCAAACCCGTTGTTTAGAGGGAGTAAATGTGATTCATTCGGGCTGCGACCCTTTAAGATAGCCATTTTTCTGTTCTATCTTTATTTTGAACCAACCACGTCTCAACCGCCATCACACAACAACCACCAACCACAACGCCGCTTCACAACAACAACAACAACGCCAACAGCCACGAGCTTTACCTTCACAACTCGCTCCCGCAAACATCGCATCACCGCCATTCCAAACGTCGCCATGGCCATGGACCACCACTTTAGACCCTCCACCACCTTCGCCTCTCCTTCTGCGGCCATTCCCGCACCGCTTATGGGCACCGAGTATCAGGCTGTCCTGGACTCGTACAGGGCGCGCGCCGAGCCGCGGGTACAAAGTGCGGCCTTTCCGAGGAGAAGTCGGATCAGGAATGATACACGCCCACTTCTGATCCGTGCAATCAGCAAGCGCGGGGCGGTTTGGCCCCGCCTGCAGGCGCGTCGGAGTAGAATCGATATATGCAAATTCGAGGATCAGGGGAGATTCACGCCCCTTTTTCTCCGTCCAATGGGCGAGCGTGGCTCCACCCCCGAGCTCGTTCTGATCCAGAAATTTGCATATGGGTTCTCCTACACCACTATAAAGCGCCAAGCGCGGGGCGAATTCAGTGAGTTTTTCGGTCAAGGCGAGTTGGAGAAGAGTTGAGAGTTTGAGTTGGAGAAGGGTTGCTGCAGTCGGCTGAGGAGAATTGCGGAGGGGACCGGATACCTTGGGTCCGAGGCAAGGAAGACGGCGGTCGGCGACAAGGTCGCAGTGGAGTCGCTCGTCGCGGGACCCAAACAAGCCAGCTATCCTCTTTCCCCAGAGCATCAACAATTCCCCCCTTCCCCCCCCCCCCGCGCTGAGAGTGCGAAAAGGGGGCCCCGTTCCCACCCAACTCCAAGCAGTGCCAACGAAACCCGCGGAGGAGCGCGGAGTCGGGGCACCGCCGCGACATTTGCGGCTCATCACAAGACACGGGTAGGATCCACCCGGTCTCGCGGCCCACAGGCCCCGTCTGTCCCCTTGTCTTTGAGGGTGGCCCTTTTCTTTTGCTTTTGAGTAAATGTGTTGTCGGCGCCGTCTGTAAAGTAAAACTGTGTAAGTGTTGCCGTGTGCTCGCGTAGTCGGTAGTAGATCTGCATTGTTGTGTTTCTTTTGTTGCAATTGCTTTTGGTGCATAATTGTTGTAATTGTATATGTGTGCTTTCCGTGTGCCGCGGAATAAATGTGCCTTATGTTTGAACTGTTTTCCCGTTTCGCTTCGTCTTTTCTTTAATTGAATCTCCATCTTGCTTCACGTAAAGGGTTGGTAGTGGGCTTAATATGCCCGATAATTAATCGGAACCATCGAAGTCGACGATAACACCGCTCGGTTATCCCGATAGTACGGAACGGGTTGTTTAAGTGGCCCGTGTCCGGAGTCGACCTGCGGCGAGGTGCGATCGCCCGGTCTACCCTCCGTGTGGGTACTTAGGTAGGTCGAATTTGGCGAACAACCCTATCCCGCACGGGGGGGCCGATTGGCACGATCGTGGTGAGGCCGAAAGGCCCACCCGTGACTAGTTCCCGGCGTTAGTCCGAGAGGGTCACGACAGAATTGTCCGTCCGGTGGGCGACGTGCCGCGATTCGAGTTACGTGGCTGCTCGCACGCCGGCGGGCGCGAATTCGCAACTATATATATATATATATATATATATATATATATATATATATATATATATATATATATATATATATATATATATATATATATATATATATATATATATATATATATATATATATATATAGTCAAAGCTCGTTACTATGCCACCCGTCGGGACCGAGCAAAAGTGGCATAGTAGCGAGAGTGGCATAGTAACGAGATTTTGTAAAAACGGCCTTATTTTCTCAAGTTACCCATCTATAGTTAATCTTTAGACAAAATTTATTCCAGCAAGTAAAAGCCACGACTGTTGTATAAGCTAAGCGAACGGAGAACATACACACACTAACAGAGTTCACACACTAACATATGGCATGGCGAGAAATTCACGACACACAAAGCTTTCAAGAATCGTCGGCTGGCGCATCTTCTTTCGGCGGATCTCGTGCATCTCGTTGTCTAGCCGATCGCACACTTGCATCACACCGGGCTTCCCGCTTCTCTGCTGCATGAACTTCCGGACGGTGCTACAAGCGCGCTGGGCTTCCTCGAACGGAACGATTTCCTCCTCGACAGTTACCTCGTCATCTTCGCTTTCCACCGGCTCCTCACTGCACAGAATCTCCTCCGCAATCTCCTCCAGCGTGAAATACCCGCCAGTCGCGAGGCGCTCGTCGGCTTCGAGAAAGTCAGACAGCTCGATCTCCTCGTTCTCGTGCATCTTTTCCTCGGCAGGCAGAGCTTCCCAGATGTCAGGCAGCTCCGCATCCTGTGGCTCAGTTTGGATCTCCTCTTCGATGAACTTGGCCTTCGCGAAACAGTTCCTGATCGTCGACTTGCCGACCTGCTCCCAAGCACGCCGGGCGACGTGTAGAGCGTCGAGCAACGTGAACTTGAACTCCTTTCCCTCGTCTATGGCCTCAAGCCGGCGGCATAGCAGGAGCTTCTTGTAGTGGCGCTTGAGGTTCTCTATGATTCCCTGATCCATTGGTTGTGAATTGGCTGTCGTGTTGGGTGGGAAGAAGACCAGTTGGATGTTGTTCAGCTCGAGCTCGGGAGGGTGGCCAGAGAAGTTATCGAGACAGACCAGCACTCTGCGTCCCTGCTGGCCGAGTCGTCCGTCCCATGCACGCAACATCTCCTCGAAAAGCTCCGCCGTCATCCACGCCTTCGAGTTTTCCTTGTACTTGACCGGGATCTCTTTGTTCTTGAAGGCATGGGGTTTCTTGGAATTGCCAATCACCAGAAGAGGGAACTTCTCGCTGCCGCTCATGTTTGCCCCAACCAGAAGAGTGATCCTTTGCTTGCTTTTCTTTCCTCCAGTACATCGCTCTCCCCTGAAAGCCATGGTCTTGTTCGGAAGCAGCTGCCAGAAGAGTCCAGTCTCGTCCAGGTTGAAGACGTCGTCTGCGGAGAACTGCCCGAGTAAGGGCCGGAGAACCTGTTGTTGCCACTCAAGAAAGGATTGCGAATCCACCGCTCCAGCTTCGCCCTGCACTGTCTTGAACGTGATGCCGTGGCGCTTCTTGAAATTGCCCAACCAACCGTCGCTCGCCATGAAGTCTGGGATGTGCATCAGCTCGGCCAGTTTCATCGCCTTCTCCTTGATCAGATCGCCGCTGACAGGCACATTCTGTCCTCTTGATTGCTTCAGCCACATGAGCACTCCCTCATCAAGCTTCGGGTCGTGAGCCTGCTTCAACTTCATGCGCTTCGATGGAAATCCAGCTTTGATTGCAGCCTCGATTGCATCCTTCTTGCTGAGAATGCCCTTCACGGTGGTTCTCTTAACTTCGACGCCCCATTTCTTGCTAATCTCCCTGGCCAACTTGGACTGATTCGGCTCCTTCTTCGCGGCATCGATGATCTCCTTCTTCTCCTTCAGCGTAAAGTCGGTTCGCTTGCGTTTCTGAGCTGACATTATGGGCTGAATTTGAAAAATAATGATGTCACTGTTGTACGTGTGCCTGCGTGTCTGTGTGTGTGCTCGCGCTTTTTTGTGTCTCGTTGTGCGTGTTGTGATTGGCTTGTTGTGGCTGGCATCGGGGAGAAGAATCGCGTGTTTTGACACAGTATGACTATGCGCGTACATATTGAGTTATGTTGTGCGCAGCTGGACTGTAGTTCGTCGCTTCGCCTTTGGATGTGAGTGTGATAATCGAGCACTGCGCAATACAGACTTTTTCACGACTCGTGCCTTTTAACAGTCACACAGTAGTGGCATGGTAGCGAGAGTAGGGGGTGGCATAGTAAATTTATTTTGTATTGAATTTTGTCGGGACCGAGCAAAAGTGGTATAATAGCGAGAGTGGCATAGAAGCGAGGTGGCATAGTAACGAGCTTTGACTGTATATATATATATATATATATATATATATATATATATATATATATATATATATATATATATATATATATATATATATATATATAAAGAAAGACACACCCACATCTCTCACCTGTGAAGGGAGGGAATCACCAATCAGCTTTCACCAGGTCAATTAAACACAGGTGGCTCGGATTATATAAATAAATCGACTCCTCCCATGCTCTTCCAGCCAAAGAAGCTGCATAAAGCAACCAAGAAAGGCTACCAAGGTAAGCTCTTTGCTGTTTCAAACCCTTCCCAGACTTCCTCCACAGTTGTAAAGACATTCACAAACAGTACATTATGCTGATCAAAGGAAAATCATAGCAAAAATATACAAATTTGAATTCCCTTACAAACGGAACCTGGATTCCTTACGATTGCTTCCACTTTCTTTTCAATGCACATGTGAGGTGTACAAAAGAATGCTCTGACAATGCCTTGTGCGAGTGGAAGCATGAAGTTTCATGGGTGGTGTATAATTTCAGTGTGGCTGGTTTGCACACTGACCAGACATAAAAATTAATATAACCACAAATTATTCCGTCCAACGAATAATTTACTTTTCATCATTTGACTTAACTGAGAAACCTTCGCAATCTTAACAGTTATTGCATATTATGTCGACGTGGAGTTGGGAGAGGGGAGGGATCCGAGATGCGGGATGCAGACATGGAGGTGGGAGGTGGGTGAAGAGATGTCGACTTGGAGTAAGGAGAGGGGTGAGGGATGTGCACTTGGAGTTTGGAGGGGGAGGGAGGGATGCGGAGTTGGGAGGGGAGAGGGATGTGGAATTGGGAGGGTCATAGGGATGTGTACTTGGAGTTGGGATGGGTGCAGGGATTTGGAGGTGGGAGGGGTACAGGGATTTGGAGTTGGGAAGGGGGCGAGATGTGGGCTTGAAGATAAAGGGGCGTGGTAAACAGAGAGTTGGAGTGGGAGGGGGGAGGCAGAGGGTAGAGAAGGGACAGTGTTGGGAAGGGGGGGGGTTCCGCATGCTTTGAGATGGGGAGGGGGTTTGAAGGCCTGGAGTGTTGAGGGAAGGAGGGATTGTTGTCTTCATTTTTGGAGGGGGAAGTTGAGGACTTTGGATTTGGGAGGAGAATTTGAAGACTTTGGGTTGAGAGCTTTGGGCTGGGGTGGGAGAGAGGGGGTGGGTTGAGGACTTGAAGTCACATTTTACAATACGTGGAATTTCCATGGGTCTCTGCCATTATCCTGTCAAGGGACATTTCTGCCAAACTCCTGGAATATTCCACACTCTATTAGTCTATTGGGAATGAATTCCCTTATAACAGCCCAGTGGAACTGGGTTATCAGCTCGTATCTATACGCTAAGAGAGCCGTTTTTGTCTGTTTATCTGTGTCACCATTTTTCTCAGAGATGGCTGAATGGTTCTTCAAACTTTCAGAGGTTCATCAGTGAATGCCAAGGAGTGTTTTAGGCAAAAAAATTTTTTGAAAAAGTTGGATTTTTCTGTTGTTTTTTTTATTTTATCACTCTGTCGTACCTTAGCCTTTGTAGCGACGTGAAAAAGAAATATTAAAAGATCCCCAACCCCATTCTTTCATGGATATAGCGAAGCTTTTTAGGCCCCCACAAAAAATTTCTTCAAAATTTCAACAGGATTCGGACAACACTGGGCAACAGCAGGTACCCCTGCTCATACTGTTTATACTGTGAACATTTGTGAGGTAGTAAGCAGTCATTAATTTAAGGCCTTCAACACCACTTATGTATATATACTTTGAACAATTTGAACCCTGTAATAAGTATATGTGTTTAGTATAAGGTGCCTGCATATTGCAGCGAGGACTCAGAATGATCTAATTTAGATGGTAGATAGGATAAGATGTCTAGTCCATCTGTTCTTCTGTGAACTGGGTAAGGCCAGGCAAGTGTAGAGGGCTGTACAGACGTATCCCTCCCACATACTGGAGAGAGGGTGAGATGGGGGAGGGGGGAGGGGAAATGCACCGCCTCGCTGTCTCCATCAGTGTGAAGGAGGTGGGCATTGGACTGTTCCTGGTCCATGATTCGCTAAACTCCTGGGTTAGTGATTGGTCTGCTGAGCCTGGGTGGAGAGACTCCTGTGGCAAGAAATTGGTGAGGTTAGGGGAGAGAGAGGTGGTTTGGGGGGGGGGGTGGGAAGGGGACTGGAGACATGGCTGGTTCTGACAAGGATGCGGTGATTGGTCCAGAACTATCTGTCGGCAGGAAAGGGAGGGCTTGCGCTAAAAGCACATGCTCACCCTTCGTCTTCTCTCTGGCATTCAGCAAGCTCTTGCACTCTAACAGCTCTTGTTGTCGGGAAAATATGACACTACTCCTTGTGGCCTTGTTGTGACTCTTTGGTCTGCCGTCTGGCCCAACTTGTTGTGCCAGCACATCCAAGTTCCACTAACTGCCTGGAGATTCTTCATTTCTCGTGGTGTTGTGATTACGATTCAGAACTCTAATTGTGGCAGCCCAGTTACTGTGTGCACTCACCTTGAGTGTATTAATTTGGCAGCAAGAAGGGAATAGAGATTATGTTGTTGTTGTGTTTGTTTATCAGGATTTTATTCTGTCACATGGAATAAATTATTTATTTCTAAGAAATGGTGTATGCCTCATGATCTCACCATTTTTGCTGCTGTGCCGACATTTGGGTTTGATGGACGTATCTGGAGGATTAAAAGTGAGGAAATTCTGATATATAACCAGCGTGGTGCCAGCCGGGACTGAAGCGCGGACCAACGTTCATCGCTCACCTTCAATTTGTGAGTAAAAGTGGTTTTATCTTTGGGGCTGGCCTTCAGTGTGGTTGTCAACCACTTCTAATGCAGTTATAAGGTGGTTGCCCTCCACATAACTTGTATATAATCACGAGAAATATAATTTAATGTTTATATTTTAATATATGCCTCATTGTACTGTACTATTCTGATGAGTGTTGGATGAGTGTAATTATCTTGTTCGTAAAAGTCTTTGAGAACCCCTCATACTCATTACAGGGTGATTGGTCGTAGTTTTGAAGAAGACATACAACTTTAACAACTGCGTAAAAGTGAAATATTGTTCATACATATGGCTGTAACTATCTTTTTATTTAAATACAAGATAATTATTCCATACCCTCTCCTGAGTGCCAAATTTTCCATCCCGAACCAGGTGTACGGAGTAGGTAAAGTTCAGAGTTTTGGACAGCTTTATCAAGAGGTCGATACAAAAGCCATAACAACACTGGGGCACGATCGGTTCACCTGCAAGTGAGATAAAACACGTAGGGTTCAACAGCCAAATTGTAAAATATAACCATCACGAAGCACGAGACATTATCTGCATCCAGGAACAAGATGTGCTGAGTTAGAGAGCTTAATACCCTCATTCACACTGCACTTAGAACCATTCCAATTGATCACCTTTACTCGTAAGCCCCACCACCTGCACCCAAACCACACTTTCAACGTGGATGTAGAGATGCATTCATCCTGGCTGGTAAGCCACATAAAATTATTATATATAATCACATTTCCAGGCTCATCAATTAACCTCGTGACGTTATACTCAGGCATTCTTCCTGGTTAACAATGGTCACATTTTACTTTATTCTATAATTATAGCGAGTTTGCTTGCCTCAAACATTAAAAAAAAAAGCCCTCAAATAAGCAGAAGTTCATTACATAGCATAAAACTGTATAAACTAGGGCAAAGGGTAGAGCACATACCTTCGCAACATAACACCTGATCCACGAGAACACATCTGGCCCAATACATTTTTGAAATATCATGCTATACAGTACTATATCATTGTTGGCCCTGTCTCTCAATGGTGAAGAATCACTTTAAAAATTAAATAATTCTCTTATCCAGATCCGGATTCGGATCTTCACCAAAATATATTCAGTACGTCCTTGTCACACACGAGTGGAGGATTAATGGGGCTTCTGAGGCAGCCATTCAAATGAATGGGGGAAAATGGAAAAAAACTCTCTGACTCAAGCCCCAAAAGCCCAAAATAGGAGACCGATTTCCTCCCCCTCCCATACAAGCAAACGTTAAATTGAGACTTACTGATTAAAGCACTTCTTTCCTTTCATATTTTCATTCCACTCAAAGAGCGAACCAATGAATATTTGTCCATGTTCTACTTTAGGGAATAAATTAATTTTTCTCTTACATTCATCACCTTTATCCCTCATTCGGTTTTGTAAAATGGGGAAGTTTTGTTTTAAGTGTTTTCAGTTCGTGCTGTGAAAATGAAGAAGTATTCTATGTCCATGTCTCTCGTGGTTATATTTTAAATCATCAGAACACTAACAGAACAAAGTTTATCTAAAAACAGTTTTTAAACGTATGTTTTATAAAAATCATTCAAAGCAAGATGTTTCATTTTCGTGTTAAAATGAGTCAGACTGCTTGAGAACGTCTCGACTGCTTGAGGGGAATCATTCATGCCATCAGATTTGACCATGAATCAAGGGGTCAAGATCAAACAGGCATAAAATTGGCCAAAAACCTATGATATTGACCTTGGATGATAATGACACCCTCTCTATTAGATTGGGCATACCCAAAACTATCAAGATACATACCAAGATCATTAGAATCGGCCTAGTATTATTTGATGTATGACAATATTGGTTTTAGCCTATATCGATGGCAGCCATCTTGGATTTGGGTGGCGCCACCTACCACACCCACCACCGGCGCAACTTACGAATTGGGTTTCTGGGATCTGCCAACCCTGCTCTACACCACTGGCACCCTTAAACATCTGCACCTTCCATGTTGAATAAAAGTCACCTAGCTCCTAGACTATTATGTTCAATTCAAAATTGGTTGTTCATCAGAAAAATATAAAAAAATGGGTATCTATATTGTTGTAGGAATGATTCATTGGGGTTAATAAAACTGCTTCGGAGAGTTATCTCCTTAATATTTGTTTAGAATAAGCATAATGTAATTAATTGTGAGGTTAGATATGCATATCTATGTGTAGTGAGATGTTTGTTTTGCCTGCTCAACTGTTTTATCCCCACAACGAACCTCTGGCTGTTTGTTTTTATGTAATTTTGCTCTGTTTAAATGTTCTCCTAACAAAACACACACCCATGAGCCTTGAAGCTCAAGCCATGGGAGAATGTGTGGTGAACCAATCCATCCATGGGGACCATACTCTGTGCAGAGCATTGGTGCTGACTCAGCAGTCTCCTTGGCTATTGGGCACAATCCTGGACGGGTCATCACTCCAACACAGGATCCCAGCAAGCTGGCACTCGTTTTGCCGACCTCGGAAGGATAACAGGCAGAGTCAACCCCACCTGGTATTAATTCAACAGCTGAGTGGGATGTGAACTTAGGATCCTTGGATCCCAAGCCCACCACCCAAACCATTAAGCCAACACCAGGCATATGGTGAATCTGCATTGAAAAAGGGAGCAATTAGCTTCACCACAAGTGCCCACAACGGCACGGCACGGGGCTTGTCGGCTGTTCAGTGGATTGACAGTTAATAGCTGTTCACGCGGAGAGATGTTCATGCGAGAGAGCGACAGTTACGCCCGATGAGAGGGAACTTTTCGGAAGAATAGCTGTCATGCAAAAAGGAAGAGAATACCTGAGATCGGCACAGAGAGTCTCTGAGTTTGCAGAGCTGAGTGTGCTGGAGCTGTGAACATTTAAACCCCAGAGAAAAGAGGCCTTTGAGGAGATCGGCAGAAAGTGAGCATTGAGGAGCTTTTACACCGGATTATGCCAGAGAGCTGCTGACGTGCAGAACTCTGCTCCAGGACTCCTGCACGGCTTGCCTCCAGGTTTGAAAGCGACCTATCGGCATTCTTGCTTGTAATCCCTGTACTGTATTCTTGTCGTTTGACTGAACAGGCCCAAAGATAAGAATCAATATATATATATATTTATTACATACTGGTTCTTGTCCCCCCCACCCCCCACATGTGAAGCAAAAGGCAGGGTTATGCAATTGGGTCATGTCCATCCATCTGTCTGTCTGTCATCAGTTTATGATCGAGGAACAACTTACTTAAATTGAATGTTATATTTTGAACATGAATGAACACATTAATTGGAAAACAAGTTTGCCATTTCACAGTACTTTGTCTGAATTCATTCCAATGGCAGATGCACGGAGAGAAGTGAGATAATATTTTTACTCTGTCTGCCTGCTCTGACAGTCAAACAAAATTGAAAATCATTCCAAACAGGAAACTTACTGTTTTTAAGGATGTTATAAAGGACACAAACAACAAGTATGAAAAACTAAAGTAACGTGTTGGAGAGGGTGGTGTAATTGACACTGCGTAAAATGGCGGTAAAACCCAAAATTAAGTTATTTATATGACTTTTCCAATCTTTCTTTTATTTAAATTCAATTATACACTTGAACACCAGAACACAAATCACCTTCATAATACTTCTAAGAACCCCCAGTTTTGCAGTAATTGGACATGTTCTACAGGGTGGTGTATAACGCATAAACACTGCTTCAATAGCGTTAAACTTCCGCATTTTTGAAAATGATCTTTAAAATCATTTTATCAAAATTAAGTATATAAACTGAACACTGCACAGGGTATCACGTTCTGTGAACTCTCTAGTTAACCTCTGCCATCGAAGATGGACGGAGGTTACTGTTTTCACCGTCTGTTTGTTACTGATGAAATCTAAAGATTTCGTAAGTATATTGATGACTTCCGTTTCTGTTTGTTTGTATGTTTGTTTGTTTGTTTGTTTGTTTGTTTGTAGGCACGATAACTCGAGAACGGAAGAAGCAACCAATGTCAAATTACACCACGTGATTCAGAAGGGTGATGGCTAGTGCTGATTAGATTTTGGTCGAAATCGGTCAAAGGTCAAGGTCACAGTGAGGTCAAATATCCGATTTTTGATGGTTTGGTACAGATAACTCGAGAACGGAAGAAGCTACCAATGTCAAATTACACCACGTGATTCAGGAGGGTGGTGGCGGCTAGCACTGATTAGATATTGGTCAAAATCGGTCAAAGGTCAAGGTCACGGTGACGTCAAACATCCAAAACATTTGATTTTTGATGGTTTGATACAGATTCATCGTAGAAACTTCTAGTTTGCGTCGCTACCTTCTCGAGAGACAGCTTTTATTAGACAAGGTCAGAGGTCAAGTTGACGATTTCGTAAGTACCAGTCTATGACTGCTTGTTTGTCTGTTTGTTTGTTTGTGAACAGTATTACGGAAAAACTCCGGGACGGATTTCGACGAAACTTGGTGGGGGAGTTAGGTATGGTCCATGGATCATGCCATTAGATTTTGGACTTGGTCCAAACTCCAATATGGCCGCTATGGCGGCCATTTTGAAAAAAATATTTGAATTTTTGTTTTTGCATTTCTACATGTTTTAAGTGATTTCCAACCAAAAATAAATAAATTTGTTAGAGAGAAAAAAAACAAAATTTTGCAACATTTAAAAAAAAAAATTTGATTTGAAAAAAATTTGAATTTTTTTTTTGCATTTCTACATGTTTTAAGTGATTTCCACCCCCCCTCCAAAAAAAAAAAATTGTTAGAGAAAAAAAAAATTTGCACCTTTTTTTCAAAAAAATTCCGATTTTTTTTTTGGGCATTTCTACATGCGCGTCGATCTAGTTTAGTTTATTCAATCGTGGTTCAGTAGAGTCTGATCCATTTTGACCTACAATGAATAGGATATCAGGTTCACTTAAGTGACCCAGCAGTATTGGCGGCGGAGGTTTTGCACTCTACCGAGTGCTCCCCCTCGAGTTGCTTCATGTAATCTTCTCCCATGCCATTTACTTTTAAATAAATATACCTGGTCTTGGGGATTGATTCTGCTTGTTGATGGACAACAATTTGGTGATTTCGGGTGATTTAATCGTCGTTCAACTAGCCAGCTCAAACTGGACCTGGCCGTGCTCGGTGCATCACCTGGTTAAATGGTTCCACCAGCGCAAGAATAAATGGATTCCTTTTTTACTTTTTCTTATGTCTTGGCATTTTTTACCATGGGCTTCTGCTAGTATACAGTACCTGGAGAGTCGACACCCCCTTTCAAATTTTTCACCTTTTGTTGCCTTATAGCCTGAAATTAAATTACATGAAATCAGACTTTTTCCACCTTTATTTACACATTGTAACCCACAACTCCAAAGTGAAAACATTCCAAAAATTTTAGAAAATTAATCAAAAACACAAAACTAGAATGTCTTGGTTGGATAAGTGTCCACCCCCTGAGTTAATACTTGGTTTAAGCATCTTTGACAGCAATTACAGCTGTGAATCTGTTGGGATAGGTCTCCACCAACTTTGCACATTGATTGGGCAATGTTTGCCCATTCTTCTGTACAAAACTGTTCAAGCTCAGTCAAGTTACGTGGGGAGTGTTGATGGACAGCAATCTTCAAGTCATACCACAGATTTTCGATTGGATTTAGGACAGGGCTCTCACTGGGCCACTCAAGGACATTCATCTTTTTGTTCCTTAGCCACTCTGGTGTAGCTTTGGCTGTGTGCTTCGGGTCGTTAGCGTGCTGAAAGGTGAACTTCCGTCTCAATTTCAGCTTTCTTGCGGAGGGCAGTGGGTTTTCCTATAGGATTTTTCTGTATTTTGCTCCATACATTTTCCCTTCCATCCTGCCAAGTGCCCCAGTCCCTGCTGATGAGAAACATCCCCATAACATGATGGTAGGGATGGTGTTCTTTGGGTGATGTGCCGTGTTGGGTTTGCGCCAAACGTAACGTTTTGAATTTAGGCCAAAAAGTTCCAACTTGGTTTCGTCAGACCACGAAACATTTTGCTTCATGGCTTCAGAATCTCTGGAGTGTTTTTGTGCATACCTCAAATGCAACTCAAGGTGGGCTTTTTTGAGTAATGGCTTCCTTCTTGCTACCCTACCATACAGGCCAGACTTGTGGAGTGCTTGGGATATTGTTGTCACATGCACACAGTGACCAGTCTTTGCGATAAAGACATGCAGCTCTTTCAAAGTTGCCACCGGCCTCTTGGTGGCCTCTCTCATCAGTCTCCTCCTTGCTTGGTCATCCAGTTTGGAGGGACGGCCTGATCTAGGCAGGGTCTTGGTGCTACAATACGTCTTCCAGTTCTTCATGATTGTCTTGACTGTGCTCCAAGGGATATTCAAGGCCTTTGAAATATTTTTATTCCCATCCCCTGATCTGTGCCTTTCCACAACTTTATCCCGGAGGTCTTTTGAAAGCTCCTTGGTACTCATGGTTGAGTCTTTGCTGTGAAATGCACTACCCAGCAGAGGAAACCTCCAGGAAGAGCTGATTTTATTCTGAAATAATCACAATCACTCCAATTTAATACAGGAGGAGTCCAATTAACTGGGAGTGTGATTTTGAAGGTGATTGGTTACACCTGAGCGAATTTACAATTACTATTATAAGTGGGGTAGACACTTATCCAACCAAGATATTCTAGTTTTATATTTTTAATTAATTTTCTGAAATTTTTAGAATTTGTTTTACACTTGGAAGTTTTGGGTTACGATGTGTAAATAAAGGTGGAAAAAGTCTGATTTAATGTTATTCAATTCCAGGCTATAAGGCAACAAAAGGTGAAAATTTTGAAAGGGAATGTAGACTTTCTATAGGCCCTGAATATGATTTTTTTTTTTAAACCATGTAATAACAAAGAAAAGGAAATGGAGACATTGATGTACAGTACTTTAACAGGAATAAACAGGGGGCACAATAGAAGATAAAGGACAAACTAATACAGGATGGGGGTTTTTGAAATAGGTCTCCGCACCACCAGAATAGTGATTAATTGGGAACACCATTTAAAACAAGTTGTTCAATATAATTTAGAATTTTTATTTTAAGACAAGTCTTCTGCAAATTCACATAATATGACATCATAATAACTGCAGAACACATCTTGTGAAGATTTACATCGTGACATAAGTTTGCAAATATTGCTTAGAAGTGCAGAACTGTTCAAGAACTTAAGACCACTTGCCCTCACCAAGTTTATCTGTCTCTGTCTCTGTCTCTGTCTCTGTCTCTGCATTGTACCTGGTTGGGTGTTATTTGGACCGATGCAGATGACTTTCTGCATAATATCATTAAAAGTGGTCAGCTGCTTTACACAGGTTCCATCGGGCAGTGTAGGTTTCACGTAGACAAAAGGTTCCTGATGAATGGTTACAATCTGTGAATAGAGAATAAGAGAGAAAATAATTAGCTTTGCAAATTGTGTCAAAGACTACCAAGCAATCCTTTAATGGGAAAACAGCAAAATAAAAATCCACTGACTGTATCTCTCCACTTCCACTCCTTCTTTCATTGTCCACAATGAATCCCACCTTGTGGTGTTCACCTGGGAAACTTTTTGGCACATGTCTTTCATGAACCAGCTGGCCAGGCCTAACATTCAACTGGAGCCGATAAGGAATTTGCTCAGGGTGCCAGTGATAGCTTGCCTACTCTTCGCGAAAGACACCGTGGGATCTTCGACGTCTACAAAGTATTGCTAGCATATGGGGAAACTGGCTTAAGGCCCACAGATGGGACGACGCACTTTGCGATGCCACATGCCCTGCCTGCAAAGCACCAATCCGACAATCTATAGTCGAGTCGGAAATCAAATGCAGAGCAAACATCTAAAACGTGCGCTACCTCTGGACCAGCCTGCAAACACAAAATATATAATTGAGATATATGATTACATAGAACCACACAACGTGTATAATAACTTACGGTTTTGACATTTAAATCCTTCAGTGCCACTACAGCACTTGCATCAATCATTACAATACAATTTATGGTGCAACAGATAAATTCCTTCAACATCCAATGTCAACAGAGACCAACTTTTTCTGGATAAAAAGGGAATTTGCAGAATGGCCCTTCGAGCGTCAAACCCGTTCCACCTGACCCCCAGATTTAACCTCGCTCCAATCGACCCTGCTTGGCCAGAACTGCCCCACTCATCCGGAACTCACATTAAATTGATTTATCTCAGGTTAGCCTCGCATGGTGGCCTGATACCTTCAGCTGACTCATATTTAAACAATCAAACTAGAGCGGCATTCGGTCGAGAACATACCTCCGCCAAGGTGAAGTTTATTTTTTGCATCCCACTGATAGGCCAGATCTGGATTCGGACCTGAACCAAAATCGAATCGGCTCGTTATTGTCACCTAACCAACTCATCCACCTAGTTTTGTCATAACTTGTCCAAACTTTTTGAGATATCATGGTATATATCATTTTTGGCCCTATCTCCCAATGGTGAAGAAGCACTTAAGAATTAAATAAATTCTCATATCTGGATCCGGATCTTCTCCAAAATCGAATCAATTCGTTTTTGTCACACACCCAACCCGTTCACCAAGTTTCGTCCAAATCCGTCCATGACTTTTTGAGATATCTTTCTCACAGACAGATAGACAGACAAACACGGGTGAAAACATCACCTCCAGTGGCGAAATTAATAAAACACTAACCAATTGTTTATGAACCAAACCCTTAAAACCTGTGAGTGCTCATAGACCACAATGGAAGCAGGCGAATAACAATGCTGCAAATGGCTACCGCAGCTTCAAAACCCACAACACCATCTAAATTTACCTCGAACAACACAATATATACCTGTTGTTGGCTTAATGGTGAGGGTGGTGGGCTTGGGATCCCATAATCCTGAGTTCAAATCCCATTCGGCTGTTGAATTAATACCAGGTGGCGTTGACTCAGCCTGTCATCCTTCCGATGTTGGCAAAATGAGTGCCAGCTTTCTGGTATCCTATGTCGTAGTGGCGACCCGTCCAGGATTGTGCCCAACAGCCAAGGAGACTGCTTAGGTAGCACCGATACTCTACACAGAGTATGGTCCCAATGGATGGAATACAATACGTTTCCTCTCGAGCATCATACGCATCTAATTAACCAAAATGTCTCGGTCATGCCTCCCAGAAACACAAAGCTTTGGGACCGTGTCCTCCCATTTAACTGCCGCTTTCAGGCAAATCAGTCAGATTATGGCAATTAAGGAAATGCACTCAAGCATTAAGGAATTGCACACAAAGGAGACACCGAGTGCAGAATACTAAGGAAGCATCGTATCTCCTGAACACATTGCATTGTGCCATACCATCAAGGCTTCAACACACTATATTAGACTGAAATTCCCATCAACATTTATCATCCTTCTCTCTGGCCGTTCGCTCTCTCTCTCCTCGTCTACTCCCATTGATTCACTCTGTATCCACTTCCTTCATGAGGTTCTGACATGAAGGAAACTGCGATGTTATTTAGAACGGGATCTGCATCTCGGATAGTATGGCATACATTGGCCCATGTCTTTCACAAAGTGGCTTTGCAGGTTTGGCATTTGACTGGAGGGCAGGAATTTTGAACTTGGCCATGGAACCAGCAATTAATAACTTACTGTTCGTTGGGAAAAAAAAAATTTGGTTATTTAATGTCCACGCTAAACCAATGCTAACAGACGAGTCCCCAGCTTAACGTCGTCCGTTGTGGTGCGACGTGCTCCATGCGAAGCACCAATCCAACGATTTCACTTTGGGTACTAAATCAAACTCGGACTCGATGGCTCAATAGATGAGTGCGCTACGTGTACGCCGCCCTGTAGAACAATTTGTGGATGACCGTTCACTTTTCTCCAAAATCTTCGACACATTACCCCTGCCGCTCACCTCCTGCCTTCTTTTTAACTCCATTTACCTCTTCTGCATTCCTCCGTCACCCTCCACACAACATAAAGGCCGCAATCTTGTCTGCACGGCATAAAATCGGCAAAATCAGGAAATCTCAGCAAAAAGCACTTACCTTCAGATTGGTGGACATTTTGAATCCCACCGGTATTTCTCGAAGACCCCCAGGCCACACGATTTTGTCCTTATTCAACTGAGCCTGGTGGTTCATGGTAGGATATAAAGAAAACCCTAACCATTTCAATGGGCAAGTGTCAACATGGTCAAGACAGATGAGAGCTTCAAGCTAACATTTCTAACTGATTATGTACAGGAGGGTCCATCAGGTTATCACGTGGAATCAAACAAGCTCTTTCAGCAAATGCAAAAAGAAAAACCGATTATCGTTGTGAAGTTCCATATTCTACAACTAAGGCACCACCAAGTAGCATAGACGCATCCATCGTAGGTAATGCTCAGGTCTACCATTTCAAGCAGAGACTGCGGGCATTATATGCCAGGTGTTAAGTCTCCTCCCAAGAGGGAAGGGGCATCGCTTGATTTTACGAAGTAGATCGTGAGACCTGAAGGCTATTGCCACCTGGATGCCACACACTATTATTTCTATGGTCCACAAACAGATCTGGAGAGGGAGCTGGTAAAATTGCAATTAAAGGCACACCTCTCCAGATCTGTTTGTGAAGCACAGACAGAATTTCGTTGTGGCAGACATATCATGTTGGTCATGAACTATGAAGCAACAGCCAGTGTGGAACGCGACTGAAGGGGTCTATAAAGAGGTAGACGTGATGAGCTCATTTGGAGGTCGGGGCACGTGCTCCATCCTGATGCTTTGCAAAGTCACCAAAAGTTTGGAGACTGTGCCCCTCCAGGAAGAGTTGTTCCATACAGTTCCTTTTTTATTGTGATTTTTGGATATATAATTAAGGCTGGTGGAAGAGCTAGAACATTGAAAGGATCAGGATGCAATAGAACAAAAGGAACAGCAGGGAGAGAGAGAGAAGGGGGGGGGGGACTAACAGCAGAGTTGAAGGATCAAATTGAGGGAGACTTGGACAAATGATGGGTGTGAGGAGAAATGGGAGGTGAGGGAAGATGCACAGGGTGGACAATATGGAGCAAACTCTCAGGAAGGAAAAGCTGGAAATTTAGAAAGGGGTGAGTTTAAGGGTGGGGAGGTTAATTTGTGGTAGAAAAAAAATAATTGTTTTGGATGGGGGGGATGATCTGAGATGGTGGTGAACAGCTCTCTTGAAGATCTGGAGGGAAGAATGAGATTGAAAAGAATGCGGAAGTTGGTTCCACAGTTGGGGAAAAAAAAAAAGAGAAACAAATGAGTGGAGGTGAGTGGTGATTCTGTATTTCGGTAGTTTCACCAGAAAGGGGTTGAAGGTGGACCATGTGTACCCTGCAGATACCTGGGGGAGACAGAGCATGGAAGGAGTCGAGGGTGCAAGTCCAGAGTGGAGGCGTAGAAGACAAAGAGACCACCGACCTGTCTGCGATGGGAAAGTGATAAGCCCATAGAATCAGCTTCATCACAGGATATTCCAGTAATCTTGAAGTCCTTGGTTTGCACAGCCTCAAGCTGAGCAGGTGTGAGGCAGAGGTGCCAGGTCAGAGGGGTAATTCAGTACAGTAGTCCATAAAGCTGCGAATGAAAGCCTTGAAGGTGGTAAGAGTTTAGGTGTGCAAATGAAGTCCTGACTTTGTACGATGCAGGATAACCAGTCGGTGACTAGCTTTGGAGACCAATTTTGAAATGTGGTTTGCCCCAGAAAGGTCATGGCTGATAGTGAGACCCAGGAGTTTGAATGATTTTTAAGAAAGTAGATGGGATGGCTTTTCCAGACGGTCATTTCGGAGAGAGAAAGTGAGAGTGTGAGATTTTTCAGGATTGAAAGGCATATTTGAAGTGTTTGACTAGCTTGTGATTTTATCAAGGTATGAACAGAGGGAAGAGGCTGCTGCCATCCCATCAGAAGGATGAGTGATGTCATGGCAGATAGATAAAGCGGATTTTCTGGAGTCAGAGAGATCATCATCAGATCAGATCAGGAATAGGACTGGGCCCAGAACACTGCATTGGAGTACTCCAGCCTTGACAGGGAGAGAAGAAGAAAGGCTTCCGTCGAGAGGCACATATTGGCTACGAGAGTGGAGGAAGTCAGTAATCCAAGAGTGGAGTTAGCCTTGGATTCCACTGGCAGACAGTTTGAAGAGCAAGGTGGGATGCCAGACTGCATCGAAAGCTCGAGATATGTCCAGAGAGACGTCCCTGATCCCATGTCTGATATTGAAGGCCTCCATCGACTGTTGGGAGAGGAGAAGCAGCATGTTCAAGGTAGAGTGACCTGGTCTGAATCCGAATTGATGATATGAGATGAGGCTGTTGCAGAAAAGGAATTATTTTATGTGTCAACTATGATGATGGATTCCATGACCTTGCTGATGATTGGAGCTAAGCTAATTGGTCTGGAGCTGAATGGATCTGTTTTTGTACCTTTTTATGTAATGCCATGATGTTGTCTGATTTCCAACCAGATGGAGGATGACCTATGGTAAATGACAGGGTGAAAAGGGCAGAGAGAGGAAGTGCAAGAGCAGCAGGACACGTGAACTGATGCCGTTTGGTCCAGTTGCAGAGTCAGAGTCGAGATTTGCCAGAAACTTTTTCTCCTTCTCAGGTGCAAAGGACACAGAATTCAGGAGCAGTTTGGTATGACGAGGAAGGGTAGACACAGAGAGAGGGGTTAGGGATATAATAATTTGAATCAAACACAGAATTGAGGCATTCGGCCTTCTCACGAGCTGAGTCGGCTGTGATGCCATTTGAAGTGAGGGAAGGGATGGAAGGGGAGCATACACTAGATGACTGGAGTCCAACTTGACAAGGTACCACCAGGTTTTAGAAGAGGATTTCAAAGTTCATTCTTGAGATTGGAGAGATGTTGTTTTCTTGCTCTCCTGAGAGTGAACACATACTTGTTGCGGACTTTGCCTATTTGGCGAACCATCAATCGATTGTTCCAAATATTTATGAAGACTGCTTTTAAAGCTGAGACAGCATTAAGCATAGTTTGAAAGAAAGGCATGTTATACATAATTGCCTCTCATAGATTGAATTCCTGCAGGATCTGCTTTGCGCAGTCTGAGCTTAACCGGAGGGTTTATGCATTTCATTGTAATTTTCTCAGCTCGCACTCCAGATTTGTTTGTGGACCACAGACAGGATGGTGTGCGGCAGGCGCATCCTGTTGATAAGGATCAACATGGCATTATGCCTGGTGTTAGCTTAGTGGTTAGGGTGGCTGACGGGATCCTAGGGTCCTGAGTTTGAGCCCCTTTGGCCACTTAATTAATACCAGGTGGGGTTGACTCAGCCTGTCATCCTTCCGAAGTCGGCAAAATGAGTACCAGTGTAATGGTAATAGGGGCACTGCATCAGCGGCATAGCCGCGTCCCAAACCAATGACGCAACCAGCAGCCATAATGCTGCACTCGAAAGAAAGAAACATGGCATTAGCCAGTGCGGCAATCGTTCCAGGTCCAAACTCTGTACTTGCTAGCAAATTATGCAAAGAAACTATTATTTGTTTGCTTTTGATCAGTTCAGGACTAATCAAAGGCAAACAAATAATAGTTGTTCGCATTTGATCAGCAATTCCATCAAACTCATCAAGTGAGCTACATTCTGACTGTCGTGACCATTCGGCTCAAAGCCCCAAGTTTTACTGAACAACAAACTCATAAAGGGAGAAGATGCTGTGGCTGTCCATTCAGATCGGCTTCCCAGGCAATTATAACTTTTGAAGCTTCTGCACTTTATTAAGGATGCAGCCCAAGCTGTCAGGAATGTTATTGAGAGAGACTGGGACGCAGTTGACATTTTGGTTCTGCAGTTTATTTTTGACGTCAGACAACGAGTGAACTTTGATTTAGGAGATTTTAAGGGCCTAACTACTCATATTATGTGTGCAGAAATGGCCACCACTTCCTCTTTCCCCACCAACCCATTCTTCCCAATCTCTTTCCCCTTTTCAAGTTCTCATCCTCCCAATATAAGAGACATGAAGTGAATCCAAAAGACTTTCTAAAGAACGTAAATTCCCACCGATTACACGAGGTTATTGTGAGTGTACGGTGCTGTGCCAAACCTTGGGCTCAGACCACTTGCCAACACGCACGAGGTTTCTCTTCTGCAAGTTGACAATGCTGTATTCAGGGTACTTCCGGTCACCTTCCTCGTCAAATTCCACACGCCCAGTCTGCCCTTTGCTCAGACTCGTTGATAGCAAATACCTGCATTGGCACAGCCAAAAACAATTCGTCCCACCCACGCTCGCCGCAGAGTACTGCAAGCACTGTGAGCTGACACGCACAGTTACCTGTTGAGGGTGAGACCACCCTTCCAGACCGCTGTGTTGCCAGCACAACCACGCGGAGGCTCCGTCACATTCTCCTTATCGTACATCTCTTTCAGAGACATGGTGAGTAGGGACACGGCATCTTTGATGTGGGCTTTCTCATCTTTTCCATGTACAAGCTGCAGCCCAATGATACCTGCATGGGATGAAACGTACAAATCTGAGATTTACGAATACTCCTGGTTCAATGACCAATGACTCTCATGTTCAGATGTAAAAGACAACCATCAACCTTTTGATCAAATCAGCATTGGATACATCATCCCAAGACTTGCACACTGTCAAAATGTTGGTCCCCAGTTATGTACCACAGTGGTGCTGGTGCACCCCTTATTTTCTTGCGCAATATTTTTGGTGCTCAGAAACGATGCAAATCAACGATTTCAAGATCTCAATGAAAAGTCAGGTGATGTCATTGAACAGTCAAACAGGTAGTTTGAAAACAGGTGGTTTAACAAAAAAAAAAAAGCACTCTGAATCAGTTGAATTGGGTTTTTTTTTTTTCAGATAAGTGATGACACTGTAATTAAAAGTTCGACTTTAAATCGACCCAATGCCCTGATTTTATTTGATAAACAGTAGGGGAATAGCCTTGCTGATTTACAGACCTGTGGCAACCACTCGACGTGGCCTGGAAAGAAAAGTTTTGTTTGGCCATCTTTGATGTCTCAGCTTCAGTGTGTGATGGTAACTGCTTCAGCATACGACTTATCCAGAGGCTGCCACCCACGTGACAATGTTATACACCATATATCTTGATTTTTTTTTTTGTCCCACATCCTCCGACAAGGTCGGAGATGGGGGACATTGAAATGAGCTCCGACCAAACGACTGATCAACCCACCGATCATCCGTCTATGTAATTTTGTGCTTGTGGTGATATTTCAAAAACCGTTGAATATTTATCTTTCATATCGTAGATATCTATTCCTCATGACAATATCTCAACGTGATTAGATCGCGGCTGTGATTGGCTGAATTATGTTGCCATGGCAACGATCTCGGTAACTTGGGTTGTCCAAGATATTTGTTGAGGTTCTTCTTGCCTTGTTTCTTGTTAAATAGTGTGTGTGTGTGTGTGTGTGTGTGTGTGTGTGTGCGCGCGCGTGCGTGCGTGTGTGACAACCACCCAAAAAGTGGGAGACCTAGAGTATCAGCACCTTGTTGTAATCCAAATTGATCTCGAGGACGATTCGTCTCAGAGTGTTTTATTGGCGCACTCACGATTGCGGAATAAAGGGCACCAACAATCCATTGTTATGGACATTCTTCCACTTTCAAAATTAAATTATCTCCCCAAAATTTTATTTAGCACTATACACCATTAAGTAGCTCCCTGGGTTGAAAGTAGTTACATAATGAGCTGCACAATTACACAAGCAATGAACATTCGCCACGTCTCGCCATAGAAACCCAGAAGCACTTTCAGACTCTGCCTTTCACTCCTTCCACTACTCTGCACCTTCATACCCACCTGTTACACTAAAATCTCATTATTATCTCCACCACTGAAGGTGGACGGGGGTTATGTTTTCATCTCTGTTTGTCTGTCTGTGAGCATGATATCTCAAAGTTATGGACAGATTTGGACGAAACTTGGTGGGCAAGTTGGGGTGTGTGACAAGGATGAATTGATTCGATTTTGGTGAAGATCTAGATATGCATGTTGAAATTTTTAAATTAAAAAAAATGATTATTCACCATTGAAAAATAAGACCAAAAACGAGATACGACGTGGTATTTCAAAAAGTTCTGGTTGGATTATGACAAAAAAAAAATAAACTTAGTGGATGAGTTGGGTCAGTGACAAGAACAAGCCGAGTAGATTTTGGTTCATGTCCGGATGCAGATCAGATACAAAAGGTAAACTGTTCCGACTGAAAAAAAAAATGCAGTTTTACAATTTAGGGACCACCTGTTTGTTACACGTGCAACAGGGGGGTTTCTCAAGTGATGAAATAGAGAAAATGAAGAGAAGGGGAATATGATGAGATAAATTATGGGGGTTAAGGGTGTGTGAGAAGATTGGGGAGAAGGGAAAGAAGTTTGGGAGGAAAAAGGAGTCACGAGGAGGGAAGATAATGGGGATGTATGAATCACGGTGGGGAGGGGGTTATAATCCTTGCCAGATGACCCTCATGCGCTCTTTTATACCCTGCACTTTCGAAACATGTCGAGAGTACTAGTTACGTGCTTATTTGAATACATCCGATGCTTTCTACATTGACGCAAACTCACACAGCGATGGCATCCAGAGAGTTATTTATACCAGTCTTCCTTTGGCTACAACGCCTTTTTACCCCCCATCAGGCTTTTTTTCAGAACAGTGGCATTTTGTCAGGAAGAATGTGAGGTCTTACTATGAAATAGAGGATCTTGGTCAGGTGAAAATGACCATGTGCTTTCCCTGGTTCACCAAAAACTAGACAAGGACAATGGATGGCCTGCTTTGGCCAAATGCTGCTGCTGTCCCTCCTCACCCTCCACCCATCCCTCCCCACCTCCCCCCCCCCCCACCCAGGTTCAAATAGACAAATCTATACTAATAAATGGCAGTGTGTGTGTGTCTGTCTGTCTGTCTGTCTGTCTCCTTAATAACTCCAAAACCCAAAAACCTCACAGCCTGAAACTTTGCATGCATACTAAGGGAACTCTAAGTTAGTGCACGAATGAAAATTGGGTGTTTGGGTTAATTAAAACACCCCCTTTTGAAGATAATTAACAGCCTTATTTAATTCTATCTTTTATCAAGCGCATCCTCGGCCACCTCGCCCTTTGGGGTCTCAAGGCGTCTCCTGGATAACCTCACTGAGGTCTGAAGCCGCCATGTTTTCTGGCCTGCTCAACCATGCCTTGACTTGGAACAGGCCGCAACGATTTCTGAACGATAAAGTTTTTTTCACTTTCCCGGCTCATATTATTGAATGCCTGTTCATCATAGCTACGAATCGCTGGGTACATCGATTTTGTCAACGCTATAGTTTTCAAATTAGGAGCTTGGAGCGATTTCATCCATTATATGATGCAATTTTCCACGATCTACTCTCATGGACTAATTAAAGTATAGCATTGAAATACTATTTTGGTTTTGAGAATCGGATATTGTCCGGACTTAATGAGTGTAGAAATCTGATAATTTAAAGAAAGAACAAGTCTTATAACTAAGCCTGGATACCTATTTGCTTTAAGCAAGGTCATGGTCCCTCCTCCATATATACACACGAACATGTGAAATTTACAAAGCATTAAACTTATCTTTTTCTACTGTTTTGAGAATTATATTGAGTGAACAAAAAATTTAAGAATGTGCCAAAATGAACCAGCTTCATTGAGCTCCACTAGAAAATAAGACCAGTCGCTTCGCTGACAGAAATACCAATCTTTGCAGTGATGGCTAATCAACAGGGCAAGAAGAGTGAGGATTCCTCGGAGAGCGGGGATAACCAGCGTCGCAAATTGGCGTTTACAGTTTCACCACATGTGCCCATCCCATGTACTCATAAAAAAAAAAATTGCTCCGTCATCCTTGCTTCGTGCTCAAGTGGTTCGTGCTGTCATCCTGAGCGAGTTGTTTGTTCTCCGTTATCTTGATCAAGTGGTTCGTGCTCCGTCATCCTTCGCGAGTTGTTGTGAAGTAACACCCAATTTCCGAGCCTTTTGCCGGATTAACGTGTTTTCTAAATTACCAAGGCAATTTTTTTTTCTACTCGTCATATGCAGCTGTTTATAAAGATTAATCTTTGTGAACATCTCCCTGAAACATCTATATACATGCAACATTGTTTTTTGGGTGAAAGGTACTCAAGGTTTTTGGGTTTTATACAGTATATACTGCAGTCGTTAATCACACCGATTCCAACCTGCCGATTCTCAAACAAATGTCGATATCGACTAAGCACTAATGTGTGTGTGTGTGTGTGTGTGTGTGTGTGTGTGTGTGTGTGTGTGTGTGTGTGTGTGTGTGTGTGTGTGTGTGTGTGTGTGTGTGTGTGTGTGTGTGTGTGTGTGTGTGTGTGTGTGTGTGTGTGTGTGTTGTTCATAAAGCATAACATATTCTCTCTGCTAAATCCCCTCCCCCACCTCTCTATCTTTCTCTCTCTTTGTCCCATCCCTGCTCTACCCCCTCCCCATACAGTGCAGCACCTTCCTCCCACACCTACTTCTCTCACTCTCCCCGGACATCCCATCTCCGGACGCGTCAGGGCGGTGTTCGTCTCCGGACGCGTCAGGGCGGTGTTCGTCTCCGGACGCGTCAGGGCGGTGTTCGTCTCCGGACGCGTCAGGGCGGTGTTCGTCTCCGGACGCGTCAGGGCGGTGTTCGTCTCCGGACGCGTCAGGGCGGTGTTCGTCTCCGGACGCGTCAGGGCGGTGTTCGTCTCCGGACGCGTCAGGGCGGTGTTCGTCTCCGGACGCGTCAGGGCGGTGTTCGTCTCCGGACGCGTCAGGGCGGTGTTCGTCTCCGGACGCGTCAGGGCGGTGTTCGTCTCCGGACGCGTCAGGGCGGTGTTCGTCTCCGGACGCGTCAGGGCGGTGTTCGTCTCCGGACGCGTCAGGGCGGTGTTCGTCTCCGGACGCGTCAGGGCGGTGTTCGTCTCCGGACGCGTCAGGGCGGTGTTCGTCTCCGGACGCGTCAGGGCGGTGTTCGTCTCCGGACGCGTCAGGGCGGTGTTCGTCTCCGGACGCGTCAGGGCGGTGTTCGTCTCCGGACGCGTCAGGGCGGTGTTCGTCTCCGGACGCGTCAGGGCGGTGTTCGTCTCCGGACGCGTCAGGGCGGTGTTCGTCTCCGGACGCGTCAGGGCGGTGTTCGTCTCCGGACGCGTCAGGGCGGTGTTCGTCTCCGGACGCGTCAGGGCGGTGTTCGTCTCCGGACGCGTCAGGGCGGTGTTCGTCTCCGGACGCGTCAGGGCGGTGTTCGTCTCCGGACGCGTCAGGGCGGTGTTCGTCTCCGGACGCGTCAGGGCGGTGTTCGTCTCCGGACGCGTCAGGGCGGTGTTCGTCTCCGGAAGCGCCAGGGCTGTGTTCTTCTCCGGAAGCGTCAGGGCTGTGTTCTTCTCCGGAAGTGTCAGGGCGGTGTTCTTCTCCGGACGCGTCGGGGCGGTATTAGTCTTCGGAAGCGTCAGGGCAGTATTCGTCTCCGGACGCGTCAGAGCAGTGTTCGTCCCGGACGCGTCAGGGTGGTGTTCATCGCCGGATGCGTCAGGGCGGTGTTCGTCTTGGACGCGTCAGGGCGGTGTTCGTCTCCAGGCACGTCAGGGAGGTGTTCGTCTCCGGACGCGTCGGGGCGGTGTTTATCTCTGGACGCGTCGGGGCGGTGTTCGTCTCCGGATGCGTCGGGGCGGTGTTCGTCTCTGGACGTGTCGGGGCGGTGTTTGGCTCCGGATGCGTCGGGGCGCTGTTCGTCTCTGGACGCGTCAGGGCGTTGTTTGGCTCCGGATGCGTTTGACGGGTTTTGTTTCCGGACGTCTCTGAGCGGTGTTTTTCTCTGGGCTGTCTTTATAGTATGACCGGTAGAAAATGGATTTCAGACATTATTATGTTTCCTTCTTCACTGTTATTGTATGCAGAATCATTTTGATGAAACGGTATGAATTGTAATTAACACCCTACCACACATCTGCTTCCCCTTCCTCTCACCTCATACCGTCTTCCCTTCCCCCACCCATCACTCACACCCCCCTCCTTGCTTCCCTTCCCTCCTCTCTCTTTTCCCCTCCACCTCTTCACTCTTCCCCCCTCTTTTTCTCCCCCCTCCCCCCCGTCAGCATCAACGAAGTCCATAAATTGCAGTCTTTATTATTCCCGTCAGCGAAGCGACGGGTGGTATTTTCTAGTCCATAAATAAATGAATGAATGAATGAACCAACAAACCTTTAGCTTAAGAAGGAGAGGCAGAGTAGCAAATTAATAATAATAAAAAAAAGCCACAGACTGAACTTCCCTGAAAATTTGAAGATCAACTTGACTCGTCAGCTATATTATAAGCGACGTAGAATTAAAGTACCAAGGAATAAAATGGCATGGAAGGACAAGAGTGAGTGCAAACCTTCAGGTGCATATTCTAAAGCTGTTCCAGATATTTCTCGTTCACCCACGAGCCACACGTAACCAGCACCTGTCATGTTGAGACGTGTGGCATCTCTGTATATTACTGCCGCATCCTGCTCCCTTAGAACACAGTACACATTTCTCTCAATATAAAAATATAACCCTGATGAGGAATTGTGCAATAAATTCAGCTACAGAGGAACAGATGTGTATTATTAAATTTTGAAAATTATACAAGGTAAATATAGTAATTAAAGGTAACTGAAAATAGAGTACAGAATGAGAGTTATGCAATGGGCTATGTTGCAGAATTATGCATGACGGAAAGCTTGGGGAGTGCTTTGAAACAAGGACAGGAGTAAGACAAGGATGCGTTTTCTCACCGGAATTGTTTTACCATATTTATGGATCAGATAATGCATAAGGTAATGGAGGATGTAAATGAAGGTGCAAGATCAGGGTTTTGTTGATGATATCGCACTATTTGTAGATACGATAGAAATCATCAGTGCATTAGCATTGAAAATGAAAAAGAAATAACTCATTGATTTGGTTTCATAATTAGCAAATAAAAGGAAGTTAGTGAACAGAGAAAGAAAAAAAAATAATAAACAAGAACAAATGCCCCACATACAAACAAGATGAGAATTAAATAAAATAAATGAATGAGTTTAAATGTCTTGGGTCCATTGTAACAACCGATGGAAAAGTAACAAAAGAATCAGGAAGAAGAAGGAAGGCAGAAGCTGTGATGGCCGGTCACCCTAAAGTCACTTTTGCAGAAAAGGAAGGGCATATCAGAAATGGTAAAATAAAGATATTCAATGAAATAATTAAAACAAATCGGAAGCTTGATATCTGCGATCACAAAGCGATTGCCAAGAGTAAGCCTCCTTTGATCAGGGGTGGCTTACCCTTGGCGATACGGTGGTCTGACCGGGGGAGGCTTACCCTTGGCGTCGCCCGCGACTTACCTTTGTCCTGCGATCCAATGATGACCATTGTTCACTTCTGAATTCTATCCATAAAACTCAACAACATGAAGATTGGTGAAAAATTGTTCAAGTTATGAACTAAAAGGTGTTATTTTTTCTTAATTCGGTCACAATCCAAAAAAAGTAGGCCAAGGACACAAATCAAATATCAGGTGCACAGCTTAAGTGCAGGTATACTATTGGGATGCAAGAACATCTTGGAAGGCCAAGCGATCTGAGATTCTGCATTGGCAAAATTGAGCGATGACAAAAAAAACGCGTTTTCTTTTTTCAGACCGCCATTTGGCCTTAAACTTTAACTCCGATGGGTATGGTGTAAATTAAGCATAAATCCGCCATGTTCCAAGGTCTAGGCTATCAAGAGAGGGCGATTTTCATTCTGATCGGATAGACTTAAGTCGAGTTATGGTGAAAAAAATGCTGAAATATATATCATTGGGTCATGACTTTAAAATTAGGTCAAGCTCAAAAACGATGTCAATCGCACATACTTTGGATTCACATTATTAATGCAAAATTTCATTCCGCAAGTCCCAGCCGGCTCTAGGATACAGTTCGGAAATTCTTTCAGCTCGGAAAGTGATACGGCTCAGAAATTGATACGGTTCGGAAATTGATACGGTTCGGAAATTGATACGGCTCGGAAATTGATACGGCTCGGAAATTGATACGGCTCGGAAATTGATACGGCTCGGAAATTGATACGGCTCGGAAATTGATACGGCTCGGAAATTGATACGGCTCGGAAATTGATACGGCTCGGAAATTGATACGGCTCGGAAATTGATACGGCTCGGAAATTGATACGGTTCGGAAAGTGATACGGCTCCGAAAGTGATACGGCTCCGAAAGTGATACGGCTCGGAAATTGATACGGTTCGGAAATTAATACGGTTCGGAAAGTGATACGGCTCCGAAAGTGATACGGCTCCGAAAGTGATACGGCTCGGAAATTGATACGGTTCGGAAATTGATACGGTTCGGAAATTGATACGGCTCGGAAAGTGATACGGCTCGGAAATTGATACGGGTCGGAAAGTGATACGGTTCAGAAATTGATACGGCTCGGAAAGTGATATGGTTCAGAAATTGATACGGCTCGGAAATTGATACGGCTCGGAAATTGATACGGCTCAGAAATTGATACAGATCGGAAAGTGATACGGTTCGGAAAGTGATACGGCTCCGAAAGTGATACGGTTCGGAAATTGATACGGCTTGGAAAAGTGATACGGCTCGGAAATTGATACGGCTCGGAAAGTGATACGGCTCGGAAAGTGATACGGCTCGGAAAGTGATACGGTTCGGAAATTGATACGGTTCGGAAATTGATACGGCTCGGAAAGTGATACGGTTCGGAAATTGATACGGCTCGGAAAGTGATACGGCTCGGAAAGTGATACGGTTCGGAAATTGATACTGTTCGGAAAGTGAAACGGTTCGGAAATTAATACGGCTCAAAAAGTGATACAGTTCGGAAATTGATGCGGGTCGGAAAGTGATATGATTCGTAAATTGATATGGCTTGGAAAGTGATACAGCTCGGAAAGTGATACAGCTCGGAAAGTGATACGGTTTGGAAATTGATACGGCTCAGAAAGTGATACGGCTCAGAAATTGATACGGCTCGGAAAGTGATGCTGTTCAGAAATTGACAGCTCAGAAAGTGATACAGCTCGGAAAGTGATACAGTTCGGAAATTGATGCGGGTCGGAAAGTGATATGATTCGTAAATTGATATGGCTTGGAAAGTGATACGGCTTGGAAAGTGATACAGCTCGGAAAGTGATACGGTTTGGAAATTGATACGGCTCAGAAAGTGATACGGCTCAGAAATTGATACGGCTCGGAAAGTGATGCTGTTCAGAAATTGACAGCTCAGAAAGTGATACAGCTCGGAAAGTGATACAGCTCGGAAAGTGATATGGCTCGGAAAGTGATGCTGTTCAGAAATTGACAGCTCGGAAAGTGATACAGCTCGGAAAGTGATACAGCTCGGAAAGTGATACAGCTCGGAAAGTGATACAGTTCGGAAAGTGATACGGCTTGGAAATTGATTGAGCTCGGAAATTGATACGGCTCGGAAATTCATACGGCTCGCAAATTGATACGGCCCGAAAAACGATACAGCTCAGAAAGTGATGCAGTTTGGAAATTGATACAGCTCGGAAATTGATACCGTTTGGAAATTGATATGGCTCGGAAAAGGATACAGCTCGGAAAGTGATATGGCTCGGAAAGTGTTACTGTTCAGAAAGTGATACCGTTCGGAAGTTAATACAGCTCATTAAGTGATACAGCTTGGAAAATGATACGACATGGAAAATGATACTGTTCAGAAATTGATACCTTTCGGAAAGTGATACGGCTCGGAAAGTGATACGGCTCGGAAAGTGATACAGTTCGGAAATTGATATGGTTCGTAAATTGATATGGCTTGGAAAGTGATACAGCTCGGAAAGTGATACGGTTTGGAAATTGATGTGGCTTGGAAAGTGATACAGCTCAGAAAGTGATACGGCTCAGAAATTGATACGGCTCGGAAAGTGATGCTGTTCAGAAATTGACAGCTCAGAAAGTGCTACAGCTCGGAAAGTGATACAGCTCGGAAAATGATATGGCTCGAAAAGTGATGCTGTTCAGAAATTGACAGCTCGGAAAGTGATACAGCTCGGAAAGTGATACAGCTAGGAAAGTGATACAGTTCGGAAAGTGATACGGCTTGGAAATTGATACGGCTCGGAAATTCATACGGCTCGAAAAACGATACAGCTCAGAAAGTGATGCAGTTTGGAAATTGATACAGCTCGGAAATTGATACCGTTTGGAAATTGATATGGCTCGGAAAAGGATACAGCTCGGAAAGTGATATGGCTCAGAAAGTGTTACTGTTCAGAAAGTGATACCGTTCGGAAGTTAATACAGCTCATTAAGTGATACAGCTTGGAAAATGATACAACATGGAAAATGATACCTTTCGGAAAGTGATACGGCTCGGAAAGTGATACGGCTCGGAAAGTGATACGGCTCGGAAAGTGATACGGCTCGGAAAGTGATACGGCTCGGAAAGTGATACGGCTCGGAAAGTGATACGGCTCGGAAAGTGATACGGCTCGGAAACTGATACGGCTCGGAAACTGATACGGCTCGGAAAGTGATACGGCTCGGAAAGTGATACGGCTCGGAAAGTGATACGGTTCGGAAATTGATACGGCTCAGAAAGTGATACGGTTCGGAAATTAATACGGCTCAAAAAGTGATACAGTTCGGAAAGTGATATGGTTCGTAAATTGATGTGGCTTGGAAAGTGATACAGCTCGGAAAGTGATACTCTTTGGAAATTGATACGGCTCAGAAAGTGATACGGCTCAGAAATTGATACGGCTCGGAAAGTGATGCTGTTCAGAAATTGACAGCTCAGAAAGTGATACAGCTCGGAAAGTGATACAGCTCGGAAAGTGATACAGTTCGGAAAGTGATACAGTTCGGAAAGTGATACGGCTTGGAAGTTGATTGAGCTCGGAAATTGATATGGCTCGGAAATTCATACGGCTTGGAAATTCATACGGCTTGGAAATTGATACGGCCCGAAAAACGATACAGCTCAGAAAGTGATGCAGTTTGGAAATTGATACCATTTGGAAATTGATATGGCTCGGAAAAGGATACAGCTCGGAAAGTGTTACTGTTCAGAAAGTGATACCGTTCGGAAGTTAATACAGCTCGTTAAGTGATACAGCTTGGAAAATGATACGACATGGAAAATGATACTGTTCAGAAATTGATACCTTTCGGAAAGTGATACGGCTCGGAAAGTGATACGGCTCGGAAAGTGATACGGCTCGGAAAGTGATACGGCTCGGAAAGTGATACGGCTCGGAAAGTGATACGGCTCGGAAAGTGATACGGCTCGGAAAGTGATACGGCTCGGAAAGTGATACGGCTCGGAAAGTGATACGGCTCGGAAAGTGATACGGCTCGGAAAGTGATACGGCTCGGAAAGTGATACGGCTCGGAAAGTGATACGGCTCGGAAAGTGATACGGCTCGGAAAGTGATACGGCTCGGAAATTGATACGGCTCGGAAACTGATACGGCTCGGAAACTGATACGGCTCGGAAACTGATACGGCTCGGAAACTGATACGGCTCGGAAACTGATACGGCTCGGAAATTGATACCGTTCGGAAAGTGATATAGCTCGGAAATTGGGAGTTTTGGGAGTGCAGTAAGAAAAAAATATTTCGAAGTAGTGACTTAGTACTCCTCGGGGTCTAAGAAACCAGGGTATCATTAAAAATCGGGGGTGCTGATTGTAGACACAAACCCTACACCAGCAATAAGCCTTCCCCTATCAAATTGATAGAGGGAGAGCCTTAATTAAAAAATACTGCACCTTAAGTGGTGATTGATCCACCGTGGATAGAAGAGAAGCTGACATTTCTGGCCTTACCCTTCGTCGGAGCAAAAAAAAAAAAGCTCTTTTTTTTGCATAGACGAGGGGTAAGACCTGAAACATCATCTTCTCTTCTTTCTGCGATGCATCAATCACCATCCAAGATATTTTATATCCAATTTGTTTTGACTTCTCCTGAGACCCATGCAGAATGCTAATTCTGCAATGAAATAGTAAAACCATTTTTGATATATGGCTCATTGACAAGAACCTTTCCAAAAATAAAATACCAAGGAAGGATGAACAGCATAAGCCAGTGGGTAGACTAAGAGCCAGATGGAACAAAACAGTGGAGAAGGATCTGATGGAAACTGGAGTTATTAAGGAAGATGCACACCATCTGGACTGAGATGTAGGAAATAGTGGGAGAGCTGTGCTTCCGGCCTTATGCTGCATCGCAGTGAGAATAAACAAAGGGAAGTAAAGCAAAGCGGACGCTTTGGGTGTTAGCCCTTCATCGAAGCACGAGTAAATGAAGAGCCCTCTTGCTCCATCGAAGGTCTAGTGCCCGAAACATCTGCTTTATTTTGTTTCCCATGACAATTTGCAAACGTTTGTCAAATTTCAGTCGATAAAACGTATTTCATCCAACTATATTAAATGAAGCGATCCTCTGTTTTGTATGTGTGTGCAGATGTCTGAATTTTCGCCTGTGCATGTGCCACAGTGCAAGTGGTTTACTGACCCCTGCTGCAGTGAAGTGATCATTAGCCACAACACAAAATATATTTGCTGCACCTTACACCTCACCCCCTTCTAAAGGCTGCTCCCGAAGGGAGAGGGTGCTTCTAGTAAAATAAACACACAAAAAAATGTGTTTGAGAATGGAAATAGAAGAGATTTTAGTGAGGATTTAAAATGTGCAGTGTGAAGTACTCGTGATGATGAGGATTTAGTTTTTGCGTCCAAATTTTAAGCCCACAGAAGAGCAAGGCCAAGATTTTGGTCGAAGACGTTTCGCACTCATGAAAGCATGTCATTATAGATTAGATTCCCACCCTTTGTGCGTTAACTCTTACAGAAATCTCCCATTACATTCCCAGGAGAAATTTCCATGGGAATTTGATGACGTTTTGGGATATCCTCCCCCTTGTTAGGGTTGGGAATCTTATCTATAATGACATTGAATTGAAAAGGAAGCTTGTCACCCCAAATGGCTTTCATCGTGGGATATAATTAATTTCATGCACACCCATGGGATGTCCATTTGCACCCATGGACATCCCATGGGAATGATGTGGGAAGTTTGCACAAGTCATGGCTTGGAAGGTGGTTAGAGACATAGAAGGAGCAAGCAGTATGATAATGATAGGCTTATGGGGTTGAGATGGTAAGTCGTGAGAATGCTAGCAACAGAAGCATGTCTTACTCTGCCACCAGAAGAAACACCCTTGCCTCGACTTCCCGGGCCTCGAGAAGCCGCGGTGTTACATTTGTCATTCCAGGTGGAATAAGGATCGTTTTCTCCGTCTGCAGACATCATGTTGACAAGTCAGGTTCAAAACAGCACGTTGCATTTTAGAAAGGCAAGGCAGCAAGGCAAGGAGACAAGCTAAGGGTTTGCTGTGAGGAGATGTGTGAGGACGAGGGATCAAATCAAAGATGGAGGTCAGGGAGAGGCTGGGACTTGAGAGACCTCTCGAGCAGGGCCTGTGGCTAAGAGGTTCATTCAAGCGACGGTCCCGTGAGGTTTTCAAGCAAGAAGGAAAGGTGCCACGCTTCCGACATGCATTGATTACAGAGTTGTGAGCCTGTGGCTGACGTGGCACCAGCATGCGTCACAGTGCGGGGAAGAGTAGCTTGCGTGCAGGGACCCTGTAACGGCCAGCAAAGAGCTTCCCAAGGACGCGGCGTGGCTGCGGCATGACTGACAACATATTTAAGCGCACAGGATAAATATGCCTTCCAGCAATTTCCCCGTCATGAAAAGGCCGAATTGTAAAAAGCACCAAGTGTGAGGGAAAAGGTGGAATAGTATGGAGCTGGACAGACACAGCTCACAGCATGCGCACTTTCTGTTGTCTTGTCAATGGTGAACATAAACAAAGAGGAAAGGGGTGTGTGGATCAGGCCTTGTCTGCACTCTAATGGCAATGACAAGGCACAAAAGCTGCAAAATTAGAAGGGTCAGCTTGCAGGCAGAATTGGCTTGCTGGGCCGCCTTTCTCGCCAGCCTGAGTGGATGCCCCCAACGGAGAGGCCCGTTCGTGCACACATGCAGAGCTACCTTCGGCCTCGGTTTCTTGTCATAGGCCAGGTGGTCGTAGTTCTCATAGTTCCTGAGATATTTACTCTGACGTATTAGGCACACAGGGAACAAGCAGACACAGCACATTACACAAGGTGAAGAACTGCTCTCCCCATCTTGATGAATGCGTCACTGAAAGGCAGATGTACAGAGATGATGCGGGATGCGGACAGACGGACAGACAGAGGACGACCCAAATGTACGGGATGACAGCTGGGACTACAAAAGTCCTGAAGAATGAATCTGCTTAAACATTTAAACATCTGAGTTTATGCAATGAATCATGCAGCTTGGCTACATCACCAAATCCTGCCAAAGGTGAAGCTTACCAAACAGGTCAGCATCTGGCTAAACTCTTCTTGCACCAATCTTAAAAAAATACTCCATCAGCAGGACCCGGTGTACATTGTCCCAAAGTGGTTTTTAAATATCGTTTTTGCAAATCAAACTTCAAACACCCACATACGAAAAAGTTCACGATTAGAAATGTAAGTGGTAATAGAGCAACGATACATGATACTGTACCAGGAGAAGCCGTCTCAAGCAAAATGAGTCGACTCAGGCGACAGGCCCTTGATGATAAATTAAAACTGACCCAAGACAAAATAGTTGCACATATTTTATCAATAATCCTGGTAACCTCCACACGGGACATTATAGCTTCATGTTAAGGGCAATAGCACAATATTGAAATCACAACAAGGCCTCTAATAAAGAGCACACAACATGACAGTTGGTTGACGCCTGGTTACGAGGAGGTCACAGAATGGGATGTAATATGGTACAGCATCTTCAACAACTAGAAAACAAGTTTTAATTTCTGAGAGCAAATCTGTCAAGCTCACAAACTACTGCAGCAGATGGTAGCGCAGCTAGCACCCTGCTCGCTGTCGTGCAATCGTAGATGCCTTCCGTAATTAGCATCGGATCAGAGTATCCACAAAGAGAAATTCTGACGAATCCAGGATTTCTCTGAAAGACATTTCAGTGTTTCACCTGAAATGGTGATATCCAAATTTTTATTTCTGCAGTTCATCATCTACTTACCTTTTGCATGGTGGGGAAGGGGGGGGGGGGTGGGAGAGAATCGCTTCTGATCAACTCTCTCATGTTTCTGTAAAGGTTAACATGAATGAGTCTTTCATGGGTATCAAAACTAACAACCGGTGCAGTTAAAAAAAGATATGCCTTCTCTGTCATTCCATCTGTTTTCCTGTGTACCCCATTGTGTCCAGGGAGGTTTTCCTGCTCACAGTACACTTGTCTTTTCCACTGAAGGTAAGGGAAAAGGATGAACATTCAAGCTAGCAAGAGACAAGATGGAATGTTTGGTATTTGTGGAGAAAGGTTTGAAAAGATCTATCTTGTCAATAATAATAATAATAAATTATATCTAAATAAAACAGGGGAAAAAAAAATCTCAATCATCTTCACACACAAATAGAGTATATATATATATATATATATATATATATATATATATATATATATATATATATATATATATATATATATATATATATATATGTATTGTTGTGGTTGAGGAAATTCGCAAACCACCAATCAGGTCCTGTAGGTGAGATATCTCTGTAAGTACATGGGTAGTTAGCCCCAAACCCGTTGTTTAGAGGGAATAAATGCGATTCATTCGGGCTGCGACCCTTTAAGATAGCCGTTTTTCTGTTCTATCTTTATTTTGAACCAACCACGTCTCAACCGCCATCACACAACAACCACCAACCGCAACGCCGCTTCACAACAACAACAACGCCAACAGCCACGACCTTAACCTTCATAGCTCACTCCCGCAAACATCGCATCACCGCCATTCCAAACGGCACCATGGCCGGGCGTCGGGCTGTCCTGGACTCGTGCAAGACGCGCGCCGAGCCGCGGGTACAAAGTGCGGGCTTTCCGAGGAGAAGTCGGATCAGGAATGATACACGCCCACTTCTTATCCGTGCAATCAGCAAGCGCGGGGCGGTTTGGCCCCGCCTGCAGGCGCGTCGGAGTAGAATCGATATATGCAAATTTGAGGATCAGGGGAGATTCACGCCCCTTTTTCTCCGTCCAATGGGCGAGCGTGGCTCCACCCCCGAGCTCGTTCTGATCCAGAAATTTGCATATGGGATCTCCTACACCACTATAAAGCGCCGAGCGCGGGGCGAATTTGGTCAGTTTTGGACTCGGGCGAGTTGGAGAAGTGTGGCAGCGGGAGAGTTTTTTTGGTCAAGGGAGTTGCAGAAGAGTCAAGGCGAGTTGGAGAAGTGTGGCAGCGGCAGAGTGTGGCAGCAGCAGTCAAGACGGGTTTGGAGGAGAGTCAGTCTGTCGGAGGTCGGAGTCTGTCGGGGTTCGGAGTCTGTCGGGGAGCTGCAGAGAGGGGAAGCCGGGAGCGCGGTCGAGGTCGCAGTGGAGTCGCTCGTCGTGGGACCCAAGCAAGCCAGCTATCCTCTTTCCCCAGAGCATCAACAATCCCCCCCTTTTTCCCCCCCGCGCTGAGATAGTGCGAAAAGGGGGCCCTGTTCCCACCCCACTCCAAGCAGTGCCAACGAAACCCGTGAAGGAGCGCGGAGTCGGGGCACCGCCGCCACATTTGCGGCTCATCACAAGACGGGTAGGCTCCACCCGGTCTCGCGGGCCACAGGCCCGTCTGTCCCCTTGTCGTTGAGGGTGGCCCTTTTCTTTTGCTTTTGAGTATATGTGTTGTCGGCACCGTCTGTAAAGTAAAACTGTGTAAGTGTTGCCGTGTGCTCGTGTAGTCGGTAGTAGATCTGCATTGTTGTGTTTCTTTTGTTGCAATTGCTTTTGGTGCATAATTGTTGTAATTGTATATGTGTGCTTTCCTTGTGCCGTGGAATAAATGTGCCTCATGTTGAACTGTTTTTCCCGTTTCGCTTCGTCTTTTCTTTAATTGAATCCCCATCTTGCTTCACGTTAAGGGTTGGTAGTGGGCTTAATACACCCGATAATTAATCGGAACCGTCGAGGCCGACGTTAACACCGCTCAGTTATCCCGATAGTACGGAACGGGTCGCTTAAGTGGCCCGTGTCCGAAGTCGACCTGCGGCGAGGTGCGATCGCCCGGTCTACCCTCCGTGTGGGTACTTAGGTAGGTCGAATTTGGCGAACAACCCTATCCCACGCGGGGGACCGATTGGCACGATCGTGGTGAGGCTGAAAGGCCCACCCATGACTAGTTCCCGGCGTTAGTCCGAGAGGGTCACGACAGAATTGTCCGTCCGGTGGGCGACATGCCGCGATTCGAGTTACGTGGCCGCTAGCACGCCGGCGGGCGCGAATTCGCAATAATATATATATATATATATATACATATATATATATATATGTATATATATGTATATATGTATATACATATATATATATATATATATATATATATATATATATATATATATATATAGTTGTGAATTTGCGCCCGCCGGTGTGCGATCGGCCGCTTGGCTCGAATGACGGCCGCCTCGCCCACCGGAACGGACAATTCAGTCGTGACCCTCCGGGAACTACCGCCCGGAGCCAGTCACGGGTGGGGGTTTAACCTCACCACGATCGTGCCAATTGCCCACCCGCGCAGGATAAGGTTGCTCGCCAAATTCGACCTACCTAATTACCCACGCGAGTGGTCGACCGGGCGATCGTATCACGCCACAGGCAGACTCCGGAGACGAACCACTTCAGCGGTTCGTTCCGTATTACAGGGATAACCGAGCAGAGTTATCGTCGGCCTTGACGGTTCCGATTAATTACCGGGCGTTTTAAACCCACCATCAATCCCTTACGTGATGCAAGATGGAGATTCAATAAAAAGGAAAAGACGAAGCGAAGTGGGAAAACAGTTCAACAAGAAGCACTTTATTCACACACACAGACACAAAGCAAGCACGTATATACAGCCATACAGTCAAAATGCAACAAAAGCAAGGAAAGAGTTAAAACCGAATAAAAGGGAATTATTTACACACGGCAACACTTACACAGTTTCTACTTCATGGACTGGCGCCACCCACAGACATTTACACAAAACCCCAAAAGAAAAGGAAGTCGCGACTTCCCTGGGCACGTCGTCCAGCCTTGGGGGACCGCAGCCTTGAGTCCCTCCTTTGTCTCCTCCTGGCGTGGCGCACCGAGCTCGTCCCACGCGTAGCTCGCGTCGTCCGCCCGCCAGCTCGGACGAGGTTTTTGGGGGAATGGACGGGGCTCGTTCGGCGCTACTTCCCGTGCTCGCGCATGGGGTCCCAGGGCTCACGCGAGGATCGCAGAAAAGGGCAGGAACAACGAGCTCGCGAAGAAACAGAAGGCTCACTCCGAACTCAAACCAACTCCGAGCCAACCCAGCTGAAGACCAACTCGTTCGTCGCTTTTGTAGGGGCTGGCCCTTCGCCCTGCCCCGTTTTCGGCTCCACCTTCCTTCGAGAAGGTTCCCGAAAAGGGGCGTTCCCTCACCCCGACCGCCTCACGCTGTTCATCCACCAATCGGCGATGAGCTGCCCTCCCCCTTCCTTCACACCAAGCGCGGGGAAAATGGTGGGAAAAACCCACAAGTGTCGTTGTTGGTTTGTTTTGTTCTTTTTCAAATTAATAGAGAAAGAAAAACGACTAACTGAAGGATCGCAGCCCGAATGGATCACATAAATTCCCTCAATACAATGGGTGTGGGCTAACTACACATGGACTTATCGAGATATTCACCTGAGGACTCTTTATGGTGTAATGCGAATTTCCACAACCGTAACAATATATATATATATATATATATATATATATATATATATATATATATATATATATATATATATATATATATATATATATATATATATATATATATATATATATATATACACACACACACAGTTCAGTATATCTCAAGACCAAATACCATCTCTCACCCGTAATTGGAGGACACAATCAGATCTTACCTTATCAATTATCCCCAGGTGGTGAGTATTTTTTATAATTAACCTCCTACCTATGTATATGTATATTGTTACCGTTTTGAGGAGTCCCAAAGACATCCTCACATAGTTAAAGCTCGGTTTCATTGCATACTGTTTCGTTTAACTGTCTAAAATCCTTGTTGATAGGTCTGCGTTGCGATTGTGTCGTTGGAAATCCTATACGTGTCATTTTACTTTTCTACAAGCCATTTGCCACATTTGGGGGGGGGGGATTGGGGTTAAGGGGCAAGGCAAGGTTCTAGCGAAGAGGGGGTAGAAGCTCTACAAAAAGGCACAGTGGAGAGCATCTTAGAGAGACGGCGACAAAGACTGAGAGGTTCGGAGACACGCAGACTTGGAAATTCAGAGCTTGAGAGGGTTTCCAGACTCTGTCGCTGCTTCTTCTTCTTCTTCTTCGTGAAATTAATTTCACCATGAGTAGTTGGCTTCATGGGGACAATTTACTTTTGCAGGAGGATGGAACCGCAGCTCAGAATACACAGGAACTCATTTAACAGCATATAGGGGTAATGAATAAATACTGGGATGAGGACATGGGAAGTAAAAAGCAAAAACAACAGACATAACCGGACGGTTCACTTGAATGGATGGTAACAGTATCTCTGTTATCTTAACACCTACTTAACACGAGCCAGACATATTCACGAAACACAAGACGAGATAGAATGGCAGTGTGTGCACGTGCGCGTGTGCATTTTTTCCTGAAGCACTGAGTAGAGGGCACCTCTCCTGATCTGGTCTCGCCCTTATCTGTCCATTAGTGCACCGACGGCTATGCGCTTGCTCTCTGGAGCAGGGGGGGGGGGGAGGATGGGGGGAGGTGAGTGACTGATGGCCGGGCGCTTTGGGCTGTGCGAGTTCTGGACTGTGAATCTGAGAGAAGAGGAAAGCTTTGATGGTCCCGGCTCTCAGGGAGAGGGATGATGGTCCTGGCTCTGTGAAAACAAGAGTTCTGTGTCACTGGATGGGTGTCCCGGCTGTGTGTCTCCCTCTGCACGAGCCACGATCGTCCGGCCTTATATAGCCAGCCTTCTCACCCCTCCCCATGCATGTGCTGTCGATATCCCAGTTGAGCGAGTTGGCACACGTGGACCTGCCATTGTTGTACAACCCCGCGTTCAAGGCTCCATGGTAAACATGTGGCCGACTCATTTGTGGAGTGTGATTAATGGATGAAACTACAATGTGGGTGATTTGAAGATTAAACATGAATGGAAGAAAGAGACAGACATGAGGATAAGGAGTGACAGGGAATCTGATGATACATACCATTCTGGTTGATGCAAATTGGGGTTTACAAATGCTTACGCTGGCACCCATTAGGATATAACTACCCAAAAATTAAACCCTCATTTTCATATATATATATATATATATATATATATATATATATATATATATATATATATATATATATATATATATATATTGCCGTGGGGGTGGCCGGCCCAGGTTAACCCCCCTCCCCCCCGACCCAAATTGTGGTGACGGGCGGTCAACACCGCCGGCCCCCAGGACGGCCAAGTGGTTCTTATTAACAGGAGGTGGACATGTTGATCCTCTGAGATTTTAACATGTGCTCGAAGGGCATGGGGCGCAATGGCGAACAGGCGGAGGAGCACAGGGAATGAAATGGATGCACAGGGGGTTTATCCTCAAACTCCACTGAAAATACACAGATACAGTTTCTTACAAGGAATACATTTTAATGAAAATAAAACAAATCTTTGCAAAGGACAATAACTCAAAACGTAATGATAATAATGTGAAATAAATAAATCCTGCAGTCGGGGCACCTCTCACACACACTCAATACAGACAAAGGGGAAACAAAATAAAGATAAAACTCTTCCTTTCAACTATTCTTGTACTTAGCTTGGCTTAGAGCTGGTCTTTTTTGGACTTGGAATCGAAGTGTTTCCACCAGCACCAGCACGCAAATTTGTGCTTCTCTCAGAGCAGGACAAACGTACACCAGGCAATCCACGAGCAGCACTCAACACTAAGGCTCAGAGCCCCAGTGCAGCTGCTTGTGACATACACGAGGCTCGGCGTCCGTTTCTCACGACTCAACCAAGAGCCAAACGCCAGCGTCTTGCTTCACCACACGAGCCAAATCGCCTCAACACGAATTTAATGGTTGTGTCGTCCTTGCCATGCGCTAACCCTCCGCACTCACCTCTCCAAACAATGCACCTCATGCCTCCGCTCTGATCACGTCTCTCCAAACCTGCGCAAGCCCTGAACTCCCGCTTCTGATTCTCTTTCGAATCGACTCTGCTTCGTGCGTTCCTCACACTGACCTCATGTGTGTGTTCTACCGATCTCTCATCCTATACAGTAAGAAGCCTCCCATGCTCTCTTCTTATTCCTCCCACATCTCCTGTTTAACAATCCTCCGCCTCCGGGGCGTGGCCTGCTCACACGAAACCTGGGAAGGCAGGGCCTCCGCCCGCTCCGCACGCCTGGCTTTAAGGACGTGTTCCCACCTTTATGGCCGATCTTGAAATATAAAAACATAGGGAAAAATCTCAAAGGGGCAATTACATACTGGGGAAGCTTATTCTTAAACCATAACTAATCAACATGACACCACCTCCTCGTGTGGAGACTGATCAAAGAGGCCACCAAGAGTCCAATGGCAACTTTGAAAGAGCGACAGGTCTTTATGGTAAAGACTGGTGACGGTAATTCATGTGACAACAATATCCCAAGCTCTCCACAAGTCTGGCCTATACGGTAGGGTGGCAAGAAGGAAGCCATTACTCAAAAATACCCACATTTCGTCCCGTTTGAGGTATACAAAAAAATACTGAAAATTCTGATGTCATGTGGCAAAACGTTTTCTGGCCTGATGAAACCAGGATGGAACTTTTTTGGCTGAAATGCAAAATGTTATGTTGAGTACAAACCCAACACAGCACATCACCCAAAGAACATCATCCCTACCATGAAGCATGGTGTTGAAAGAATCATGTTATGGCGATGTTTCTCATCAGCAGGGACTTGTCAGGATAGAAGTGAAAATGGTTGGAGCAAAACACAGAAAAATCCTTGAGGAAAAGCTGCTGCCTTCTGCAAGAAAGCTGAAATTGGGATGGAAGTTCAACTTTCAGCATGACAATGACCTGAAGCACGCAGCCAAAGCTACATAGGAATGGCTAAGGAACAAAAAGATAAACGTCCTTCAGTGTCCCAAACAGAGCCCCAACCTAACTCCAATGAAAATCCATGGCAGGACTTGAAGATTGCTGTCCTTCAATGCTCACCACGCAACTTGACCGAGTTTGAACAGTTTTCTCCAGAACAATGGGCAAATATTTCCCAATCAAGGTGTGCAAAGTTGGTAGAGACCTCAAAGGTGATTAAACCAAGTATTAACTCAGGGGGGTGGATACTTATCCAAACAAGTTATTCTAGTCTTGTCGTTTTAATTTATTTTCTGAAATTTGTAGAATTTGTTTTTCACTTGGAAGTCGTGGGTTACAATGTGTAACTAAAGGTGGGAAAAGTCTGATTTAATGCAATTTAATTTCAGGCGAAAAGGCAACAAAAGGTGAAAGTTTTGAAAGGGGGTGTCAACTTTCTATAGGCACTGTATACATATATATATATATATATATATATATATATATATACTTGTGTCCACACTGGTTAACACTAGACTGAACAGAGAGTGAAACGATTTCCCTTGGAGGCTTACAGCCGAGATTCTCGGAGATTATGGCGCGCGCGGGATGGGAGGGCGGCAAATGCACATCATGGACGGAGCAGACGGAAGCACAGCACAGGGGTTTTACTCTCGAACCCACAACAAATAGACAACACAAGCAACTTAAATAAATACTGGGGTTTAACGAAAATAAATCATATATATATATACAATGGTAATAATTCAAAACAGGATAATAATGAAACGGAACGTGATGTAAAACTAAATCAAATTCCGAGGCGCCTCCAAACAGACTTTAATCCAGACAAGGGGACAAATAAAATCTGCACTTAGCTGTGTGCCTAGGGATGAGTTTCGGTAGCTTGAACATCACCAAACCTCTTCATCACTGCACGGGAAAATGCGCCCAAAATGGCGCCCAGCTGCTCTTTGGGCGGGAAAACATGCAGGAGGAAATTTGGGCAGCAATACTCAACACCAAGGTTCAAAAACCGCCGTGCAACTTCTTTCGTCGATCGCGCTTGTCGACGCCACTGCTCTGCAAAATGGCGTCGTCTCTTTCCCCGATGGCACAACACGAGGCTTCGAGGCTGGTCTCATACGACCCAGCCAACAGTCAATGGCTAGTGTCTTGCTCCATCACGCGAGCAAATTTGCCTCAGCACGAACATGAGAATCATGCAGCCTTCTTCACCATATCGAGGAAAAGCCACCCGTAATGCCCTTCTCTTCCACCCGCCATCTCCTCACTCGCTTCTGTCCCATCCTCCTTCGTGTCCCGCTCCGAACCTAACTCCCCTCCACTCTCTTTCTGACATCACGCACATTAATCATCCACTCCAGGGGCATGGTTTGCTTGCTTTCCCCCCGGAAGGCGGGGTTTCTTGCCTGCTTGGATGTGCAGCTCGATTGTTGTTGTTTTAAGGACGTGATCCCTTTTTATCACTGGTGTTGAAATGCAAAAACATCGGAAAAGGTCACAAGGGGCAATCATACACTGGGAAAAATTATCCTTAAACGCTACCTAATTTAACACAGCACCACCCACGTGTGGTGACATGTAACACTTAAGCTCACAGCTTCCCGATACTTAATTTACATTGAGATGTCTCCTACACATCTAAGGACCAAGATACTCTATGCACTCCTATCTTTTCTCTGAAATTCCTCCATCTACCCCACAAACATAACAATATATATATATATATATATATATATATATATATATATATATATATATATATATATATATATATATGAATCTTTTCATCATTATGGATAACAAAATCATGCCTTCTCAATGTATTTTTGCAATCTAACAATGTATTGTTGGGTATAATTCTTCCTGTCTCCATCATGTTAGACTTTACGCATCGTCTGTTCATCAATTAGCAAACTATTCTATCCAATAAAGTTTATCCAAACTTCCGTCCTCACTTCTAATACCGGTTCATGTCATGTAAGAGATGAGTCCGTCGTCCGGTCTATCTGGAGTCCCCCGTCGTGTCTTCGTTTCTTTTTTTTTACCTTGTAAACGTATTTTTGTCTCCTGTACATCCTTGTTTACATTTACTTGTTCGTGTTCTCCAATCATCAGATCTCAGATGAGACAAGTCTACGTCTTTGTCTTCTGTCCCATTTCTCTGCCTTCCATCTTCCATTCATCACCACAAAATTGTTCTTTAAATTAACCTTATGGATTCCCTTTGTGTCGTCTTCCTCTCCCTTATATCTTCATGTACACTATTGTGGTAATAATTTGTGTTCCAAAACAACTGGATCCTTCTTCTCTATCTACATCACCATGCTCTGCTCACTTCCTCCCTCCAATTTCTACCCTACCACCAACGAATAAATTAATTCTAAAATACACAGCTGTTTTTATAAAAAGTAAAAAAAAAAAAACATTACCACCTTTCTGTCCGCTCCCTCATCCATAAGTTTATTCATTCCCTCTTTCATTCCTCGTGTACGTCTCTCTAACTATGTGCTTCTCTTGGTAATTAGGATGTGATTCGTAATAAGGATTGTTCAATCCTCACCCTCCACAACTGCTTTTCCCATTCCCATCTCAACCTCCTGTTCCCCTTCCCTCTGTCCCTCTCTCCCATCCCAGCTGCCTATGTGCTCCTGCCATTCCTTGCCAGCACAAAAATCCAATTGTGCATAGTTTAGAAATTACAGTACCGTTTTCTTCTGGGGCATTATCAGTCCACTTATGCACTCTGCCAATGATGTTTATAATCCCTTGCTGGAAAGTGGACTCCAAAAATGGGCCAAACTTATAAATGTTTGCATCCTGCCGAAGCCCCTTTGACCCCCACCCCCCAGACACCTTTCCTGCTCAGGTCGTATTCCCTCCCACTGCTATTTTGCTATAACTTTCCCTTCTGTGCCACTTTTAGCAGCACGTGCCAATTTTAAAGTCTTTGGTATGACTCAGTCAGGATTTGAACCGCCAACATCCCAGACTCTCCCAGCAGAACTCCAACCACTACGCCACCAAACCTGGTAAAACGTACAGAATATTGTGGTATAATGTTTGTATGTGCTGATCCGATTCAAATGGATGATTGCAAAGGAGAGTAGATCATGTTCTTGAGGATCCACTAACTGAGTGGAATGCTAATGTGATGGATCTTTACAATATAAAAGTCTTTCCCATCCAAAACCATAACTTTTTCGACCCTCGCTAGCTCCTCACCTGCCAAGCCCACCTCCTTCCAAATTTCAAGTTTTCAAATTTCAACTTTTCCTCCAAAGTCCATCGTGTCCACCCTGTACATCCTCCTCTTCCCCTCATTCTGCCCCACACCCATTGTTTGTCCAAGTCTCCCTCGTTTTTAATCCTTCAACCCTGCTGTTGGTGTTTCCCTCCTCTCCCTACTGTTCCATTTGTTCTGTTGCATCCTGATCCATTCATTGTTCTAGCTCTTCAATGAGCCTTGACTTTCTTTTCCAAAAAAAAAAACCATTCCCCTGCAATGTGATCAAGGTGCAGGTGCACACAACCGACTATTTATTACTCCACATTGTAAGAGATACTGCGCTTGACTTTCAAAGTGACTGAATGACAAGTGGTGGCTGTATGTACAGAGACAAGTTTATCAAAAATTTTCACAAGACTTCCACTTTGCTTGTCAAACGTTCTGCTTGTGGCATAGAAGGCTGCCTCTATTCCTGAATTTCTTGATTCTTCCACTCACATAGTCGCGTGGCCACCAATGGAACCCTCTCCTCCTATTTCCCAGTGGTGGCTGCATTTCCCCCAAGGCAGTGTTTTGGGCCCAGTCTTGTTCCTCATCTATACTAATGACTTCTCCTATGCTTTGGAAAACAATTCCTTCCTTTTTACTGAAGCCTCTACATTGTGTGGTGCAGTATCCCCCATCCTTCTGCTGGACAGACACAGCAGCTGTGTCTCTCGATCTGGCGATGTAGAAATGATTTGACTCTGGTCTGATAAATGGAACATGTCCTTCAATCCTGGTAAATCTCTCAGTCTCGCCTATACTATCACTCCGGAAGTATCGTCAAACAAACCCACCTACGGTATATATTTCCTTGGTCGTCCACTACATGAGGTTCAGTCTTTTGAACTTCTTGGCCTCACCATCAGCCATGACCTTTCCTGGGCCAGCCACACAGCAAAGCTGGCCTCCAAAGCCAGCCAAAGACTGGGCATCCTCCATCATCCAAAGTCTTTCCTCAGAAAATGAGAGCGACTAACAGTCTACAAGGCCTTTGTCTGTCGTTCAATGGAGTATGTTCTCCACTATGGGCTTGTGCCCCAGCATCTCTTCTGGATTCTTTGGAACCAAAAGCTCTCAGAATTCTTGGAAACTCCCATGATGATACCAAAGAACAAGGTCTGTTGCTCTCACATCACAGGCAGGTCGGTGGTCTCTCTGTTTTCTACTGCACCCTCCACTCTCTCAGTCCTCTGAACCTCCCTATCGACTCGAGGATGCACGCATTCTTCCAGTAACTCCTTCCTGGTTAAACTCTCAAAATCCAAGCTGTCGACACACATCAGCTTTTATTCCTCAATTCTCCCATCTAGGAACCACCTTCCAGAGGCTGTTCTGTCTCACTCCTCCCTCTCGGACTTCAAGCAATCAGTACACCACCATCTCTCGTCATCCCCAATTCTGTTCCATTGTCTTTATTAACCCCATTAACCTTTTTTTTAACCGAACCATCTTTCTTGCTAGTTTCAGAGTTTCCTGCCCTCCTTCCTCTCTTCTTTCCCAATTTGTTCATTCCCTTGATGTTTTGTCTCACTATCAGCTCTGCCTTGCTCTTGCCTCACTTCTGTTAAGAAAAAAATAAAAAAATCGATTCTGCATTCATGCTATTCCTATCAACCATACCAGAGTGACAGCTGCTCAAGCTATGAGCCAAGTGCATTCAATCTGACAAGCATAAAATCTGCGAACAGGAGGCTATTGCTATCCGCACCATCACAATTTAATTCAAAGAGTTCAGGAAGACCAAGATATGTTCATGACCCGTGTTGCAGCGAGGGAATTAAACAGGCTGAATGTTGAACAAACTTAAGACCAAAACTGATGAAAGAAAGTTCCGCACCTTAATTTCCTCTTCCTCAATAAGCTTCTCGAGCCGTTTTTGCACAGCACGGCCCTCGTGGTCATCGTTGATTATCATGACGATGTGTCCCCAATTGCACTGCTCGATAATGTCGAACCAGACCAGCGCCTGGTGCGAGTACGGAGGCACTGTGCGCAGGTATGACAGGTGAATACTCTGGAAAGACACATGCAGTAAGGTAGACACAGTCATACGTGGCCTTTAACGGACTAACGGAATCCAGGATCGACATTAGGACATAATTCAGTATAGCAACATACGACATCAGACTGCACCAAAGAACCTTGTCGGAGTAGATAGAGAGGCGGTTGCTGAGGCCGATGACAGGAATGCGGTAGAAGCCAGCTGTATAGGACACAGGAGTTGGGTTCATATGCTCAAAGGGTGGTGGAGGGTGGCTTACCAAGATGGCGTGTACCTGCACAGAACGGTGTGTATGAACACAACAAGAATCACCGGGCAGATCTGACCAATCATGTGAATGATACAGGGTTGATCAGAAAAATGTCTCCAATTTTAGTTGATTAATAAACCTGCTATTTTTAATGCAAGACCAGAAAAAAATTGTATGATACAAAAAGGAACTCATAAAGTTTTGTTTGACTATAGATTCTGCACATTTACGGACACGTATGGAAAAGTTTCTGACGACAGACGAGTTCACGTGAGACTCTGGAAATAACTTTTCTTGAACAAATCCCCACAGAAGATGAAAAAAAATCCAAACGTGAGAGGTCAGGAGATCCTGGAGGCCAAGGAAATCCAGATCGGTGGGAAATTATGAAATCTGCCATGAAAGTGATTAATGAACCACTGCATGGACGAGCGAACTGTATGTATAGTTGCTCCAGACTGTTGAAACTAAGCACTGGCAACGTTTCTCACATGACTCCAGATAAATAACATGGAAAAATAAACAACAAGGAAATATTAGGCGCAGGAGAAGGCCATTCAGCCCATCATGCCTGTGTCACACCAACACCAGATTAAATAAATCCGTAAAAACGACAATTTCATCGGGGGATGAGGGGAAGAGTGGGGATGAGAACAGTGTGGCATGCTCAGGGGTATCACAAGTGTGATAAAATAAAAGTGGAAAAACATATATATACATTTATTTTATTTTAAAACATTAAAAATATATATTTGGTGGCAGGGTGGGATATTCGATAAAAATATTCGAGCCTGGTGTTGGCGCAGTGGTTAGGGCAACGGCTTGGGATCCAAAAGGTCCTGAGTTCAAGTCCCGTTGGGCCACTGAATTAATACACCAGGGGGTTGACTCAGCCTGTCATCCTTCCGAGGTCGGCGAAATGAGTACCAGTATACTGGGCCGGTGTATACCCCGGTTAAAATAGGTGTACCATATCCCTGTGTCGTAAAAGGCGACCAGGGTTGCGTCAGGAAGGGCATCCGGCGTAAAACATGTGCCAAATCACTATGCGGATCATACGGATGATCCGCTGTGGAAGAAGAAGAAGAAGAAGAAGAAGAAGAAGAAGAAGAAGAAGAAGAAGAAGAAGAAGAAGAAGAAGAAGAAGAAGAAGAAGAAGAAGAAGAAGAAGAAGAAGAAGAAGAAGAAGAAGAAGAAGAAGAAGAAGAAGAAGAAGAAGAAGAAGAAGAAGAAGAAGAAGAAGAAGAAGAAGAAGAAGAAGAAGAAGAAGAAGAAGAAGAAGAAGAAGAAGAAGAAGAAGAAGAAGAAGAAGAAGAAGAAGAAGAAGAAGAAGAAGAAGAAGAAGAAGAAGAAGAAGAAGAAGAAGAAGAAGAAGAAGAAGAAGAAGAAGAAGAAGAAGAAGAAGAAGAAGAAGAAGAAGAAGAAGAAGAAGAAGAAGAAGAAGAAGAAGAAGAAGAAGAAGAAGAAGAAGAAGAAGAAGAAGAAGAAGAAGAAGAAGAAGAAGAAGAAGAAGAAGAAGAAGAAGAAGAAGAAGAAGAAGAAGAAGAAGAAGAAGAAGAAGAAGAAGAAGAAGAAGAAGAAGAAGAAGAAGAAGAAGAAGAAGAAGAAGAAGAAGAAGAAGAAGAAGAAGAAGAAGAAGAAGAAGAAGAAGAAGAAGAAGAAGAAGAAGAAGAAGAAGAAGAAGAAGAAGAAGAAGAAGAAGAAGAAGAAGAAGAAGAAGAAGAAGAAGAAGAAGAAGAAGAAGAAGAAGAAGAAGAAGAAGAAGAAGAAGAAGAAGAAGAAGAAGAAGAAGAAGAAGAAGAAGAAGAAGAAGAAGAAGAAGAAGAAGAAGAAGAAGAAGAAGAAGAAGAAGAAGAAGAAGAAGAAGAAGAAGAAGAAGAAGAAGAAGAAGAAGAAGAAGAAGAAGAAGAAGAAGAAGAAGAAGAAGAAGAAGAAGAAGAAGAAGAAGAAGAAGAAGAAGAAGAAGAAGAAGAAGAAGAAGAAGAAGAAGAAGAAGAAGAAGAAGAAGAAGAAGAAGAAGAAGAAGAAGAAGAAGAAGAAGAAGAAGAAGAAGAAGAAGAAGAAGAAGAAGAAGAAGAAGAAGAAGAAGAAGAAGAAGAAGAAGAAGAAGAAGAAGAAGAAGAAGAAGAAGAAGAAGAAGAAGAAGAAGAAGAAGAAGAAGAAGAAGAAGAAGAAGAAGAAGAAGAAGAAGAAGAAGAAGAAGAAGAAGAAGAAGAAGAAGAAGAAGAAGAAGAAGAAGAAGAAGAAGAAGAAGAAGAAGAAGAAGAAGAAGAAGAAGAAGAAGAAGAAGAAGAAGAAGAAGAAGAAGAAGAAGAAGAAGAAGAAGAAGAAGAAGAAGAAGAAGAAGAAGAAGAAGAAGAAGAAGAAGAAGAAGAAGAAGAAGAAGAAGAAGAAGAAGAAGAAGAAGAAGAAGAAGAAGAAGAAGAAGAAGAAGAAGAAGAAGATGATTTGGTGGCAGGGTGGGAGTCGATCTGTGACAGCATTTTTAGGGTGAACAATACACATCATCAACCACACAGCACCAAACACTCTTCTACACTTATTTTGTCTGTACCTTTCATTATCTTAAACATCTCTATCATATCCTCTTGAAACCACCTCCTTTCTTTTGTATAAAGCCCCGTCTCCTTCAGTTGCTTCTCACAGCTGAGTCAAGCTTGGCTCTGAATCAATCTAGTTACTAGTAGCCCTGTACTGAACCCACCTCGTGGTAGCTACATCCTTCCTGAGTGTGGTGACCAGTGTTCTAGACGTGGCCTCACTAAATTCCTGCACAATGTTAAAACCACCTCTTCTGTACTATCATATGTCAGTGTGTGTGTCCTCTACAATCCAAAACCAATGAACCAAGGAGACTGAAACTTTGCACGCATACCAAGGGAACTCCAAGGAAGTGCATGAATGAAAATTTTGTGTTTGGGTTAATATGAACTCCCCTTTTGAAGATAATTAACAGCCTTATTTAATTATCCTTGATCAAGGCATCATCCTTGGTCAGCCGTCACTTTGCTGGTGTCTTTGTTCATCATTTTGTTCGGCCAATTCAAACATGCCTTGATTTGGAAACACCATCACATGAATGATACAGGAGACGTTTTTTATTTTACATGAATGATACACTTTATTGGGAACACCATCTACTTTCGCAGGATAATTAAAGTCGCTAATCAAAATATTATATCTGATTTGAGAATCGGATCTTGTGGACTAAATAAATGTCGAAATCTCGAGTGAAATCTGAAAATTTTAACAAATTAGTGATTTTTATAACTAAGTGGATTTATTTAAGCAAAGCATAAAGCAAATTTTTTTTCTTCTCCTGTTCAGACGATTATATCGAGTGAAGAAAACATCAAGGAATGTGCAGAAAGTGAAACTTCAATGAGCGCAACGCCATGCTCTATATCCTGCTATGATCCTATCGGGCGTGACCTTCGAAAACAAAGCATTGCGACCAGTTATCATACTTAGGTGCAAAAAAAATGAGAGATTTTGGACTAAACGATGCAGAAATCAAGAAAATGACCAAATCCCAAGACCTCAAAAATGAAGTGAAAGGATCCTGGAAGCTGAAGAATGCCAAAGTTGAACTAGTGGTAGTTGGAGATGCAGAAATGATGATGAAGAAACTCACAGAGATATTGAAAACCATCCCTGGGAATATTACGACAAACGAACTACAGTTGGAAGCCATCCTGGGCTCAGTGACGATCCTGAAGAGAGCCCTCGTCACAAAACTTTGAAAACACAAAACTTCACCGCCTGGTCCGTAAATCGTGACCCATAACTGACAAGAAGGTGGATACTTTGAACCCACCTTTGGAGGACTCCATTCCACATTCTGAAACCTGCATATGTAGATACCAATCAATCACACACACACACACACACACACACACACACACACACACACACACACACACACACACACACACACACACACACACACACACACACACACACACACACACACACACACACACACACACACACACACACACACACACACACACACTTCCATTATGGTAATGCAGTGACCAAATACTGCACTAAAGCAAGCACTCCAACGAAGCGACGCCGGGCTTTAGCACACGATTAACAATCACCGAACCGTCATCTTAAACATACACCTCCCAGAGATGCCCGAAATGTCAAATATGTCCCAATTGGACAAATGAACACTTCTTTCGTAGTCAGGAACTTGTTAGTTCGATTCTGGAACTTAAACTTTGTAATTATGCTTAATTTCAGAGATACTCGTGGTGATCGCATGTGCGGAAATGAAATGAAGCAATGAACGCTGACGTCTCCGGGTGTTTATAAGTAATTGCAATGTACCCAGCGATTCGTAGCTATGATGAACGCGATTCGATAATATGAGTGAGGAAAGTGAGAGAAAAAAAACTTTATCGTTGAGAAATCATTGCGGCCTATTCCAAGTCGAGGCATGGTTGAGCAGGCCAAAAAACACATGGCAGCTTCAGACCCCAGCGAGGTTACCCCGGAAACGTTTTAAGACCCCAGACAGCGAGGTGGCCGAGGATCGCCTGATGAAGGATATAATTAAATAAAGCCGTTAATTATCTTCAAAAGGGGTGTTTTAATTAACCCAAACACCCAATTTTCACTCTTGCACTTCCTTGGAGTTTTCTTATTTTGCATGCAAAGTTTCAGGCTGCTATGTTTTGTGGTTTTGGAGCTATGGAGGAGACAGACACACAGACAGACAGACAGACAGACATCGATTAGTGGAGATATAAAAATATCACCCCCCCCCTCCCCTGTGATGAGAGTTGGAGGGGACAACGACTTGCCAATGCTCTTGATGGGAGCGGGTGTTTGTAGTGTTCAAAATGCAAGTTTTCATTTAACATATCACTCATTCTAAATACAGTCTTTCAAACATTCACTCTGCCGAATAATAAACGTAATGTAATGACGTCAAATCATGACAAATTGACCTGATTTGGAAGAACACACTCTTGCTCACCCTCTCTCTGTTCTATTCACCCTCTCATTTGCTCAAGGTCATCTGCCATCTGCTTGGAAATCAGCAAACATCACTGCCCTGCACAAAAAGGTGCAAAAACAGATCCCTGCAACTACAGACCAATCAGCCTTCTCCCAATCATCAACAAGGTTATGGAATCCATCATCACTTCAGACATTAAATCCTTCCTCTTCTCCAATGGCTTGATTTCCAATCATCGATTTGGTTTCAGACCAGGTCACTCTACCCTGGATATGCTGCTTCTGCTCTCCCATCAATGGATGGAGGTACTCAATGCAGGACATGAAATCAGAGCCATATCCCTCGACATATCACGTGCTTTTGACATGGTTTGGCACCCTGCCCTGCTCACCAAACTCTCTTCCTATGGTATCCTAAGCCATATCCACTCATGGTTCGCAGACTTCCTCTCCTGTCGCGGTCAATGTGTGGCCCTAAATGGAGTTCTCTCATCCCCCCTTCCTGTCCAGGCTGGAGTTCCTCAAGGTAGTGTTCTGGGCCCTGTTCTTTTCTAGTTTTCATCAATGATCTCTTAAACTCTCTAGAAAATCCTCTATATCTCTTTGCTGATGACTCCACCCTCTGTCGTGCCACCTGTCATCCCTCAGACCGGCAAGCAGCAGCTTCTTCACTCACTGCAGATCTGGGTAAAATCACAAACTGGTCCAACACGTGGAACATGTATTTCAATCCTGACGAATCTCACACTCTCACTATGTCTCTCTGAAAGGACCATTTGGACCCCCCCCCCCCTCCCCCATCTACTTTCTCAACAATCCTCTTGAAGAAGTCCTTTCTGGGTCTCACTATCTGCCATGATCTTTCCTGGGTAAAGCCACATTTCCAGCCTAGCCTCCAAAGCCAGTCGTCGACTGGGAATCCTCTATTGTCCAAAATCCTTCCTTGTCACACCCGAGCTCCTGACCACGTACAAATATTTTGTATGCAGCCTGATGGAGTACTGCTCTCCCATCTGGGCTGGTGCTCCTGCCTCCCACCATTCTTGGCTTCACGTTGTGGAAACCAAGGCAATTTGGATCATTGGCATCTCCCGTGATGAGGCTGATTATAATTTGGGTCTCACTCTCTCACCGCAGGCAGGTTGGTGGTCATTCTGTCTTCTACAGTCTCCTCTCCGGTCTCGCCCCCCCCCTGCTCTCTCTGTGATTTGTCCCCACCATATTTCCACAGGGCGCTCAAGGTCCGCCAACAACCCCCTTCTGGTAAAACTACCAAAATCACGAATCACTGCTCACCTTCACTCTTTCATTCCTCTTTTTTTTCCACCTTTGGAATAAACTCCCTCACTCTCTTCAATCCCACTGTTTCCATCAGACCTTCAAAACAGCTGTTCACCACCACCTCTTATCCTCCCCCATCCAAACCCATGATCTTTTCTTCCCCCGTTAATCCACCCCAAACCCACCTACTTCAAATTCCCTGCCCCATCCCTCTCCCTTCCACAGATCTCCTCATGTCTCTGTTCTCTGCTGTTGTTGTGTTTCCCTCTCCCACCCCTACTCTTGTTTCCTGCTCCCCTTGTTATACGTTATGTGTGTTCGCCCTTACACGAGCCTCGACATTGCATACAGAAAAAAACATTGAAGACCACTTGTGCATTGAGATCGCATAGCGTGGCGCAGATTACGTCACATTCAGCATGTGGACGGACACACACACACACACACACACACACACACACACACACACACACACACACACACACACACACACACCGACACACACACACACACACACACACACACACCGACACACACACACACACCGACACACACACACACACACACCGACACACACACACACACACACACACACACACACACACACACACACACACACACACACACACCCACACACACACACACACACACACACACACACACACACACACCGACACACACACACACACACACACACACACACACACACACACACACACACACACACACACACACACACACTCTCTCTCTCTTCCTGTTCCTGTGAGACGCGACTCGCATCCCCAACGATGTAACATGATCACGCCATGTTTATAACCAAGATAAAGACATGATCACCACGATGACCGTGGAATCTCCGAGGCTCGCGACCCCACGCCATGGAGACTCCCACATGCGGCACCTGCTGGATGATGAGACGCTCGCACACGGCCAAGGCCATTTGAATGGCGTTCTCCGTCTGGATGACGGCGGTGCCGTTCAGCCGTCGCTTGCGCAGTGGGCTGGCGACGGCGACCGCGTCCTCGAACAGGGTCGCGTGTTCAGACGAGCTGAGCACGGCACCGATGCGGATCACGTGAGTGGATTCTCGCGCGCTCACCATCCGCGAACCCGACACCACGAGCATCGCCACCGACAGCAGACCCGTGGATCGCCAATTCATGGTGCCGCGGCGTCGGGTGTCCGGCGAGCCTGCAGAACGGGCGGGACGCGCAGCCGGTGCTGAAGATTTGGGCTCCTGTACTGACTGGATGGATCCACCAGGGGGTGGAATCGAATCCGTGCTCGGAAGCACGATGCATACCCACGCTCATCCTCATAATCGATACCGAGCCGTGCTCGTTATCGATTCCGATGTATGTTCCACAACCAACACAGGTCCATGCTCATTATTATCGATACCACTCCGTGCGCATAATCGCTTCCGAGGAGCGTTCTAATTAGATTTTGATCCTTGCTCCTGATCGATGTGAATCCATGCTGACGGATTGGTTCTTCGCCATTGGCAGCATTCCTTGAAACGGAACCACAATGTCCACCAATCAATGCTCCATCGTGAACAACCCTCTCAATCATCAGCACGAATACTAATAATCAGCACTAATCAATGCTCCATATTAACATCATTAATCAAGGCTCCATAATCTGCACAAATCAATGCTCCATATTATCATTAATCAAGGCTCCATAATCATCACAAATCAATGCTCCATATTAACATCATTAATCAAGGCTCCATAATCTGCACAAATCAATGCTCCATATTATCATTAATCAAGGCTCCATAATCTGCACAAATCAATGCTCCATATTATCATCATTAATCAAGGCTCCATAATCATCACAAATCAATGCTCCATATTATCATCATTAATCAAGGCTCCATAATCTGCACAAATCAATGCTCCATATTATCATCATTAATCAAGGCTCCATAATCTGCACAAATCAATGCTCCATATTATCATCACAAATCAATGCTCCATAATCAACATGAATCAATGCTCCATATTATCATCATTAATCAAGGCTCCATAATCATCACAAATCAATGCTCCATATGATCATCACAAATCAATGCTCCATATTATCATCACAAATCAATGCTCCATATTATCATCATTAATCCAGGCTCCATAATCATCACAAATCAATGCTCCATATTATCATTAATCAAGGCTCCATAATGATCATAAATCAATGGTCCATATTATCATCATTAATCAAGGCTCCATAATCATCACAAATCAATGCTCCATATTATCATCATTAATCAAGGTTCCATAATCATCACAAATCAATGCTCCATATTATCATCATTAATCAAGGCTCCATAATCATCACAAATCAATGCTCCATATTATCATTAATCAAGGCTCCATAATCATCACAAATCAATGCTCCATATTATCATCATTAATCAAGGCTCCATAATCATCACAAACCAATGCTCCATATTATCATCATTAATCAAGGCTCCATAATCATCACAAATCAATGCTCCATGTTATCATCATTAATCAAGGCTCCATAACCATCACAAATCAATGCTCCATGTTATCATCACAAATCAATGCTCCATATTATCACAAATCAATGCTCCATATTATCATCATTAATCCAGGCTCCATAATCATCACAAATCAATGCTCCATATTATCATTAATCAAGGCTCCATAATCATCACAAATCAATGCTCCATATTATCATCATTAATCAAGGCTCCAGAATCAAAATGAATCAATGCTCCATATTATCATTGATCAAGGCTCCATAATCATCACAAATCAATGCTCCATATTATCATCATGAATCAAGGCTCCATAATCATCACAAATCAATGCTCCATATTATCATCATTCATCAAGGCTCCATAATCAACATGAATCAATGCTCCATATTATCATCATTAATCAAGGCTCCATAATCATCACAAATCAATGCTCCATGTTATCATCATTAATCAAGGCTCCATAATCAACACAAATCAATGCTCCATATTATCATAATTAATAAAGGCTCCAGAATCAACACAAACCAATGCTCCATATTATCATAATTAATCAAGGCTCCATAATCATCACACATCAATACTCCATATTATCATTATTAATCAGGCTCCATAATCAACACAAATCAGTGCTCCATATTATCATCATTAATCAAGGCTCCATAATCATCACAAATCAATGCTCCATATTATCATTAATCAAGGCTCCATAATCAACACAAATCAATGCTCCATATTATCATCATTGATCAAGGCTCCATAATCAACGCAAATCAATGCTCCATATTATCATCATTAATCAAGGCTCCATAATCATCACAAATCAATGCTCCATATTATCATCATTAATCAAGGCTCCATAATCTTCACAAATCAATGCTCCATATTATCATTAATCAAGGCTCCATAATCAACACAAATCAATGCTCCATATTATCATCATTGATCAAGGCTCCATAATCAACATGAATCAATGCTCCATATTATCATCATTAATCAAGGCTCCATAATCATCACGAATCAATACTCCATATTATCATCATTAATCAAGGCTCCATAATCAACATGAATCAATGCTCCATATTATCATCATTAATCAAGGCTCCATAATCATCACAAATCAATGCTCCATATTATCATCATTGATCAAGGCTCCATAATCAACGCAAATCAATGCTCCATATTATCATCATTAATCAAGGCTCCATAATCATCACAAATCAATGCTCCATATTATCATCATTAATCAAGGCTCCATAATCTTCACAAATCAATGCTCCATATTATCATTAATCAAGGCTCCATAATCAACACAAATCAATGCTCCATATTATCATCATTGATCAAGGCTCCATAATCAACATGAATCAATGCTCCATATTATCATCATTAATCAAGGCTCCATAATCATCACGAATCAATACTCCATATTATCATCATTAATCAAGGCTCCATAATCAACATGAATCAATGCTCCATATTATCATCATTAATCAAGGCTCCATAATCATCACAAATCAATGCTCCATATTATCATCATTGATCAAGGCTCCATAATCAACGCAAATCAATGCTCCATATTATCATCATTAATCAAGGCTCCATAATCATCACAAATCAATGCTCCATATTATCATCATTAATCAAGGCTCCATAATCTTCACAAATCAATGCTCCATATTATCATTAATCAAGGCTCCATAATCAACACAAATCAATGCTCCATATTATCATCATTGATCAAGGCTCCATAATCAACATGAATCAATGCTCCATATTATCATCATTAATCAAGGCTCCATAATCATCACGAATCAATACTCCATATTATCATCATTAATCAAGGCTCCATAATCAACATGAATCAATGCTCCATATTATCATCATTAATCAAGGCTCCATAATCATCACAAATCAATGCTCCATATTATCATCATTGATCAAGGCTCCATAATCAACATGAATCAATGCTCCATATTATCATCATTAATCAAGGCTCCATAATCAACACAAATCAATGCTACATATTATCATCATTAATCAAGGCTCCATAATCAACACAAATCAATGCTCCATAATATCATCATTAATCAAGGCTCCATAATCATCACGAATCAATACTCCATATTATCATCATTGATCAAGGCTCCATAATCAACACAAATCAATGCTCCATATTATCATCATTGATCAAGGCTCCATAATCAACATGAATGAATGCTCCATATTATCATCATTAATCAAGGCTCCATAATCATCACAAATCAATGCTCCATATTATCATCATTAATCAAGGTTCCATAATCAACATGAATCAATGCTCCATATTATCATCATTAATCAAGACTGCATAATCTGCACAAATCAATGCTCCATATTATCATCATTAATCAAGGCTCCATAATCATCACAAATCAATGCTCCATATTATCATCATTAATCAAGGCTCCATAATCATCACAAATCAATGCTCCATGTTATCATCATTAATCAAGGCTCCATAATCATCACAAATCAATGCTCCATATTATCATCATTAATCAAGGCTCCATAATCATCACAAATCAATGCTCCATGTTATCATCATTAATCAAGGCTCAATAATCATCACAAATCAATGCTCCATATTATCATCATTAATCAAGGCTCCATAATCAACATGAATCAATACTCCATATTATCATCATTAATCAAGGCTCCATAATCAACATGAATCAATACTCCATATTATCATCATTAATCAAGGCTCCATAATCAACATGAATCAATACTCCATATTATCATCATTAATCAAGGCTCCCTAATCATCACAAATCAATGCTCCATATTATCATTAATCAAGGCTCCATAATCATCACAAATCAATGCTCCATATTATCATCATTAATCAAGGCTCCATAATCATCACAAATCAATGCTCCATAATCAATATGAATCAATGCTCCATATTATCATCATTAATCAAGGCTCCATAATCATCACAAATCAATGCTCCATATGATCATCGCAAATCAATGCTCCATATTATCATCACAAATCAATGCTCCATATTATCATCATTAATCCAGGCTCCATAATCATCACAAATCAATGCTCCATATTATCATTAATCAAGGCTCCACAATCATCACAAATCAATGCTCCATATTATCATCATTAATCAAGGATCCATAATCATCACAAATCAATGCTCCATATTATCATCATTAATCAAGGCTCCATAATCATCACAAATCAATGCTCCATATTATCATTAATCAAGGCTCCATAATCATCACAAATCAATGCTCCATATTATCATCATTAATCAAGGCTCTATAATCATCATAAATCAATGCTCCATATTATCATCATTAATCAAGGCTCCATAATCATCACAAATCAATGCTCCATGTTATCATCATTAATCAAGGCTCCATAATCATCACAAATCAATGCTCCATATTATCATCATTAATCAAGGCTCCATAATCAACATGAATCAATGCTCCATATTATCATCATTAATCAAGGCTCCCTAACCATCACAAATCAATGCTCCATGTTATCATCACAAATCAATGCTCCATATTATCATCATTAATCCAGGCTCCATAATCATCACAAATCAATGCTCCATATTATCATCATTAATCAAGGCTCCATAATCATCACAAATCAATGCTCCATAATCAACATGAATCAATGCTCCATATTATCATCATTAATCAAGGCTCCATAATCATCACAAATCAATGCTCCATTTGATCATCGCAAATCAATGCTCCATATTATCATCACAAATCAATGCTCCATATTATCATCATTAATCCAGGCTCCATAATCATCACAAATCAATGCTCCATATTATCATTAATCAAGGCTCCATAATCATCACAAATCAATGCTCCATATTATCATCATTAATCAAGGATCCATAATCATCACAAATCAATGCTCCATATTATCATCATTAATCAAGGCTCCAGAATCATCACAAATCAATGCTCCATATTATCATTAATCAAGGCTCCATAATCATCACAAATCAATGCTCCATATTATCATCATTAATCAAGGCTCCATAATCATCACAAATCAATGCTCCATATTATCATCATTAATCAAGGCTCCATAATCATCACAAATCAATGCTCCATGTTATCATCATAAATCAAGGCTCCATAATCATCACAAATCAATGCTCCATATTATCATCATTAATCAAGGCTCCATAATCAACATTAATCAATGCTCCATATTATCATCATTAATCAAGGCTCCCTAACCATCACAAATCAATGCTCCATGTTATCATCACAAATCAATGCTCCATATTATCATCACAAATCAATGCTCCATATTATCATCATTAATCCAGGCTCCATAATCATCACAAATCAATGCTCCATATTATCATCATTGATCAAGGCTCCATAATCAACATGAATCAATGCTCCATATTATCATCATTAATCAAGGCTCCATAATCATCACGAATCAATACTCCATATTATCATCATTGATCAAGGCTCCATAATCAACACAAATCAATGCTCCATATTATCATCATTGATCAAGGCTCCATAATCATCACAAATCAATGCTCCATATTATCATCATTAATCAAGGCTCCATAATCATCACAAATCAATGCTCCATGTTATCATCATTAATCAAGGCTCAATAATCATCACAAATCAATGCTCCATATTATCATCATTAATCAAGGCTCCATAATCAACATGAATCAATACTCCATATTATCATCATTAATCAAGGCTCCATAATCAACATGAATCAATACTCCATATTATCATCATTAATCAAGGCTCCATAATCAACATGAATCAATACTCCATATTATCATCATTAATCAAGGCTCCCTAATCATCACAAATCAATGCTCCATATTATCATTAATCAAGGCTCCATAATCATCACAAATCAATGCTCCATATTATCATCATTAATCAAGGCTCCATAATCATCACAAATCAATGCTCCATAATCAATATGAATCAATGCTCCATATTATCATCATTAATCAAGGCTCCATAATCATCACAAATCAATGCTCCATATGATCATCGCAAATCAATGCTCCATATTATCATCACAAATCAATGCTCCATATTATCATCATTAATCCAGGCTCCATAATCATCACAAATCAATGCTCCATATTATCATTAATCAAGGCTCCACAATCATCACAAATCAATGCTCCATATTATCATCATTAATCAAGGATCCATAATCATCACAAATCAATGCTCCATATTATCATCATTAATCAAGGCTCCATAATCATCACAAATCAATGCTCCATATTATCATTAATCAAGGCTCCATAATCATCACAAATCAATGCTCCATATTATCATCATTAATCAAGACTCTATAATCATCATAAATCAATGCTCCATATTATCATCATTAATCAAGGCTCCATAATCATCACAAATCAATGCTCCATGTTATCATCATTAATCAAGGCTCCATAATCATCACAAATCAATGCTCCATATTATCATCATTAATCAAGGCTCCATAATCAACATGAATCAATGCTCCATATTATCATCATTAATCAAGGCTCCCTAACCATCACAAATCAATGCTCCATGTTATCATCACAAATCAATGCTCCATATTATCATCATTAATCCAGGCTCCATAATCATCACAAATCAATGCTCCATATTATCATCATTAATCAAGGCTCCATAATCATCACAAATCAATGCTCCATAATCAACATGAATCAATGCTCCATATTATCATCATTAATCAAGGCTCCATAATCATCACAAATCAATGCTCCATATGATCATCGCAAATCAATGCTCCATATTATCATCACAAATCAATGCTCCATATTATCATCATTAATCCAGGCTCCATAATCATCACAAATCAATGCTCCATATTATCATTAATCAAGGCTCCATAATCATCACAAATCAATGCTCCATATTATCATCATTAATCAAGGATCCATAATCATCACAAATCAATGCTCCATATTATCATCATTAATCAAGGCTCCATAATCATCACAAATCAATGCTCCATATTATCATTAATCAAGGCTCCATAATCATCACAAATCAATGCTCCATATTATCATCATTAATCAAGGCTCCATAATCATCACAAATCAATGCTCCATATTATCATCATTAATCAAGGCTCCATAATCAACATTAATCAATGCTCCATATTATCATCATTAATCAAGGCTCCCTAACCATCACAAATCAATGCTCCATGTTATCATCACAAATCAATGCTCCATATTATCATCACAAATCAATGCTCCATATTATCATCATTAATCCAGGCTCCATAATCATCACAAATCAATGCTCCATATTATCATCATTGATCAAGGCTCCATAATCAACATGAATCAATGCTCCATATTATCATCATTAATCAAGGCTCCATAATCATCACGAATCAATACTCCATATTATCATCATTGATCAAGGCTCCATAATCAACACAAATCAATGCTCCATATTATCATCATTGATCAAGGCTCCATAATCAACATGAATCAATGCTCCATATTATCATCATTAATCAAGGCTCCATAATCATCACAAATCAATGCTCCATATTATCATCATTAATCAAGGCTCCATAATCATCACAAATCAATGCTCCATGTTATCATCATTAATCCAGGCTCCATAATCATCACAAATCAATGCTCCAAATTATCATCATTAATCAAGGCTCCATAATCATCACGAATCAATACTCCATATTATCATCATTGATGAAGGCTCCATAATCAACACAAATAAATGCTCCATATTATCATCATTGATCAAGGGTCCATAATCATCACGAATCAATGCTCCATATTATCATCATTGATCAAGGCTCCATAATCATCACAAATCAATGCTCCATATTATCATCATTGATCAAGGCTCCATAATCAACATGAATCAATGCTCCATATTATCATCATTAATCAAGGCTCCATAATCATCACAAATCAATGCTCCATATTATCATCATTAATCAAGGCTCCATAATCATCACAAATCAATGCTCCATGTTATCATCATTAATCAAGGCTCCATAATCATCACAAATCAATGCTCCATATTATCATCATTAATGAAGGCTCCATAATCATCACAAATCAATGCTCCATATTATCATCATTAATCAAGGCTCCATAATCATCACAAATCAATGCTCCATATTATCATCATTAATCAAGGCTCCATAATCATCACAAATCAATGCTCCATATTATCATCATTAATCAAGACTGCATAATCTGCACAAATCAATGTTCCATATTATCATCATTCATATTACTCCATATTACTGGTGTGGATAATGCTTCGGCCGTTCGGGTCCGACGAATTACCGCATTGTTCCGCAATGTAACAAATTTAAAGGTCCACTGCCCTTAAAAAGCCTCAATTAATATTATTTTTTATAATACATTATTTTTATGTCCTCTTTTAACGAGTTAGGCCTAACCAAAGGCAAAAGGAAAACAATTGTCAGTTATCGTGAGCCGAAAAATGTGAAGTTTTGTCATAAAAAATATTAACCCTTTGGCAACTGACAAACTGCCGCTTGCAACAATGAAGCCTTCATTGTGGTAGTTTGTCACTATCGGGGAATTGTTCAAGTTTTTCGGTGCACAATTGTTTTCCTTTGGTAAAATGGTCATCAAAAGACATGAAAATAACTTTATATTCTTAACAATAATATTAATTGAGGCTTTTTAAGGGCAGTGGAACTTAAAATTTGTTACAAGCTGCTTCCAACACTGGTGTACTAAATTGTTTTTATTTTCTAAAATAAGGGTGATGTCCAATGCTGTGATGTCCACATACAATTTGAGTGGAAAGAATGAGAAGAGACCTTTCCAGAACCTGAATTTTTATAAAGTTGACAGAGGTAATTAATTCTGCTAAATGACAGTTTATAATGTGCATGACTTGAGCATAATTCACATTGCAAGTCTTGTTTGATGATCATAAAGCCCAATATATACAAAGTGGAAATTCTTATTATTTTTCAGGCAGTACCATGGCCAGTGAGCCAACAACAAAGGAGGCGGCTGTGGACACTGCCATATCACAACATTTGAAATATGCCCCTAATCAGCGTGGAGGTGAGGCAGGAACAAGCCCTCATGTAATAATGAGTAACAGCAACACGCTGTGCCAGCCGTCCACGTCCTTGATTATTAAGAATTTGCAGCATAGTTAATTGTAATGTTGTATGTTGGAAACCCAGCCCAAGTTTACATTGTGAAAATATTTACATGTACTTTTATGCAAAATGAAGTTATTTTCTTTTCTTGTGAAATTAAGATTGAAAACACCCAACAAATTAATTTTTTGTGCTTTGGAATTATTTATGTGAGATGCATTCAAAATTGTGTTTTCATACTTAATGATGTTAGATTTATATATTTTCTTTGTATGAATACACACACATCGATATATATATATATATATATATATATATATATATATATATATATATATATATATATATATTTGGTTTCATTGATTTGCCTGATTGTAATTCAGTTTTATATAATTTTATTCACTGTTCATATCATGTCAAGTATCATCTGTTTAAGTCTTTTCGCACCTCATTCTATTGATGCCCACTGTGGGACATAACAAGTAAAAATATTTCTAAATTATATATATATATATATATATCATGGAGAAATTCTATCAGAAAGGTGTTTGACTTCCCAAGTAGGACCCATATTGTACTCTTTTACCAGTCATTGCTGAATTTCTACCTATTGAATGTGAACTATTTATTATGTCGTATAGTAAAATTTATATGTGGTTCTTCGTCTTCTCATAATTCTTACCTGAGGTTGCTTAATTATGAATCTTGCAACAATGGGTAGTATGTCATCAGTCGTTAAAACTTTTAATTACATTTTATATAAATGCAAGTTATTGGTCAATACCTTTTATGCTCCGAATGCCCATAATGTATGCAAGCATAGAATTATCAGCAGTTTTACTAACACTGCATGATGATGATGTTATTGTACTTAAAGGTGCCTTTGTGCAGTCAATTATATTTGAGAGAGAAGCTCCACAGTTCCTCTCTGGAGCAGAACTTTCTGAATTTGAATTGTTAACTGCTTTGCACAAAGGTGAATTTGTCAAAAAGGTATTGTTGCGGATTCACGCCCGCCGGCGTGCGAGCGGCCACGTAACTCGAATCGCGGCACGTCGCCCACTGGACGGACAATCCCGTCGTGACCCTCTCGGACTAACGCCGGGAATTAGTCACGGGTGGGCCTTTCGGCCTCACCACGATCGTGCCAATCGGCCCCCCGCGTGGGATAGGGTTGTTCGCCAAATTCGACCTACCTATGTACCCACACGGAGGGTAGACCGGGCGATCGCACCTCGCCGCAGGTCGACTTCGGACACGGGCCACTTTAAGCGACCCGTTCCGTACTATCGGGATAACCGAGCGGTGTTATCGTCAACCTCGACGGTTCCGATTATTTATCGGGCGTATTTAGCCCACGACCAACCCTTTACGTGAAGTAAGATGGAGATTCAATTAAAGAAAAGACGAAGCGAAACGGGAAAAACAGTTCAACATAAAGCACATTTATTCCGCGGCAAACGGAAAGCACACATATACAATTATGCACCAAAAGCAAATGTAAAAGTAACACGACAATTCTGCACAAAAAGCAAATGCAACAAAAGAGACACAATGCAGATCTACTACCGACTACGCGAGCACACGGCAACACTTACACAGTTTTACTTCACAGACGGCGCCGACAACACATATACTCCAAAGCAAAAGAAAAAGGGGCCACCCTCAACGATAAGGGGGCAGACGGGCCTGGGGCCGAGACCGCGTCGAGCCTACCCGTCTGGTGATGAGCCGCAAAATGGCGGCGGCGCCCCGACTCCGCGCTCCTTCACGGGTTTCGTTGGCACTGCTTGGAGTGGGGTGGGAACAGGGCCCCCTTCTCACACTATCTCAGCGCGGGGGGGAAACAGGGGGGGGTTGTTGATGCTCGGGGGAAAGAGGATATCTGGCTGGCTTGGGTCCCGCGACGAGCGACGCCACTGCGACCTCGACCGCGTTCCCGGCCTCCCCTCTCCGCAGCTCCCCGACTCTGACACGAGCGCAGACCTCCACAAAGCTCCTTGGCTTCTCCACTCTCCGGACCCCGACAGACACTCTCTCGACTGATTTCGCCGCCGCCACAACTCTCCAACTCTTCCCTCGATTCGCCCCGCGCTCAGCGCTTTATAGTGCGACAGGAGAAACCATATGCAGATTTTTGGATCAGGATAGGCTCGGGGGCGGAGCCACGCTCGCCCATTGGACAGAGGAAAAGTGGGCGTGAATCATTCTTGATCCTCGAATCTGCATATATCGATTATACTCCGACGCGCCTGGAGGCGGGGCCAAATCGCCCCACGCTCGCTGATAGGACGGAACAGAAGTGGGCGTGAATCATTCTTGATCCGATTTCTCGGAAAGGCCGCTTTTTGCACCTGCTGCTCGGTGCGCGCCCTGTACGAGTCCAGGATCGGTGCCCACAAGCGGCGCGGGAATGGCGGTGATGCGATGGTTGCGAGAGCGAGATGTGACGGTAAAGGTCGTGGCTGTTGGCGTTGTTGTTGTTGTTGTGAAGCGGCGTTGCGGTTGGTGGTTGTTGTGTGATGGCTGTTGAGACGTGGTTGGCTCAAAATAAAGATAGAACAGAAAAACGGCTATCTTGAAGGGTCGCAGCCCGAATGAATGACATTTATTCCCTCTAAACAACGGGTTTGGGCTAACTACACATATACTTACAGAGATATCTCACCTATGGGACCTGAATGGTGGTTTGCGAATTTCCTCAACCACAACAGTATTTACGACTTTTACCCATGTGGTATTTCTTTTTATTCCCCATTTTTAGTATATGTTTCTCAATTGTAATGGTATCTACTTTTATTTATTGTACGTTTGTATTTGAGTGTGCTTTTTTTGTACGAATAAAGATATTATTATTGTTAATACTGCTTGTATATTTTGCCGCAATCATGCTCTGCGTGATACGTGATAATAAATGGTTATGAATTACAGTTGTTTTCAAGTTGTGCTCATTATGTGTTACTGTGCAATGTAATGATGTTGCAATACAAAACTTCAATGTTTTGATAATGGCACCTGTGGAACAGCGGTGCTCCGCTGGCCCCAGACCTATGGGTCGAGGGCTCCATCAAGCTGGAAGCTGAAGGGTGTCATGCACTGCAATGTTCGTTTCTTTGGCGTGCAAAGAAAAGGGTAAAAACAAAAACTCCATTTTATGAACGTTGTGATAAAGTTGAAAAATAACGTCATGCTTCAACGTTGTCACATCGTTGAAATCTGACGTCATGGGAGTTGCAAAAACAACTTCCCACTGACCCAATTCTGACGTCAGGATAGAACCGGCAAACGACGTTGCAACAACGTTGTGTGTGCCTACTGGGCCTTCCCGGTTTTTGCCCATTATTGTAAATAAATCCCCTCTTGTTGAATGTCCCAGCTCGTCCTTGTCCTTTCTATCATTGGTTTACCGTGCTGCGAACGGAATTAGGAGGCCTCATTGTTGCCGTAGTCATGAAATTGGCCGGCAGGTTTCTGGTACTCTCCGCTCGGGTTATGACTCGGTAACGGCCCGGATCACGCAGATCCTGCCGAGGGTGAATTTCCCCAGTAGTTTGACGACGTGGGTAATTACGTATATTTAAATTGGCAATTGACCCTACCACACACGGTCAACCTATTGGCGATCTTCGGACCGATAAGGGACCCGTGACCTTTCGGATTTATCTGAAAGGTACGACCTAAATTCTGGGTGTTCGGTGGAGCCGACTCTACTGCTCCCCCGAGCAGTCGTGCTCGCCACCGAAACCACAACACTGTGTGTTTGCTCCTCTTTAATTTCGTACAATTCAACCTTTACTTCTAATTCCTGTTTTTTTGTCTCTACCTGTCCGAGCTTACAGGTTTCTCCCTTCATTATCGTGGCGTCACTCGTCACCCCGACCTTGCCCATCGTCATCACGGTCCAAACAGCCTCGACACTTCCCCTCGACTCGGTCATTTCCCCACGTGCAGTTCTGATCCCATCCACCATTTTCCAATTCATGTTCTGCATTTCGTCTTTCACCTTTACCAGCTCCGCCTTCATTTCTTCCTGACCTGCCTTCAGTGTTTGCATGTCACTCCTCTGTTGGTTTTGTAAACTCATTTCCAGACTTTGCATCTCATCTCTCAGTGCTTGCGTATTCGCATCCATTCTTTGCTCATTCACATCCATTCTTTGCATTAGTATCTCCAACATCTGTCTCATGTCAAATGACCCCGGCGAAGCCGATCCGCCAGATCGGGCGCGGATCCGACAGGGATCGTTCGGTCTTCCATGGGGGAAATTTGATGCAGGGGGAACTCCGGCATTGTCGCCATTGCCCCCAATGCTACCTCTGGGTTTGGCTGCAGGGAAAGATCTTCCTCACAGGTGTTGTCCTGAGCCACGGATTTCTTTACGATTATATGAGAACCCACCTGTACCAGTCCGTCTTGGTCCGCTATGGTCCATGTTGAGAATTAAATAAAATTTAAACCTTGCTCTTAATTTGGAGGGAAGGGGGGGGGAGGGTTGTCAAGCACACCCCTGGTCCGCATCCCGTAAAAATTTTTTTTTTTTTTTTTTAATGAGTATCCCATCTCCTGACACCGAAATGTTGCCAGTTTGGTGCCCCGTAAATTTCTTTGTGGAGGCGTGGGGTTCGAATCTCACTCCTAAATACCAAACTGTTGTGGGCCAGAGGTCCGGTGGTGAGAACGATCACTAGGTGGGGAAGGTTACGTCGCCTTCCACCAGACTCTCCGGAATTGTAGGCCGTCCCTCTCGGATAATTCGACGAGGCGGCGGGTCGCTTAACCGACCGTGGAACGCCAATATCTCAACCGCCCAGCGTAGGGTCTTTTTTGTCTTGAACCAATTTACCTAATTAACCACGCGGTGTCGTTTACCGGGGAACCATGCTCTCGGCACGTCGTGCTCGAACCGGGTCACTCTACCGACTGCAGTAGAGTTCCAACTACCGACGACCAACTCTGGTTTGGGTGGAGTTGAGCGGAACTGCCAAAGCCGTGCCGGCTCGGATGAACAGATTAACGGGAACAAAAACCCGGCTAAAACTCAGATTCGAACCATGCTGGACCAATGAAAGAAAGGACGGAAACAAACTGAGAACATTTCTACAGTAATTTCTTTACAATAAAGAAGACCCAGAGCAAGACTTATCGTGGAATATACAAGCAAGAATTTACAATGTTCAAAAATACTCGTAGTTTCCACTTACAAGACGCACTCAAAGGATTTACAAGCCGGTAAGCGACATGGGTGGTCGCGAGACTAAGGCGAATTTGAAATATGTAGATAAGAGAACACATCAGATGGCATTTTTGCAGTTCGTTGTTCCATAGAGGAACATGACGAGCAACTGTCCATTCATAATTGTGTTCGATTCCCTAACCCTTCGTTAGGGAATCCCAACGCGAACGTTGGGGTGAAAGCATATGGTAATATAATTGCATACTAGTCATAGTTTTTGATGGATCGGGCTGAAATTTTTTGACAGAGGTTGATTATAGTGCGCATAAAAGCGCGGAAGCTGATTTTTGATTTTCGAAAAAAACATATTTTTCGGATTTTTTCAAAAATTTCAAAGTCCCGTTGCTAGGCAATGGTGGCGTCCATAGCAACGGTGCTCAAAAGCATACAACTCGATCCTGGTATTAACCTACCAGTCAGGTTGCATCAAAATCGGTGGACTCCTCTGGCCTCCAGAGCTGTCCATTACATACAAACAGACAGAAGGAAAACCTGAGAATAAGGGTAGTCTAGCGACCACCCAATTAAAAGACTCCTGCAGTCAGAGAGAGAGAGACCAGCTGGGGGTCACAGTTCGCTTGGGTACTTGCACGTTTAAGGGAGGGGGTGCTCTACGGTGCGGCACCTGCTAATGGCCGTGTGGCTCGGCCCACAGTCACACGCGTGGGGCTCGTGCCCGTGGAGGAACCCGAGCGGAGCAGTTGGAGTCCCAGGGCGGAGATCAGGGTCGTGGAAGGGACCCAGGAAAACTCCAACGAACGCCAGCAAAATGCAGAACTCCACTCGAACGCCCCAGACTCCAGCTCAAACCGCACGACGCACACCAACCAACTCAACTCCTCCAAAAAACTTCCACTCTGAGGATCACGTCGTATTTTTATGGACCTCCCCGAACGGGGCGGGGGCTTTGTGAAACAGACGTCACCGTCCGCCCCGATTGGACAGGGTCTTCATGGGATCCGCCCTTTCTGGGCGGGGCCTCGGCCAAACCGGGAGGCCCGTCGCCCCTCCCCATATGTGGACTTATCAAGGGGAAGATCCAACGTTGAAAAGGAACGTCTGTATGTTTGAATGCATATGGTTTCCAGAGCCGTAACAATGTTTATTGTTTGATTCAAGGGCCACAAGAGAAATGAAACGACTTTTCCATTTATCATAAAAGAAGAAGCGGTGTGTGTGTGTGCGTTATAGCCACTGCTTTTGCTCGCTTGTACCAACAGTAAATTGTACGAATCCGGCACCTCTCATCCACGGTATTTCTCGTATCCCTATATTTCCGTGAGTCTGATTTGCATTCGAGAACAGGACAGTGATGGTGAACCATTCTGAAATTGCCCCTCTTTCGTCAAAATGCTGAAAATTATGTTTAAAAGACAATTTGAATCACAGATTTCACACAAGTAATGGCAGGTTAAAAGTTCCCGTCGAGCAGAAGCGAATCAGTGCAAACACACACACACACACACCGCATGTGCGAAAAGCCTTGTTTCACATTCATACGTCATTTCAAGTCATTTCAAAAGTTACGTATTGTGGATGTTACTGAAATTAAGCATCAAGGTCTCATCACATTTAAATGCAAAGAAGGCAACTCTCACTCCATCCCACCCAATCCCTCCCTCCCCGTTCCTCTCCTGTTATTTTCTGCATGTGAGTTGATATTTCCCCAAACTTCATTTTCTTCATCACCAACTGCCACTGTACATGATCAACCAGGTGTACACAGTGACTACAATTGTAAGATTTATTTGGCACTTGTCTGGCTTCTTGCACGGAAAAATACACGCTTGTTCTCAACGCTTCTGAGGCACAGACGAAATGAGACTCAATGTACGTGGGTGAAGAACGTGTAGTTTACACCAAGTCTGCAATCATTACCTCCCAGGAACGAAGGTGGACAGAGGTTATGTCTTCACACCTGTCTGTTTGTGAGAAAGATGTCTCAGAAAGTTGTCGATGGATTCAGCCGAAACTTGGTGAACAGTTTAGGGGTGTGACAAGGACAAATTGTTTAGATTTTGGTGAAGACCCAGATCTGGATTCCAGAATTTCTTGAGTGATTCCTCACCATTGAGCAATTGGGCCAAAAACGATATATAGCAGGATAATTCAAAAAGTTATGGACAAGTTGTGACAAAACTTGGTGGATGAGTTGGGGAGGTCACAAGAACAAGTCAATTAGATTTTGGTTCAGGTCCAGATCCAGATCCGATCGATGGGATACAAAACATAAACTGTTCAACCTGGCAGAGGTACGGGCTCTATTGAGTGCTGCTCCAGTTACCCCACACATGTGAAGTGTAAGTGGGCTTAAGCAATTGGTTCATGTCCATCCATCCATCTAATCAGTTTATAATCAACAGTTTGTGCTCGAGGAACAACTTATTTCAATTCAATGTTATATTTTGAACACGAATAGGAAGACAACTTTCTCGTTTAGCAGTACTTTGGCTCGGAATTTGTCCCAATCTCGCATGCACAGAGAGGAGTGAAATAATATTTTTACTCTGCCTGGCTGGCAATCAAACAAAATTAAAAATCATTTCAAGGGACTGTTTTTAAGGACATCATAAAAGCCACAAACAACAGGCACGAATAAGAACTCAGCATGATGGAGCGCGAACCACTCGCTCAGGATGTCAGAGCACGAACGACTCGCTCAGAATGATGGAGCACGAACCACTCGCTCAGCATGAGGGAGCACAAACTACTCACTCAGAATGACGGAGCATGAACCACTCGCTCAGGATGACGGAGCACGAACCACTCACTCAGGATAAAGAGCACGAAACACTCGCTCTGAATGATGTGCCACAACAAAAGCGTCTGCAGCGAGTGATTCGCTCAGAATGACATAGCACGGTACCGCTATCCACTATAAGGCGCTCGGAAAGTGGCTTAAGCACTCAAGCAAGCACTCCAATTAAATGGTTGATAAGTTACTGTTTAATGGAGAACAATCATGGAGACACCGCAAAGTTTAATCGCCTGTGAAATAAACATTGCAGATAATCCGCCATGTTGCCTGCTCATCTGTGCACGCGTCACGTGGTACATCTGTTCACGGTTCGCGCAAGCATAACTTTATTTTAAAACGTCAGTTTTTCACCAGATTTACTTTGATTCCTTGTAGAGCACCTCGCGAAACCGAAAATAGACACAGATTTGGCAGACGCTATAGATAAGCAGTCCCTCTGGGGGACAGTTCGCGATATCAAGCAGTGAATGCATTAAATCATACAACTCAATGAAGCTGGTTAATTTTGGCACATTCCGAAATTTTTCGTTCACTCAATATAATTCTCCGTACAGTAGAAAAAGACAAGTTTAATGCTTTGGAAATTTCACATTTTCTTGTGTGTATATATGGAGGAGGGACCATGGCCGTGCTTAAAGTAAATAAGTATGCAGGCTGAGTTACAAGACTCGTTATTTCTTTAAATTATCAGATTTCACTCCAGATTTCGACACTTATTTAATCCGGACGATATCCGATCCTCAAAACTGAAATATTTCGATGATGTATTTTAATTAGTCCATGAGAGTAGATCGTGGAAAATTGTATCATAAAATCGCTCCACGCTCCTAATTTAAAAACTATAGCACTTACAAAAGCGATGTACCCAGCGATTCATAGCTATGATGAACAGGCATTTGATAATGAGCCGGGAAAGTGAAAAAAAATCGTGAAGAAATTGTTGCGGCCTGTTCCAAGGTAAGGCATTGTTGAGCAGGCCAAAAAAGATGGTGGCATCAGACTCCAGCAAGGTTACCCAAGAAATGCCTGAAGACCCCAAGAGCAAAGGTGGCCGAGGATGCGCCTCATAATGGATATAATTAAATATGGCAGTTAATTATCTTCAAAGGAGTGTTTCAATTAACCCAAATACAATTTTCACTCATGCACTTCCTTGGAGTTTTCTTCATGTGCATGCAAAATTTCAGGCTGCTAAGTTTTATGGCTTTGGAGGGACACACACACACACACACACACACACACACACACACACACACACACACACACACACACACACACACACACACACACACACACACACACACACACACACACACACACACACACACACACACACACACACACACACACACTTGTTAGTATACATGAAGATGCACACAGGCAGCGGTAATGTTTTTGCTTCAAACCGTATTTTTGTTATGGGACAAATCGAGAGTAGTCTGTTGTCTATACACTGCCTAAATAACTTTGTGGCATTCTCAAGAAAGGCTTTAACCACAGATGTTCCACAGGTACATGCTATTATTTCCAACTCCCTTCTCTTTAAAAATGGCTTCATTGGGGATCATAAAATGGCTCCAGTCATTGCAGAGGTCTTTGTTCAAGGAGTTCCAAGAATCTCACGAGATTGTGAAAGAGAACATCAGTCATTTACCTTTAACGGTGTGTGTATATACTATATATATGTGCATGAGGAAGACAACTGGTTGAGGGTCCTTTGTTGCCAAAATGATGCCATTCATGGTTACTTGAGTTGCAATTCCTTGGAGTTTCCAAGTTGGAGAGGTGATCACGATGGGCCATGATATGTCGGAGACATGCTGTTTAAATCGAGTTTTCTATGAAGGCGGTGATAGCATGATAGGGAAGGAGAAAGTTTAATATTCGAGGATAAGGTAAGAAATGAGGCGCCGTGAGGCGTGATGTAAGGGACACATCGGCCATTTTGGAGTTAACGCCATATAGCACCATTTTAACCCTTACCCTATCATCCGAGCCTATCATAATATCACTAAAAAACGTCGCTTACATCACACCTCCTCACGGGGCCTCAAATATTCAATTATCGCTGTGGGAACACCGATTTACTTTTGGGAACATGAGTGGGAGAGGAGGGAAGGATAGAGGTGGGGTTGGGACAAAATTGGGAGGGGGTTCTGGAGTTGTGGTAGGAGATTCAAGCATTACGGTTGGGATGAGAATCTTGACTAATTCAGGAGGAGGGGATGATGAATTATGGCCTGAGAGGGTTGAGAGAGGATGATGGATCGTTGACTTGGAAGTCATATTTTACATTACACAAATATTCTGCAGGTCCCTGCTTGTTACAACCCATAATGGTGTTTAATAATTTGAACGAGGATTCCAAGGTTCCATGATGATGGTGATGTGCATTTCTTGCTTTTACGATTTTACCTGCAAATTAGAATTTAAAACGGTTAGGCAGATTTCACATTGAACACGTTCAGAAACTTTCACCAAAAAAAGGCTTCAAAATGATTGGTCAGCTGACTTTTCAAAACAAAATCAGGATATGAGAAACCAAATAAATGCAATGCAATCACTTACCCTGTGATCTTATGATTGCGAGCAAAAGTATGGTTGTCGACAGCAACATTAATCTTCAACCCTAAAAAGCCTTAAAATAAAGGAAAACCTCAGAGGGGTTAAAGATGCTTCAAAGGACATTGAACATTCCTTTCTTTGTTTGAGGCCCCAATGGGCAGGCGAGAGAGGGACAGTATGCCTATGGCTTCCATTTCTAGAACTGGCTGGCAAAACCTGCCATTAGTTTGAAGGTGATTTGGGCAGGAGTATGAAATCTGTTCAAGATGCCAGTGATAATTGGCCTACACCTGTTAAGAGTGATTCTTTTAAACATCCACCGACCAGTGCTGGCAGCGGGATCTTCTGCCTGAACTTTCTTCTGATGGACAGCTTGCATGGCGTATGAAACACCAGGGTGGTCATTTATAGTTGGGTCGAGATTCGAACCGAGGCAAGACAACTCAAAGCTATCCCGCAAGCCCATTACCTGAACATTTCAGCTGGTGTTGCTGAAAGTCTATTGGTGTACCTACAGATGAAGCGACTGTCCTATAAAGAAAAAACAAAAAAAAAAACAAACACAACAACCGAAAAAGAACAGAAAAATAAAAATCAGATGAAGATGCTTTATTTCCTTCAAAAAAAAAATCTACAGTGGAACTTTCCAACCCAATAACTTCAAATGTCGGATTCCAAAAAAAAAAAGACTAAACGAGGCTATAAACTTGTAACTCGACATGTAGATTTTATCAGCCATTACAATAATCAAAAGATTAAAAGTAGTTTTGTTGACAAAAATAAAGCACAAATCAAATGTATTTTTAACAAGTTGCTACTCCAAATTTTTTTGTGTAAGCAAGAAAAACGTTCTTGGTAGTATTAGACACAATCATAACTACTTTCACAAATGCTCAACGATGTTGAATGTAAAAGAAATACGAAAAAGAAAACTAAAACCCACATTGATAGAAAATGTATGAGGCCGAGGAACAATCCCACAATTAGGGAAGAAAGCGCGAGATGTTTCTGGAAAGGATGCGGAAGCTTTTGAGTAAGCACAGGTAAGACAACACAGAAATGGAAAGATCGCACACAGATGTGAAGAACTAGAGATGCACAGAAATTCCCGTTAGTTATTCTGATGACGCGTCAGTTAAGGAAACTGAAAAATGTGCAGATGATCGAAACGTTAAGGTGATTTGGAACGAGATTTAGAATGAGACTTGGAACGAGACTTGGAACGAGACTTGGAACGAGACTTGGAGTGAGATTTAGAATGAGACTTGGAACGAGATTTCGATTTGGAAGGCGACTTTGACTGCGATATAATATACATGTCTTCCATCTTGTCACAAGAGTTGGGATAAGAGGGCGACTTGGGCGAAGCCGAATCTCGGAGGTTCTGGGATGGCAGGTCAAAGTCTTCATTGGACTTTGAGCGTGATCTTGAACCAGAGCGAGAACTCGACCTGGTCCGGCCCTCCGTCTTGGGATTAGAATCACGATCAGATGACTTTCCTTTCCCGTGGTACTTTGGAGACTTGGAATGCTCACGGGATCTCGAGCGCGATTTTGAGCCATATCTATCTTTTTCCATTGGCTTAGATGGCTCGTACGATTTAGAGCGAGATTTCGAGTGGGATTTTGAGTGATCACGGCTCTTTGCATCAGACTTGGAGGGCTCTCGTGACTTTGAGCGTGACTTTGAGCGCGATTTAGATTGAGAATCGCCACGCGAGTGCGAACGAGACCGAGATTTGGAGTGGTGTCGTCGGCGATGGTCTGAGCGGGACCTTGAGCGTGAACGACTGCTGCTCCGTGTGTAACTGCGGCGCCTCCGCCGAGAACTGCTGTAATATGAAGGGCAGGGATTGAAAACAAAATGAGTAAAATGGAGAATGTTAGAATTCGCCAAACATGTAACAAAGGTTAACCAATAATAGAGTGAGTACAACTGACCAAAACAGGACAGGCCCCAAACATAAGAACTTGCTCAAAATATTACGCTATGGAAAACTGTTGTCTTTAACATCCCTTTAAGAAAATTGTTTTTAACACAATATCAATTTAATGTCAAAAGAAGAAAATTTTAAGAAAAGAACAATGCTTTGAATCATAGAACAATTTCAAACTGACCAAGTAACTTTAAAATGCTAATAACACGATTTCCGACAATTTGATTGCATTTTATGCACTTTTTGTGTACAAAATGACTTCTGACTTGCATATTAAATGGGAGGAAGGGAAGCGGGGTAGGTATGTCGCTAATTTGAATTAAAAAGCCAGGCAAACTGGCACGACCAACCGAAAACTTCATCATGAACGCCAACGCAGACAGACACGCAAACTCCGGCAAGAACGCCAACGCGAACACACCTACATGCTCGCTCATCAACCCGAACGCCCTGCGCACCTGCAAGCGAACACACTACGATGCACACTGGGATGCTAATCCGTGCACTGAAGTGTGCAGGCAAACCCAGTACAAAAACGTGGGAATACCTTTGAAAGAAATACTTACGTACGTAAAATTCCACGGGTGCGTGGAAGTACATGGAAGAGGCAAACAAAAACCATTCTGTTCATCTGCACTACAACCTGAAACTTTCCAATAGTCAAAAAGGCAAATCTTCTGGACGTGGTCCTTTTGATAGTTTTGGAGTAGATACCTGTCCCCAAGGCAACAGATGCTGCCTTTGACTATTTACAAGCCATTGGACAGTATCACGTTGGAATGCAGATGGACAGTGACAGGTAGGTTGTGCCAACCTAAATCAAGTACAACTAAAGATCACATACCTAATGCATTTTCTATGAGATCAAAAATATTAACTGCTTGTTTGGACTACAGTTGGACAATTCCCTGTGTTGAAGACTTCAATGCAGAACTACCATTAGTGGCAAAGAAGAAAAATGGTTGACAATATCAGTCAAGTTCCAATTTATTTCTGAGGGCCTTTTCTACGTTTTATTTCTGGGTAGCAATGTTAAGTAGTGACAAATCACATTTACCTGCTTCTGTAGCTGCCATACCGCCGAGGGGCTTGTGCGGCAGGAGGCAGGCGGCGCCAGTTATCAGGTGGGCGAGCATGACGGGCTACCTGCATCTCAGATTGACAAATCGTACCGGAATGCAAGTTAGTGATGTCTGCGAAATTGAGAAGAAAAACAAAATTACAGAATAGCTCAATGGGAAAAAACAACAACAAAGCAGTCTCTACATGCCTGTCCCATTTGGTGGCTGGCTACCAAATTTAACATGAAGGACACACGGCTCGCCAAACTCAGCAGCGCAGGATACGAGGGTTTTGCCGAGTAAACTATCCCCACTGTGGAATTTCACCAGGCAACCCTCAAAGTTACTACATCCCTACGGAATGTCAGTCAACGGTCAAAGCAAACTTGGAAGTCTAAACGTAAGAGCGAATTAATAATTATGCCATCCCAGCATTTTCGCCACGTCCTCCACAAACGCGTCCTCGCTGTCCGCAACATCCATCCAGTCGCCCCCTCCCTTCTCGGGTGGAATCACAAACCACTCGTTCTGCCCTCTGCCGTCTCCAGCCTCTGGCTGAGAAACCCCTTTGTTAGCTGGCCTCAGCATCAAGTCTCGAATCACTCCTTCTCCCCCTGCTGTCTCCGACCTCGAGCCAGAAGTCTCCTCCCTTTCTCGAGCCTCCAAAACACCAGCCTCGAAACACTTCTTTGATTTTTGCCGTCTCCTCCCTCCAGCCTCGTGCCACCAATCACGAACCACGAACCTCGAACCTCCAGCTGGTCGGCAGCTCCCACCTGCACACGAAGTTCTCTGCCATCGAGAAGTCGGCCGTCCATTGCTTCCATGGCGTCCTCTGCATCCCGGCGTGCGAAGAACCTCACAAAGGCGAAGCCACGACTTTCTCGAGTGTAGCGGTCCCGGGGGATGTACACGTCACCAACCTACAGGGAGGTGGAAAGAAAATTCGAACATCAAACCGGGAAGATGTCAGCAAATCTCATTTTCATAAAGCAATCTCACATAACAAACTTTTTTTAAATCCAATTATTACTGTGCAGCAAATATGGTTCAGTTCAATGTTTCACTTTGCGAGAAT
>NC_140961.1:135319437-135346937 GCF_056783735.1 Eptatretus burgeri
CAGTAACTTCCGATCTTCGATGGCGGAGGTTATTAAAGAAATAAAGGCAGAAGTTTTTTTTTTCTATACCTTGACGAGGCTCGTGTGAGAGCTAACACACAACGCACAGCAAGGGGGGCATGAGACAAGAGGGGCGGGAGTGGGAAGGACAAAACATTGGGGAACAGAGACATTAGATCTGTGGAAGGGAGAGGGATGGGGCGGGGAACACATGGTACAAAAATATGGGCATTACGGGGACTTTCAGGAAGGAAAGCAGGGAATTTGAAGGAGATGGGTTTGGGGTGGATTAACAGGGGGAGAAAAGATCAAGGATTTGGATGGGGGATGATAAGAGGTGGTGGTAAACAGCTGTTTTGAAGGCCTGGAGGGAAGAATGGGATTGAACAGAGGGAGGGAGTTTATTCCAAAGGTGGGAAAAAAAGAGGAATAAAAGGGTGAAGATGAGCAGCAATTCGTGATTTTGGTAGTTTTACCAGAAGGGTGTTGACTGACCTTGGGCGAACTGCGGAAATATGGTGGGGGGGGGGGCGAGACTGGAGAGGAGACGGTAGAAGACAGAAAGACCACCGACAAGCCTGCGATGAGAGAGTGAGAGGCCCAGACTCAGCCTCATCGCGGGAGATGCCAATGATTCAAAATGCCTTGGTTTCCACTGCGTTAAGCCGAGAAAGGTGAGAGGCAGGAGCACCAGTCAGAGGGGAGAGCAGTACTCCATCAGGCTGCGGACAAAAGCTTTGTATGTGGTCAGGAGCTCAGGTGGGCCGAGGAAGGACTTTGCATGACGGAGGATTCCCAGTCGGTGACTAGCTTTTTGGAGGTCAGCTTGGAAATGTGGCTTTCCCAGGAAAGGTCATGGCAGATAGTGAGACGCAGAAGCTTGAAAGAAAGGACTTCTTTCAGAGGATTGTCGAGAAAGTATATTTGGAGTGGGGGGTTCCAAACGGTTCTTTCAGAGAGACAAAGTGAGAGTGTAAGATTTGTCCGGATTGAAAGACATGTTCAACGTGTTGGACCAATTTGTGATTTTATCCAGATCTGCAGTGAGCGTAGAAGCTACTTCTTGCTGATCTGGGGGACGACAGATGGTACGACAGAGAGTGGAGTCATCAGCGAAGAGATAGAGAATTTTCCAGTCAGTTGGAAAGATCATTGATGAAAACCAAAAAAAGAACAGGGTCTAGAACGCTGCCTTGAGGAACTCCAGCCTGGACAGGAAGAGAGGATGAAAGAACTCCATATGGGCCACACATTGACCGCGACAGGAGAGGAAGTCTACGAGCCACGAGTGGAGATGGCCTTGGAGACAAGACGGAAAGTTGTGGTGATGAGGCAGAATCCCTTCCACATTTAGAGTCTGCAGCAACCATCAAGATTCTGGAAGCAAAAATAGCCAAGGAAGGGAAAATGCCAATTAAGATTTAACCTGGTATTGGCTTAGGATCCAAGGGTCCTGAGTTCAAGCCCCGTTTCCCGCTGAATCAACACCAGGTGGGGTTGACTCAGCCTGTCATCCTTCCGAGGTTGGCGAAAAATGAGCACCAGTGTAGCAGCCCAAAAGGCTGCACGCGAAGGGAGGGGGTATTGAAGGATTTATTAAATCTGGTATTGATGGCACAGGCATGATGTGAAAAAATTTCCTTGTGAAAAGATCGTGGTCATCTTCATCCGAAGTACCATAGAGTATTGGCTCCCCACTTTAGGCTGGTGTTGATGACCTCCCCTCCCCCCCCCCCGCCCCCACGCCCATCTTGCTCCACCAAACTCGTACGGTCGGACAATCGAAGCCTCTCATCGGATTGGCATCTCCCGTCAGAAGGCCGAGTCACAGGATCTGCTCTCTTCGCTGCAAGCTTCCAGAAACGCACACCTGCTTTCCCTTCCAACTCCAAAGGTGGATGCTCTCCTCCATTCCTTCATCCCAAAGTCTCCTCCTCGATGAAACATTTCCTGCACCCGTCGTGCGTCACGGTCATTTCGATCCTCCATTGGCCTCGACCACTTGAATTCCAAACCCGTCGCTGCTCGGATCCTCATGCCAATCCCACTCCCTCTTCCATTTATACCAGTCATTCTTTTGTCTTCCCCCTTTGTCATCAATAAATTAATTAGTTGCTCACCAACACCACTTAATATAAATACAGATAAATTTATGTATATATATATATATACATATATACATATATAATGTACATTCGAGAGTGAACATGTTGAAATTTTTATCAAAGAAACGCTTTAAAAACGAGACGACGGGCAACAAGAGCACGTGCGCAAAAAAGGGGGAAAATGGCGGATCGACGCCGCACTCGTGCGAAGCGGGAAAATATCGGTTCGCCTCATGTCGAGTTTACCACAGCACGACGCACTCGCTCGTTCATTTTTATCGATTTATTTATTTGTTCCATTTCAACGTCGTCACACTGCACTCTCCGATTAAAAAATAAAAAAAACCTTCACCTTCTCTCACCACATTATTTAACACACACTCGACGAGACAAAAAAAAACGAGCCATTTTGGGCCCTCGAGCCCGAGTCCTCTCACCTCGCCGTATTTGTCGAAAGCACGACGAACCATGTCGACCGTGGTTCGGTAAGTCAAATTGTCCACCTTCAGCGTGTACATATCATCCACGTCGGGAGGAGGACGTGCGTAGCTCATTGTGACCGAACGTGCGGAGCCAAAGGCGCTGAAAACCAGAGATCCGTGGAGCGCAGCAAAAAAAAAAAAAAAACACCCGACAAGATGGCGCGAGAGAAAAAGATATAATCTCTGTTGTTGTTTATTGGTCAGTCCCAAAACGGAGTCGAGTACGGGATTCATTTTTTTTTTCTCGTTTGTAATTTAAAAAAAAAACAACATGCTACTTACAAAACAAAACATATCCTCGTCATTTATTTTTTAATTCCATTTGCAAAACATGAAAATTTCGTCTCGAGGTCGCACAACAAATTGAACGGTTGGCGTGAAGAAGAAGAAGAAGAAGAAGAAGAAGAAGAAGAAGAAGAAGAAGAAGAAGAAGAAGACGAGATGAGGAAGAAGAAACCTCCGTTGCGTGTGACGTAGGCAGGGAAGAGCATGCAAAAGAAGTGAGGAAAAGAAAGAAAATGTCTGAAAAAAATTTAACATACGACGGTCGTTCAAAATGTTCTAGGAAAGAGACACTCACGAGTAACAAGAGCAACGCACGACGACGTTTTTTATTTCTCCATATATAAATATTTATAATCGGTAATAAAAAAATATTTCAATGGCGTCTTTCAGGCTGCGATGAAGGTCCTGTATAAACGTTAAAGGGTACAATTTGAAACGTGCCACGTTAACATTGCTGTGTCATGGACAACCACTCCTTAAGGAGACGAGTGAAAATGCCGCACCACTTTTCTCATGTGAGCATCAACACCACAGTGCAATGGAGGGTTATCAGAGATATCCCATAATTCCGTGCGCGCTGCCATGTTGGTTGTGTTCACTTCACTGACGATGACAGCATCAGTAGCTCCACTATCTATCTCGAGCACGTTTATCTCGTTATTCTGACTCATTGCAATGAAAGGTTACGCTAATTATTTGTCCGAGTTGACCTCTTCTCGCTTGTTCAGCTTGCCACCCAATATGGCGCCCGAGCACTGCATCATGAGTAATAAAACCCATCGATATGCCTGAGATAGCGCCCTCATCACCAGAAAAACAAGCTAAAATGAGCTAAGATCCTCGTCCTCTTAATGATGACGTCATAAAAACGAATATGACGTCATTGTGATGTATCAGGTTTGCGATAAATTATAATCTGTGCTAATGCTCGGCTTGATTCCCGCAAACAGAATTCAAAAAGCTTGCCGAGTTTCAGAGATATTTTTTAGGCGATTTCCATTAGCAGCGATATTATGACAACTTTTTTTTTTCTCGGAAGAATTTCCAAAATCGGAGATGGTTTCTGCCTGCGCGTGGGCTTTCTGCATATACATGGCAAGTTTCACGAAGATCCGATGAAAACTCTGGGTTGTGAAACAAAAAATATCAAAAAATAGGAATGACGTCATAAAAATTGATACGACGTCATAGTGATGTATCATATGTGCGGTAATTCATCTCTGCTAATGCCCTGTTCGATTCCCGGAAACAGAATTCAAAAAGCTTGCCAAGTTTCGGAGATAATTATTTTAGGCGATTTCCATTAGCGGAGATATTTTGACGTCATAACTTTTTTTCTCGGAGGAATTTTCAAAATCGGAGATGGTTACTGTCTGCACAGGGTATTTTTACAGATATACGCCAAGTTTCAGGAAGTTTCGATGAAAACTGTGGGCTGTGAAACAAAAAAGTCCACAACAATAACGTGAGTAAGACTTAGAGATCCTCCACGAGGATGTAAAAACATGAATACAAGGGGCTGATACTATAGATCCTCTGCCTCTTTGGTCAGATGAGGAATAGAAGATATCTCTTGTATGAAAGCTTATGTCGGCTATATTTCGAATATCGTTCAAGATTTGGCCAAGTTACCGATATGGTTGCTATGGCAATATAATTCAGCCAATCACTGTCGTGATATAATGCCATGAGTAATAGATATCTACAAGATGAACGCACCCCAGATAAAGTTACAAAATAAGTTTTTGAGGGTATCTGAGAAATTTCAAATTCATCAATCAACCATATTCAAACGGTGTCAGTGCTGCCAAAAACACTCGAAACTAGAAGGGCACTCGGTAGAGCGCATGCCTCCACCACATCATTCCTGATCCACAAGAACAATCAGGCCCAATACATTTTTGAAATATCATGCTACATAATCGTTTTTGGTCCCATCGCTCAATGGTAAAGATTCATTGGAGAAATTAAATAACTCTCGTATCCAGATCCGGATTCGGAGCTTCACCAAAATCAAGCCAATTCGTTGTGGTCACACACCCAACCTGTCCACCAAGTTTCATCCGAATCTGTACACAACTTTTTGAGATATCGTACTAGATATTAGTTTATCCGAATCACTCAATGGTGAAGAATCACTCAAAAAAATTATCGGATCCAGATTAGGATCTTCACCAAAATTGAATCCATTCTTCCTTGTGACACACCCAATGCGTCCGCAAAGTTTCGTCCGAATCCGTCCACAACTTTTTGAGATATCGTGCTATACATCGTTTTAGCCCTATCTCTCAACGGTGAAAAATCACTTTAAAAATTCTAGTCGGCGGATCCAGATATGGATCTTCACCAAAAACGAATCAGTTCGTCCTTGTCACATACCCAACCTGCCCACCAAATTTCATCCAGATCCATCAAAAACTTTTTGAGATATCCTGCACATATAGACAAACAGACAAACAAGAAAAAGATGTCGTGCAGAGCACGATACTTGCAAAATCCACCCCTCTCTCCAATGGTTACCATGGATACATCAAATTGTCCATTTCATTAATATTAAAATTGACAATATTAATCAAAGCTCAGGTCAATCTGATGAAAATTGATTCTTCTTCAGATCGAAATAAATGATTTGAGAAGTTTGACCTCCAGTTGACCTTTGACCTCAAAAATAGTTGCTTTCCCAATTCAGTAATGGACGATGCAAATCCTGTTCAACTTTCAAGTTAATAGGATGTAAATTGACAATTTTTCATTTGAAAATTGATGATTTTAAAAGTTTGACCTTTTGATTCCAAAAATAGTTGGTTTCCCAATTCAGTAATGCACTATGAAATTGCTGTTTAATTTTCAAGGCTATCGGATGAAAATTGACGATTTTTCAGATAAAAATTGATTTTAGAAGTTTGACCTTGAGTTGACCTTTGACCTCTTGGCCACAAAAAGTTGGTTTCCCAATTCAGTGATGCAGTATGCAGATCTTGTTCAAATTTCAAGTCAATGGTATGAAAAATGATTTTTAAAATTTGACCTCAAGATGACCTTTGACCTCAAAATCAATAGGCTTCTCAGTTGAGATGACCTCTACGACTTGGTAAAGTTTCATGACGATTGGTTTAAAACTGTGACCTGTAGGCGATAAACAGACAGACAGACAGAATAGTATAATCGACTGACCAAAATTAGCGGTGAGCATGCCTGAAAACCTGAAAACATACCTGAAAACGAAAACGAAAACGAAAACATACCTGAAAAATCTTTGATTTTGCAAGTAAGAAACAGACAGAGAGGGGTGAACACAATCTCCTTCACCTTCGGTGGTGGAGGTAAATGTTGTTGTGGGCCGAGGGGTCAGGTGAGAAGACCACTAGGTGGGGGAAGCTATCTCGGTGCCCACCAGACTCCCTGGAATTGTAAGCCATCGCACACGGATAATTCCGTGATGCGGCAGGTCGCTTAACCGACCGTGGACCTGGGGTCCTCCCGTCTAGGGGTTAATCAGATTACCGAATTAATCATGTGGTTTAATTACCGGGGAACACGCCCTCGGTACGCCTTGTCCGAACCGGATCACTCTACCGGACCGGATCACTTTACCGGATTGGATGAAGCTGAGCGACACTGCCAAGGACATACCGGCTAAAAGGAACGGATCGTTGGGAATAAAGTCCCGGCTAAACTAGGATTTGGAGCTTGCTGGATCAATTTAAGAAAAGACAAAAACGAGCAGGGAACATTCCTAACAATGATTTATTAAGTCAAACTTACAAAAGGGGACACAGAGCAGACTTAACACAAAATTAATAACAATAATAATAACGATCTTCTTCAGTCTTACTTAGGCAGACAGGTGCCAGGACACACACATACGCACACACACAGACACAGAAAACCTAATGAAGAGGAAGTTTAGAACCAGGAATTGGGCACCGCAAAGGAGGAGCTTGAGTCAAGAAGGGGCAGAGTCCAGAGTGCGATGACGGAGTAGTAGGTGGGACCAGGTAGGCGGGTGGGGTCGACATCATGTGGGCGGAGACGAGGAGGCGGCATCCGGGCAGCAGGAGGCGGGTCGTGGGGGTGTTGACGAGGCAAGAGAGAGGCGGAAAAACTCAAAAAGCAAGAGAGAGAGAGACGGAGGGACTTCTGACCTTTATAGGATTTGCAGCTCGGAGGGAGGGCCTCCCTGAATCGTAACGGCATCACCTGAATCGGGCGCTCCGATTGGCCCAGACCCCTCATGTGGCCCGCCAGCTTGAGCCAGAAACCGCCTCCCTTCGTTTCTGGCAAGGCCATCCCAGACAGCGAACATATTTCGCTCCGACCCCACAACATGATCAGGACAAGAAAATTAACACCAGGACACGAATCACCCACACCGAAATTGGCACGCGAATCATCCTGCAAAGGCCCCCGGGCCGTGCCCGGGCGACCGGTCAAGGGTCCCGCATGCTCGCTCAGGTGTTCGACCAGCGCCGATCAACGCGCTTGCTCCATGCGCGCTAACGTGGCCCGCACTGTACATTCCTCGGCTCGATCGCAACTTCGCTGGCCGTAGAAACGAGAGGACGTTCACTATCCGTGGAGAATCCGCTGCTGCCAGCGAGGGCCGAAGGTACATCGCCATGGATAAATCCATGCACGTTTCACTAGTGGCGTAGGTCCTATGCTCTTCCCAAAAGTGTGGGCGAACTCCAACAGAGGGCAAAATCCAAAATCGCCGCTGGTGGCCATCTTGGAAATTACACAATTACATAACTCTTGAGTAAAATAACTTACAGACATGAAGTGTCGTTTTTTACTAATTTAATGACTAGGATTCCATGTCAGTGGTTATTGTCTCATTTTGCGGTAATCTTTAACATTAAATTCAAGATGGCTGCCAACGGCCATATTGAATATTTGAATATGTCCCATCTTCTAAAATTTTGTAGCTTTTTACTATTATAGTAATTATGCTGTTTATTTTGTCACATGATCATTGGATTTCTGCTAGCAAAAGACCACTGACTGCCACTACAACTGATCAGTCATCACATCACATCCCAACTGTTGAGTAACAGAATTAACTGAGTTCAGACTAACATGTTTGAAGAATCAACCAGTAGCAGAAGTAGCAACCCTCCTCCTCAATGTGTGTTGCAATGTGGTGATCATATTGATCAGGAAGACTCACTTGATGGGATTTCCAGTGGAAAGTGGCAAAGCTTGTGTGAAAAAGCAGTGAATTGGAGTTAGGCAAGATAGGTTTGGCATGGTGTATGAGAGTGTCAACTGGGAAAAGGGACATAAAGGTCTTTACATGCACAAGGAATGTTACCTGTCTATTTCAAGAAAGAGAAAGCTCCAGCAAGCTGAAAAGCGAAAATCTGCATATAGTGAACAAAGCAGGTAACCCCTACAGTTGCAGTTCTACAGGTAGGCTTTAAATACTGCGTTGGCCTTGTTTTGCCCTGACCTTTTCTGCTTTGTGCTGGGAGAACGGTTCCTGCTTATTTGTTCACACTAGTTCCAGCTCACTATTTTATTTCGTTGAGTTTGTTGGTTTCATGTTTTCTTTACACTTGTGCATTTTTATGCATAATTGGAGGTGCAAAATTGACAATTGAACTTCATTTGTTGTGTCTGCATTTGCCTCTTTGATCAACCCTGCTGTTTTATTGGGTTTGGATTTCCTCAATTGATCTTGTGTTTGCTAGTTATTACCACCACACATTAACTCAATACCTTGTTGTTTTTTTCCTGTGTGTGCAGTGAATCTACATCTGCGTCCAAGACCCCAAAATCTGCTACTGCTGATCCCCTTCCAGCTCCTTCACCGAAACGTCTACGTTCGAGTATAGGGCATCGACATGATAAATACTTATGTGTCTGGTGCATGCGTCCAGAAGACAAAAAGCATCCTGGACAGAAATTAAATACTTTGTATCTTCGAAATCAAGAAAAGGCTTGGAACGTGTTTAAACAGCATACCGTGTTACTAGACGACATGGACATGAGAGATCGCATTCTCAAACTGATTGACGCCACACCTGACCCATTTGCAGCTGAGATACGATACCATCATCGCTGCTGGCTCAAGTACATCACCAACAATAAGATTAATGACGAAAGGTATGAGCTGAATGATGAATGAGCTGCAAAAATGACCATAAAAATGAGTTAGAAACAACCTAGATCATATTTTCAGGTCTGACGATGACCTCAAAATGGGCAAGTAACACCTGGAATTAATTTGTAGTCAAAAAGACACTTCATAATTCATACCTGTATGCTAATTTACTCAAGATTTATGTATTTGAAAAAAATTTCCAAGATGGCCACTGGCAGCCATTTTGGATTTCATAGTGAAAATGTCCCCCAAATCGACAAGTTACACCTGGAATGAATTTCCCGCCATATAATTACTTGAAAACAATACCTTAATCGTCTTCCTACCTTAACTGGTTTGGAAGATGTGAAATATTCATATATTCAATTTGGCTGTTGGTGGCCATCTTGGATTTCACATTGAAGATGACCACAAAATGAAAGAATAACCACTGGAATGGACCCCTAGTCATTAAATTAGTAAAAAACGACACTTATTTTATGTCTGTAAGTTATTTTACTCAAGAGTTATGGAATTGTGTAATTTCCAAGATGGTCACCAGTGGCCATTTTGGATTTTGCCCTCTGGTGGAGTGAGCCCACACTTTTGGGAGGGGCATAGGACCTCACTTTTTTCTATAAATACCCCAAAGTACCAAAATCCATCCTCAAACGAACTTATGCTCTCCATGGTCATGGGAGTCCTGGATATGACCCTACAATCTCACAAAAAAAAAAGGTTTCTTCATTTATTTTCTCCAGCAATTCTGACATTGTAACCAATAAGCAATGCTATGTTTGAAGTTCAAGCTCTTTCAACATACATAGTTCAAACTCCCTTCCGCTTGATGAAAATAATCTTCGTTTAGTGATGAGCCAGGCCAGTTTTTTCATAAAATATATATCTTTAAATGCCTGACCAGGAAGATGACCGACTAAAGGTTTAAAACTGGGTTGATTCCAACAAAAGTTCTTCCTGTTCTAATCAATCTTCCACAAGTGCATAAACAGGTCCTCAAAACAGTTGCTCAACAAGGCAAGATAATTTACAGTACCAATGCTGACCTTTGGGTACAAAGATGTCAGGAGATCTGAGAATGAGCAATCTATATTACAGGTCTGTGTGCAGACGGGGAGGGACGTACAGATGGCGCACGCTCTCATACACACACACACACACACACACACACACACACACACACACACACACACACACACACACACACACACACCCTGGCGTTGCGGCTTGTTGGATTTTGCCGACTTTATCCCATCGAGGAAGGATGGGGACTGAGAAGGAAGAGACCGAGAAGGAAGAGGCCAAGAAGGAAAAGACCGAAGAGGAAGAGACTGAGAAGGAAGAGACCGAGACTAGGCATGGCCAGGCATAACCGGGAGGCGAGACGGGAGGTTGCGTGGATCTACATCGTTGCCACTTCGGGGGTGGAGGGGGAAACGGAGCATGGATGAGGAGATGGCTTGGTCCGTGAATTGTGGTTCTGTCGATACCTATGCAGGACGGAAGACTGAGTCTTTAAATCATTGGAGCTTCCAGTCTTGCTCTACAGATATGAGACTTGAACTCTGATCAGGGATCTGAGATGGAGACTAAACTCCTCCGGTACCAGGTCTCTTCGGAGAATCTTTGGCTGTCGCTGGTCAGACTTTGTGTCCAACGAGCGGTTGCTGAAAGAGACTCAGATGAGATGTGTTACCTGTAAAGTCCATAAGCGTCAGCTGCGGCTGTATGGATATGTGGCTCGTTTTCTTGATGCTGTTCCTGCTTACCAGATTCTCTCAGTGAGGGAGCCTCGTGAGTGGAGGAGGCCAACAGGATGACCACGTGCCTCAGGGTTGCAGCAAATTTATTGGCATATCAAGGAGATGGGCCAGGCATCTGCCTGAGGGATGGCCAGACGGAGACCCATGGAGTACCGGCAGAAAGTGGGCACAGCGACACGATGCTCCGGCACATGCTCCCAAACCTGACCTGACGGCTCCGTTAAATGGAGCACAGATAAGGAGACGGCTTGGTCCATGAGTCATGGTCCTTTTCTGTGAAGGTGAATGCTTCAGTCCAGGGGAAGGAGCCGTTAAATGGAGCATGGATAAGGAGACGGCTTGGTGCACGAGTCATGGTTCCTTGCTGGGGTGAAGATGGATGCTTCAGGACCAGGGAAGGCTCCATTCAGTCTTAGAGACTCGAGTGGAGATGACGACTGGTGGCGACGACACGAACACACACATGCATGAATCGTGATTTTCACATACATGCTTGATACACATATTATACATGACATTATCCATGAGAGCACAGTACCCGCCCTACGGGCGATCTTGTTCCAAGCATGCAACATGTTCTTCTGATGCATATATTTATTTTTGTGGTGTATGGGCAACTGACAGCTCTGTATCGGCAGAAAAAAAAAAAAATCAAAAACCTGGGTTTCATGCATGGGGAAAAAAAAATATACCCACTGCTTATAATTCAAAACACCTCACTGTACTAGAAAACGAGGGGATACGAATACCATGCATGAATACCAATGGTGGAGATTTGTAATACCCTCCCCCACCTGGAGGTTGTGCTACACGATACACATTTACAGAGAATTTGCATCCCCTCCCCCCGCCCCCCACCAGCAAATACGAAAACACCCCTATACGTTAATTGGGGTCATGCTGATCCTATGTAGCAAGTCTGGATGTAATCAGCCAAGAACTGTAGGAGGAGTACCACGACAAACAAAACAAACAAATACACAAACACTGGTCCGTGAATTAGAGTAAAGATTGCATACAAATATTGATTGTGTGACATATTAATATATACACACATAACACACACACACACATTGAAACCTGGGAGAGCTCCGTTCCACCTTCTGAACCCCACATATGGAGATAACCAATGGGGCACGCGTGCACGCACGCACGCACGCACAGCAATTTTGGTCCAAAGAATGCAGAAATCAAGAAAATGACCAAATACCAAGACCTTGAGAACAAAGTGAAAAGACCTTGGAAGCTGAAGAATGCTGAAATTGTAGCAGTGATGGTTGAAGCAATAGGAATGAAGAAGAACCTCATGAAGATCTTTAAAAAACATCCCTGGAAATATTACTACAAACGAACTGCAGCCACTCCTGTCTCTTTGGGAATGGGTGAGGTTAAAATACAAGAAAAGCAATACAAAGTGGTTTTAAACAAATCATTTATTATAAACAAGTTCAAATATAAAAAGCTACTGCAGTCACTGTTGTTCCACATGTAAACATTATTCTTTTCCTGTCTGTTTTAGCATGAGTTGATGATTTCAAAATATAACAAAGAAAAATTCTCTATCCAAAATTCCAGGGAGATTTGACTGCAAATGTGAGCTGGTAAGAACTGAATAAGAAGATATAATATAAAAAAAATGGATGTCAAATTTCGATCAAAGGCACAAACAAGAACAGAAACCAAAATAACAAGATGAACAACTTGGGCAAGTGAGAGCAACCAATTGTGTGAATCTCGAAGAACACAAAAGTGAAACAAAAAAAAAACACAACACAATAATCGCCAAAGTATCTGTGGTCTTGGAAATCAAAGTAAATTCCTCTCAGGAAGCAAACAGGTATTTTTTATTGTTATCAATTTCACTTGCACTTGTTTGTAGTATTTGTCGACGCATGCACACAGACTGCGTGCGGCAGTGGCATCACGTTGAAATTGGGATATAATTGATGTCGAACGGTTTTTAATAAACTGCAAATGAAGGATGTTCCCATCTGAGATGATGAAGTGCATTATTTGGAGGTGCCCACGCCGCTGTTCCTGATGCCACATTGGTGGTTAAAGCCGGTCCGTGGCAGGTACATGTGTGGGCATGCACACATCCAAATAAGCAGTTGCAAGTAGATAATTATCTCGAAGAAAAACAATGTAAGCACTTTTCTTGCGTCTCGACAGAAATTTACTTGAAACTGTCAAAGCATTCTAAGTGGGGTTGTGCAATGTCGGCGAACGTAGAAGTCAAATTAGTCACCGAGTTTGGACAGAAACCCACACTTATTAAACTACTACGAGTATTAAACAAAACATAAAACACTAAAAAAACCACCAGAACATTTTCAATGGATGTCTTCAAACTTCTAACTTGTATCCATCTGCAAAATAAGAAGGAAAGGAAGACCAATATCATTTGTCCACAGTAATTAAAACCTCACCGAACTTCATTTTGCAGTAAAAGGCACGAAAGCAGAGCTGTCCACAAAATAAACAAGAAAAAGAGCAATCAGTGATTACAGACCCTCGCCAGGACTTGTTTTGGGGGCGTTTGTGTACTGGTATGTTACGTAATTAATAACAGACAATTAAAACTGCCACTTTTCAACTGCTGGCAGTGATGACCGGTTAGCAAGACGTCCCGCTTTGATGCAACCCCGCTTTGATTGGACACCTGACCCTGACCCATGATGTTTCTTATTATTCAATTGAATTTAGAATGGGATTAAAATAAATTCAATTCAAATCAAATGGATGACCAATTTGGTACAGTCCTCCATTGGAGTAATCAGAAGGAACCCAAACAAGCAAAAAGCAAAGATGAAGTCATCAGGAGGAACCTGGATAGGATTCGGGCTTCAGCTGTTAATCCTCTTCCCTCAAACCCATCCAGACACAGCCAAGTGAGCCTTAATAAATTTGAAAAAAATCAAAAAAAGAACATAGATTAAAAAAAAAACATCAAATAATCTGGCTGCCAGACCATGTGTCCGATCACATCGAGCGATTTTTTGCAACTTTTGTTCATGGCATTCCCATGTCTTGAAACGCAAAGATATCGCTCTCTTTTTGCCTGAGGATGCAGTTGGAGGGAGTTATAAGCGCAACTTTTTTGAAACTTTTCCTCGTTGGTGCAACTTTTCAACTTTTCCATTATAAGTGCAACTTCCGGCGTGAATCACATTCGAGTGGCTAAATCTGCTGAATGCTCGGCCATGTGGCGTCGTACCCGAGTGAAGCGGCGATAAAAACAACATTGTGATCGAGTATCACCGGTGCATTGAATTAAATGACTTCCTGTCATGTGTTGCTGTGGTCTTCCTGTTTGCTATCAAGTTGTTATATCTTTCCTCCTTTTGCTTAAATATCGAGTTTAATCTACATTATTGGGATGTCAGCTTTACTTGCCAATTATGCCCAAGGAAGCTGCTGCTTCTATTGCAAAAGTACAAGCCTATGCAACAGTATTTCCAACTGAGTTCATAGTAACTTCTGGGAACAGTTTGTTCTGCAAGCTATGTTCTACAGTCGCACACCACGAACGACGGTTCAGTGTTCTGAAACATCGTGACAGTACAAAACACACGAAAGCCAAGGATGCTGAAAATGAACTTCGACAGACATTGCTGCGAGCTGAGAAAGTGAGCAAGGGACAAAAATTTGTTGATCGGGAAGTTACGAGCTTTCTTTCAGCAGATATACCTCTCCACAAACTCAATAATCCAGAGGTGAAGTCACTATTTCAATTCATGGGCGACAGTGCACCTTCGGAGTCCTGTTGCCGATCGCGAGTGGCATCAATCGCAGAGAAAGAAACATTGTGGATCCAGAACTTGCTCGAGGGGAAGAACATATTTATTGTCATTGATGAAGCAGAGGTGGCAGGTGTAAAGTACATCAACACTCTCGTGGGCAATGTCAAATCACCAGAAAAGCCTTTCCTGCTGCACTGCAAGCAGCTTCCAGCATCAGTAAACTTACGGACAGTAATACATGCAGTGGATGATGCCGTCAAAACGCTACAGTCTGATCGGTCGAATTTTGTTCTACACTTGAGCGACGCTGTGCGTTACCTGACTGCTGCTGGATGCCACCTCAAGCAAATCTACCCGCGACTACTCCATGTCACGTGTACTTCGCATCTCATTCATAACTGTGCCGAAAAGGTTTGAGCCCACTTCTCTGACATCAATAATCTGATCGCCAGGGTCAAGAGTGCTGTTGTCAAGAACAAAGACCGTAAGGAGTTGTTTGTGGCAATTGGATAACCACCTCAACTCATCGTAACCCACTGGGCAAGCTGGTTAAATGCGGCTTTCTACAATGCTGACAATTTGCCAGATGTCAAGAGAATCGTTGGGGAATTTCAAGGTGATGGTTTGCTTGTTACCAGAGCGAAGGAAGCTATAGCATCAGAACACCTGGCGAAGGACTTGCTCAGTATAGATCGTGACTACAAGTGCCTGATTGAGCTGGTTACTCAATGCAAAAGTTCCATGTATACGATCTCTGATGCTTTCAATGATCTGAAATCGCTCAGCTTCGGCAGTGATCCATGTGGGACAGCATCTCATTTGGAGAGGCGTTTGGAGCAGAACAACGACATAAAGCAGATCATGGTTCTGGCAAGCGATGACATTCCACCAAGTTTGTACGCAAAGTTGCGAAAGTGTCAAGTTACTTCCGTGAGCGTTGAACGCTCTTTTTCGATGTAAAAAAAACTCGTGAAGGACCGTAACTTCTCGCCCGAAAACGTTGAGGAACACATTTCTGTGTATTGCAATCACAGCAATGAACTGTGAATTTGAACAATTTTATTTAATACTGACTTTAAAAACCTTGTAAAATATCACATCATTGCTGAATTCATGAAAATTGTGCATCATTGCCGACTTGCCTGCTTTGAAAATTTAATAAACAAATTACTAACTGGAAATTGGTCGTTGCAGCAACCTCTGGGCATGGATTTTAAGTTACTTTTTCGTGCAACTTTTCACGTTTTTTTAGCACAACAAAAAATTGCCCTGGCGATCAGGTTGAAATTTAAAACATATATTCGCCATCACTGCTAGATCATAACTGCGAAGTTTCACGTAGATTGATGAATCTGTTCAAGAGAAAGAATTAAAAAAAAAGATTTTCACTCAATCCAATATGGCTACCAGACCACATCAATCATTTATGAATATGCTGGTATCCCCAAGGCTTGGGGAACATTTTTGTGATGTTTCCCCTTGATCTGTCCAGCCATTCTGGAGAAGAAGATTTTTTATAGGTTTTAGGGTAAGTACAATATGTCTGCCAAACTATGTGACCTATGACATCATTTGTGTGACTTTTTTTTTCCTCATGGATAGGCAGTCAGTCATCCATGCAAAGTTTCACCTGGATCTGTTCAGCTAATTCAGGGATTTTAAGAGTTTCAAAAAAAAAAAAAGACAATACGGCTGCTGAAACACGTGACTGATGAAATCATCAATTTTTTTTATCTGTGGAACAATCTATCCCTTGATGACCCTCAAAATTTTTCATATCGATTGGACTTAGCGCTCTACATATGCAATGATGACATCATAAAGGCACGCATGACATCATTAAAAAAAATCATACTTTTTCCCCATGAGGAGTATGTGCCATGTGCCAAGTTTCAATTTTTTCCTTGGTGCGGTTTCAGAGATACAGAGGTCCAAAGTTTTTCCTACATGGCTGCCACACCACCTGACCTATGGCATCATAATTATCATAAAAGCATTCGACATGAGTCGCTCCAATGGTGAAAATTTCGTCTCGATCCGACAAACGGTTGTGGAGAAAACCACTAAAGTTCTGTGCGGACAAACGAACAAACGGACCCAAATGCAATAACCTCTCCTCTGGCAAGGGTAAATATTGAAGGGGTGCATGTGCGAGTGATCAAAACTCTTTAGTCGTACAGCCAAACTCTTTTAAAAAAAATTCTTTTATTTTACATAATCTAAGGCTCGTAGTGGAACTGCCACACAAACATGGACAGACAGACGACCATACAAGACACACCACAAGACTGTTAGACGAGACAAACATAGCTACCGAGCTTGGGGGGAGTGCTGTCGCTTCCCAGGGAACTATGAGTACCATCGACACAACAACAATTGTGCCACTTTTCACTGTTCCTCCTCCCCATGGATGCCGAACCTATGGGGATTGTCCGTGCTCTTATCCTTTAAAATTTTGAACATCAAGCAAGGAAGCAGCACATACCATTTTCTAAGTCCGAGGTATGACTCGGCCGGGGTTTGAATTGCCGACCTCCCAGACTCTGAGGGATGCTCTAGATATGACACCACCAAGTCTGGGATGCCTGCATTATGTCCTTTTAAAAAAAGTGAAATTCCGTGTTTCATTCATAGAACAAGCAAATTTAAATGAATCGATATTCTGTGAACCACCTCTGCTGCAAGGGGAAAGCTAGCAAACATGGAATCTACATTTGTGAAAGGGTTTTCGGTTGTTGATGACGATGTTGTTTGGGAAGGATGGGACATTCAAGATGATATGGAAAGGACTCATAATAAGTTTATAACAATTTTTACCAATCGTCCCAAATTCCCTTCGATTTGTGGAAAGTCATTTTTAATATCACCCAGTATGCTCTCGGCTTTTTTGATGTTACTGTTCAATGGAACACAACTCCATCGCACATTTTTGTATCACGTTTCAATGGAACGTACAAAAAAAAAGTTCGGAAAATTTTCACGCTGATTGCAAAAAATGTTGTTTTTTTTACTAATTTATAGTAAATTAGTAAAAATGTACTAATTTTTACCTCCGCCACTGAGGGTGGACAGAGGTTATGTTTTCACCCTTGTGTCTTGTCTGTTTGTCTGTCTGTGAACATGATATCTCAAAAAGATATGGACGGAGTCAGATGAAACTTGGTGGATGGGTATGGTGTGTGACAAGGACAAATTGATTCGATTTTGGTGAAGATCAGGATCCGGATCTGAGAGTTTTTATTTAAATTTTTTGTAAGTGATTCTCCACCATTGAGAAATGGGGCCCAAAACGATATATAGCACGATATCTCAAAAAAGTTATGGACGAATTCAGACGAAACTTCGTTGACAGGTTCAGTACGTGACAAGAACAAGCCAATTTGATTTTGGTTAAGGTTCAGATGCAGATCTGACCTATCCGTAGGATACAGAATATAACCTGTTTAGCCTGGCGGAGGTATGCGCTCCACCGAGTGCCGTTCTAGTAGATTCTGTATTTGTTGTTTCATAACATTATTCATGCTTATTTATATTAGGTTATATGGATTGCAGAATTAAATTATCAATTAAAATGTTATCAAACCGTGTGGAACCAAATCTTGCTGTTCCCATCAATTTCTGTTAAATTTTCATCGCGTTTTAACCGACACATGGTCCGGTGGAACATAACTGTGGGATCGAGGGTTCCACTGCAATAACATATGGATGGAAAACAATCACAGTGTTCAGTGATTACAGGACTATTTCTCTCCTGTAATCTCACTGAATCCCCCTACAAGTAATACAAATGATTACAGGATTACAGGACAAAAGTCTCTCAAAAGATTGAAAAACTACAGGACCTGTCACCGAGCAATGACAGCATCAGAGTGACTAAGGCAATCGTATACCTTGGCATTGTAAGCATCCAACTCTGCATCCAGTTCCGCAGCAGAAAGCAGAGTTCGTGAACCTCTGCCTCGACCACGACCACGGCCCAAACGACCTTCCGTTCCTTGTGCCCTCGATCTCATTGGGCCAACGCTGCAAGGATTGAAGTCATAAAATGAGATCAATAAAAAACAATCAATCAATTGAGTTGCAGGGCCTGTCTGAATGCGAAAGATACGACTACTTAAATTTCACACCAGGAATCAAAAAATCAAATGATTAGACAGAGTTAAACAAATAATTTGAAGCTATATAAATATAATTCATTTCCAAAACCTTATGAAGCAATAAATTAGAACTAATTTTTTCCTTCATCTTTTTACTTTTTATGTGCAGTATAGGAAACATTTTAGCATGGCATGAATTTAATTTAGGGATGTCTTGTGTCAAAAAAGTCTAAGGTTGTTACAATAAACATTTGACAATCAGGGCATGGAAACCAGGTATCCTGTTGCAAAGAAGTAGGATACAAGTAGGATTGGTAGGATACAAGATGTTGCACACGGGTGGGGATGGAAGGAGTAATGTCATGGGAATATTAGTACCGGAAGAGATCAGCAAGCAGGTGGTCAGAGTGGAAAGATGAGAGGAACGGATAGTTATGACATGGGTGGTGAAACAGAGACAAGTAGTGTGTTATGTTGGTATATGGGCCACAAACGGGAAGAACTGGGGTGGAGAAGCAGGAATTTAGGGACACACTGGAGAGGATGATGGGAATGGTTGAGCTGGAGGTGATGCTGTGCATTGCAGGGGAAGTTACCGTGCACATTGGAGTAGTGGAAATGGGTGAAGAGGAATGTGTTGGTAAATTTTGTTGGGGAACCAGGAATAGAGGGGGTCAAGGGCTAGTGGTGAGGAATGGGATGGCTGTTGCTGGTTCATTCTCTCAAAAGTGGGAAACCCACAGAATTACCTATAGGAGTGGACATCATAGAACAGAACTGGATTTGGTGGTGAAAAGGAAGCGACAATTGTGGAGGGCTAAGGATTGTAAACGCAGTGGTGGGTGAACATGTTACTGCCCAGCACAAGCCTGTGGTTTGTGGTATGGATGAAAAAAACGAGGGAGGTTAAGAACAGGGGTCTTAAGATTATTAGGTGGGGGAAGTATTGGGGCAACGTTGGTGAAGCATACAAGGAGATGATGAGGGCCAGGTATGAGCAACTTAGTGAAGAAGTGGAAGGTTTGGAGGAGGAGTGGAAAAAGCACGGAGAGGTGTGTTGGGGAAATGCACAAGCTTTGTGTGGAAGGACGTCAGGAAAGGGTGCATCGTCAAGGGATAGAAACCAGGTATGGTGGACGGAGGAAGTAGCAAAGGCAGTTGGTGAAAAGGTTTGGAAGAGGATAGAGAAGATCAAGAACAGAGAGTCAACCAGATGTAAGGATGCTGCACCTGGATGGGCAAAATAAAAATTGAACAGGGGAGGAAGCAACGGAGAGCTTGAACTTCCATGTTATGTGGAAGGGAAATTGGTGCTGGTGGAGATCATGAAGGAGGGGGTGCTGAAAGCATTGAAGATGATGAAGACGAGAAGAGCACCAATCATTGATGAGGTGTGTGCAGAGAAGATAATTGCAGCAGAATAAGTCAGAGTCAGTTGGACGAAGAGGCTGTTGAATGTATGTTTGAGAGAGGGTTCAATTCCGGAGGATTGGAGGAGTGGGTTAATTGTGCCGATATGGAAGAGGAATGGAGATGTTCAAGATCTGGAGAAGTATAAGGGCATTATGCTCCTACGTCATGTCATGAAGGTGATGGAGAGGATTCTGGACGGGAGTATAAGGAAGAGTGTGGACATGGAGATTGGAGAAGAGCAGCAGGGGTTTAGAAAAGGTAAGGGAACGGTGGATGGGTTGTTCATGCTGAGACAGCTGGTGAAGAAGAGGTTGGAGGTGCAAGGTGAAATGTCATTGGGATTTATGGACCTGGAGAAGGCCTATGACACTGTCCCAAGAGAGACAGTGATGGCGACAATGAGATGGCTAGGAGTACCGGAAGTTAGGTTGGTGGAAGGGATGTACAAGGGAACGAAGGGAAGAGTTTTGGTTGGTCCTGGGATGTCTGAGGAGTTCAGTGCAAACATCGGTTTGAGGCAGGGAAGCGCTCTCAGTCTACTCATGTTTATCATGGTGATGGAGCTGGGAAGCAGGAAGGTAAATATGAGGGGTATTCTGGGGAGAATGTTGTCTACGGACGATCTGGCTTTTGTGCTGGAGAGTAGGTGGGAGATGCAAGAAAATACTGGGGGAGTGGACAAAGGCATTTGAGAAACATGGGCTGAAGATGAGTGTGGAGAAGATTGCGGTGATGTGGGTCGGGCAGCAGAGAAAATAAATGAATATCAGGTTGGAGGGGAAGGAGATCAGGCAGGGAAATAGGTTTGAGTATCTGGGGGGGGTTGGACAGTGACTGGGGATGGTAAGTCAGAGGACAATTCATGTGGGTGCGAATGCATGGTGGAGGGTGGAGGGATTCGTGGCAGAGAGAAAGCTATCAAGGAAATTTAAAGGGAAGGTTCTGATGTCGTGTGCAACGCTGGCCTATATTTACGGTCTGGAGACAGTGGCGCTGACAGAGACAACAGAGGCTGTATGTTTGTGATAACAACTGGGTCAGGAGCGTGAGTGAAAAGGGTGGACATAACGAGGTTGGATGAACTGAGGGAGGAGACTTGTGTGTCCCGATGAGCTTGACAAGAGATTGGTGAAATGTCGGCTGAGATGGGCTGAACATGGTGTGGATGGTGGATGACAGAATGGTAAAGAGAGCGGATCGGTTGAAGGAGCAAGGTAGGAGGAAAAGAGTAGACTGCAGTTGAGATGGGAGGATGTGTGAGGAGGGACATCAGCAAGGTGGGGTGGTTGGAGAGTGGAGAGCATTAGCTGAGGACAGAGGGAAGTGGATGAGTATTGTGGTCAAGGCAGGGCAAAAGCTTGGTGCCATTGGACATCACCCCTTAGAAAGGGAAGAGGAGAATAATAATAAGTATTAGTAACCAATATCCAAAACCATGATTCCTGCTTTAACCTTTGGATGATGGAAATGGGGTTACTTTGGACCCCAAGATGTTATTTCGTTACATTGTTGAAAAAAAAAAAAGATCAACAAATGGATTTTTTTTTAACGTATGTAAATGTTTCGCAATGCTTACACATGGATATTCAAATGATATCATGAGATACAAATCATTTCCTCCTATGTGGTCACGTTGGACTCCACGTCCTTTGTTAAAGAATACAACATTGTTGGCTTGGTCAAATGTAGTTGAGGAAGTAGAGGAAAAGGCTTATTACGAACATAAACAAAAGTCCAAGTCAAACTTTAAGTGACGTCACATATGTGTATTCCATACTCAAGCTGATGAAATTATCTAATGTACTGTTAGAAAAACAAATAAATAAAACTTATTGTGTCGACATGGATCGCATCGTTTCTATCCAAGCGAGGCTCAAGGCTTCAGAACAGGGATTAAAAAACCCGTCCACAGCGTCAGCATAATTAAATCATATGAGAAAGACGCTGTGGGATCTCATGAATCGATATGATACACGTATGTGTCGATGTGATACATGATGGACAAATTCACATCCTCTCTGAAGGATAGGCCACTGCATGCTGGAGCTCACAATATGTGCTCAGAAAATGAATGGCAAGAACCTACAATGAGAAATGAATGCGCAGCAAGTCGCCAATTTACGTCATGGATGCATTTCTAAAAGCTGCGAGGTTACATGAAATGAGGATATTAGGATTCGATTTCCCCACATTCGCAGTGCGATAAAATAATGGGGGGATGTGTTGCCAGGGTAAAAAAATATTGGTCACCTCAACTTAGCTTTCACTCAGGTACAGGCTAGACATATTTAAGTACACTTAAGTAGATACTCACCACAGGGTGAAACATGTGAGACTGGGTGATAAAGCGGTGTGGCATCCACTGAGCACTTGCCATGCGGTCAGATATCCACGAGCAGGTGACGCGACATTGTCGCTTCTACACTGGCAGATGGTGTGCTAATGTGTTGAAAAAATTTTGCAAGGCGCACTGCAGTACTGTACTTAATTTTTTTAACGTTTTATCGGATGGGCAACTTAAATCGACTTTTGTCCCATCATGTGTTAACGTTCTATCGAAATGACGTAAATTGATTCAAGATAAATTGGTGACTTCCTGTACAAAGGAGGATTCAAAATGTAAAGCCCAGCAGAAGCGATCCAACTGTGTACATTTAAGGATCAGTACAGCAAAACAAATCTGTCAATGGCACATTTATTCTGCTTCGTAAATACAGCACGTGTCACCAACACATAATGAATGCAAAGGTGAGAAGTGGATAGTACATTGAGAAAATAAATTATTAGTTGGGAGGGGTCAGAAAAGGAAATGAAGCCCGTGTGGAATATGAATTTTAGGGTAAGGTAATCGTGGGGAGGATTGTGTGAATGAGGTCAAAAATTGAAGAAAAACAATTTGCTTTCTCAAATTTACCCCTCCACCGACTGTTATCCCCTTCCCATCCTTACTGTTGCATTTGTAATGTGAGATATTCCGCCCCCAAGCAGAATAATCAATATGAACAAGTAGAACAACAAGTTCTGTGCTAACCAGCACAACTGGCAGTGAAAACCAGACGTCCAGAAAGATTTTCTGCAACAGTTCCTTTGGCAACAATTCCTTTCCACCCGTTTCCTGTTAACCACGTTCCTTGGTCAGCTTCTTCGTTTCTCTCCAAGAACATCGATATTGCATTTGTGGAGGCCTGATTTTGCTCAGTGAGACATGTTCAAGAGAACGTGATGGTGTTGCATGAACATCAATTACTTGGCCAATTCATTCCAGTTTTATTTATTGATTGATGGAGAACAGGGGTGTCATGCTGAGAACATTTTCCTTTTCTTTGGAAACTAACAAACTTTGGACCCGTGTCAATAAATAACGTGCCCGACGAAAAGCGACTTGTGTTTCAGAAGATGAAGACAACAGGGGAATCGAAAGCGTTCTTCTTGGCTAAACCAGGTCGTTACTGCAAATGCAGACGTCTGTTTAACTTTTCCTTCCATTCGACGCATTTCAAGAAGTTGTATGGGAAATCGTCTGACGTCTTGGTCCTACTAGAGAAGCGGCAACCTCTGCAGGTGACGACGCTGGCTTTCCTTCAATCGGAGCATATTTCATCACTCCCCGTACAAAATAATAATGCTTGCAACACTTTTCTTGTCCCACAAAGCCATGCTATTTGGAAAGATGCTTCAATGCTGAACAGATAACCCTCTTTCCAATCATTGTAGACCACGAGTATAACAATTTGGTGTCAAGGATGGAGCCCTGCTTGCAGATAAAAGAAAATAAAAGTTAAGAAAAACGTGCTGATGGCACCAACATGAGGAATCCTCAAAATGTCTTTCCTGCAAAATAGAGTAAACATAAAGTTTCCAACATATTCAAGAATTCAGCCAAACGTTGTCCATAATGAACAACCTTCCTTCATGTTTACACCAAGTCACCAATCATGAAAAAAACAAAAAATTCCCTAGCAGCTCAAACTGGATGAACTAACAGACGCACCAACCAATTATTATAATCAGAAAGATTTGTTCAAGAAAATGTCTTTAGTACACCTGAACTTCATTTCATCCTCCATGCAGGATGTGTGTGTTAAAAATTGACGAATTGGTCGTCAATTAAATTGGGAACCGTTTGTCCATTCATTTAATTGGGAGGCTGTTAAAAAGGAGTGAAAGGTCTCAAGTCTGATGAAGCTTCAATGCTGAGTGAGATAGAGCAAATTTTCAACGTACATAGTTCTTCTCATGTTTTGTCAAAAACCCAAGTTTAAAGCAACAACTACTTTTGGTTCTCAAAAACAACTGATGGAGAAAATATTGATGTTTTGCAGAACCAAATAAGCCTTTTATATAGAATTTTTTTTAGTTGTGCATTTAGCAGCACATTCACTTTTCCAAAAAGTTTTTCTTCAGATCGAACACACACACACACACACACACACACACACACACACACACACACACACACACACACACACACACACACACACACACACACACACACACACACACACACACACACACACACACACACACTCTTACATTGGTTAACTTTTAATCAACTGATGACGGCTACAATTTTATACCCGGTCATCTTTCAATGCTGCTCATCTGATGCCACTCTTGTGTCCTGGTGTTCACAGATTCTGGGCTGAACCCAAATACAAAAATTACTTCGTCAAACAAATCATTTTAATCGGGGGGTTATGCTGTCACCACTCAAAGTGTCTTTGATCCAAGATGCTTGGCGTACTGGCAAGATCATGAGCCACATTATTGCTTTTAGCAAGAGAAGACTGGTTCCATTCCTTTTTCCTGTCATTTTCCCGCAGCCGTGTAGTTTCAAAGCCTGAGGTTGTCGGCACCACCTCAGGATTTTTTTTTATGGCAGCCACTTATCTTCAGAAGGCAATTTTCAGCATAACTTCTCATGAAAGATGATGAATTTCTTTCATTTGCATTCGGGGTTCAATGAGACTGGTAAATAATCTCGCGATTGGACTACTGTTAAGGTTCTTGACAAGCCATCACTTCGTCATATATTAACGGGGACAACGTGGATCACGTTCATCAAGTCATTCCTCCATCGTTCATAATGCTTCTTGCCAAGCCTTGTATAGCTCCGTGACATCAAATTGAGAGTCAGCAACTTTGCAAATGTACAGCTTGGCAATGGGCAGTGGCTTGCTCCATCGCACCACTTGACTAGACGATGCCAAGTATTTTTCCCCCTAGTGCAAAACATACACAAAGATATAATTGCTCATTGAAACAAGGATGTGCTCAATTAATAACCCTCACTGCAAATATTTAGCTATCTTTCTCGAGCAAAACAATACGAACTGAAATAACCATTATGGTTACTATTGTTATCGGCCATCCCACATATTACTAATGCAATGAGGGGAGTGGAATAAATTGGGGGGAAAATTAAACTGGGAAAAGGGTGCGAAAGGAGAAGGTATGAGAGAAAATAAAGGGTAGGAGAGCACGGGAGAATGGGATGGAGGTTAGGAGACCAATATAAGGAGAAGAAAGAAAAGAGTACGTAGGACGTTTAGGAGAGGATAATGTTTCATAATTCTTTTGAACAAAAGGTGAATTATTAATAATGATAATAATATGAGGAATGACCTCTTGTATATAATAATCGTGAAAACATTATGATATAGAACATAGAAAACACAAGAGAGCCTAATGGAGAGAAATGATAAAACTCGACACAGTAAACCCTCGTCCAACGTGGACGAGGGGGGGGGGGGGTGGGTTTAGATTCCGGGAAAATGGTGCATTCAGCAAAATCATGTTGCGCAAGCTTAACACCTGATGAAATAAATGGGGATAGAGGCACACGGCCATGGAAGGTAGCATGTGGGCAAATATTTTACACTTTTTTGTTTGGACAAACATCAGAGGGAATTACACACATATGAAGACCACAATGGGGAAAACCAGAGATGTCAGGATAAGTCAATTTTGAAGAAACTGAAAAACAAAGTTTCAAGACTTTGGTGGACTGTTTAATAACTGTCATATACTGTAGATTTCTTTTCCAGTAAAAGGAAGAGTGATCATTGGCCGATCAAATTAAGCATGTAGCATTTGCCAAGCTTCTGTGTTATTTAATTTAAGAGCAAAGAACGAATCAATGTTGCAAACTGACATCACTGGTTATTCCCTTGTTTAATAATTGCCATGCAATTTTAACCCAGGATGTGGAGCAAATTCATGCTTGTTGGTTATTAGCATACATTACATGACTTTGGTGATCACAGATTATTTTTTTCAACATTAAACGGTCATTGTTTTTTTGTTTGATTGGTGTTCAACGCCATACTCAAGGGTATTTCGCTTATATGACGACGGATTCTCCATTTCTTACTCCGTACTACTTAATATGATGGAAAACCGGGAGGAAACCAAGGATAAACCACCCCCGCGATAGCCGAAGTCACCTCATGTGACTCCCTCATATAACTAAGCAGGTTGATTGGGCGGTGGGTACATCGAATGAGGATGGGTACTCAGACGCGCTAACCATTAAGCCACGGCGTGGGTCCCATAAATGTCACAATAAAGGTTTGACCAGGCTTGAACCACGATATGCACCAACTACGGAGCCCATGATATAACCAAATAGGCCATTGTAGTGCTCAGAGTTTATGCTGTGAAAGTTTCACAACCTTTCATTTTTTAGTTTCTCAAATCTGAATATTATGGTGGAACAGTTAACATGAATGAAAGGGAGATAACCAGAAGTAAAGTACTGACAACTCTGGGTTTCTACTTGTTCAGCTTTGACAACACTTGTTTTTTCATTGCACGGCTAAACTTTATACCATATAAATTATGTGACACCCCTGGTTATTTGTTAAAGTAATATTGTGAGAGGAAACCTTATGTTGCCAACTATTGGCAGGTGCAATAACCCTGAAATTTATAAAAAGTGACATCTCTGGTTTTCCCCTTGTGATCTTCATACATACATATATATATATATATATATATATATATATATATATATATATATATATATATATATATTGTTACGGTATTCGCGCCCGCCGGCGTGCGACGGCCACGTAACTCGAATCGCGGCACGTCGCCCACCGGACGGACAATCCAGTCGTGACCCTCTCGGACTAACGCCGGGAACCAGTCACGGGTGGACCTTTCGGTCTCACCGCGATCGAGCCAATCAGCCCCCGCGTGGGATAGGGTTGCTCGCCAAATTCGAACTACCTAAGTACCCACGCGGAGGGTAGACCGGGCGATCGCACCTCGCCGCAGGTCGACTTCGGACACGGGCCACTTAAGCGACCCGTTCCGTACTATCAGAATAACCGAGCGGTGTTATCGTCGACCTCGACGGTTCGATTAATTATCGGGCGTATTCAGCCCACTACCAACCCTTTACGTGAAGCAAGATGGGGATTCAATGGAGGAAAAGACGAAGCGAAGCGGGAGAACAGTTCAACAATAAAGCACATTTATTCGCGACGAACGGAAAGCACACAA
>NC_140961.1:135351937-135356937 GCF_056783735.1 Eptatretus burgeri
CTCTTTATGTCCGCCATATTGGATTTCAAAATGGCCGCCACTTGAAATCTACATTTGCTATTATCTCTGGATGTAATGCAGCTATTGACTTGATTCTGGTATCTAAATGTATGTTTTTGGGGGCAAGGAATCCAATGGTACCATTTTCAACTTAATATTATCTATCACTATGTTATATAATTTTATTTGGAAATTATCTAGGAAAATATTGGATTCAACACAATACTTTGAAAAGAATGTCTTGGTGCTGTAAATGTCTGAGGTATAATACTGTGACGTCGACGGGACTTGAACAGTCCCGCCAACGTAGAATGAGCCGAAACGATGGAGGCGGTTTATTTATTTATAACCCAAACATGGCGGTTCTAATCGCTCTACCGCAAACGGGACGAGGAAGGTGGCACGAGTCACTTTTCACTGAGTTGATGATGTTTATTTGTTTTTATTATTACCAGAAATAACAAGACTCGGTAAGAAGAGGGATCCGGGGCGATTCGACGGGATGGTGTGGGATCGGGCGTGGGGAGAAAAACAGACAATTCCAATGAATATACAGTTCTCAATCCCTCTAAGGCGCCAAGCACACACACACACACACACACACACACACACACACACACACACACACACACACACACACACACACACACACACACACACACACACACACACACACCGTAGCTATTTCTGGTGGTCAGGCTGGACCGTGGTGTGGACGCAACTGTCCCTGGATCGGCGTCGGACGAGCTGGCCTTGCTCTCGTCAGGGGGGCAGGAGAAACCGTGGTGCTGTCGACCTCCTGGTCTTGGCCCAAGTCCGCTCACAGCCGCCAGGGAACCAGTTCTGGCGCCAAGTTGCGAGCAGGAGAGGGAGGCAGGTCCGCCCGCCGTTCGACCCCGTACTCCGAGTCAGCAGAACCCCAGAGCCAACCAAGGTGAGGCACGAGGCTCAGCAAGGCTCCAAGACACGATCAAGAACAGGATCGAATCAGCACAACAACAAGGATGCTCCCCGCGCAACAGCCTCCCCACCAAAAAACACGATCTTTTGGTTGTAATCTTCTTCCTCTTCCTTTTCGACCCCGAACAGAACCTTTTTATCCTCCTGTCCTCGTCACTTCCAATCGAGCTGTTTATTGGCCCACCGCCGTCGCCTTCTGCCAATCGTGATCACGGGGCGGAGCCATCCACTGCACTGTCCTGTGACGTCACGGCCAGTCTCCAGAGAATACCAAAAGGGGTTTACGCAGACACACTTACCCTATCCCGTGTCCCTATCTAATTACGTGACAATTATTATTTCCCCCCTTGAAGAAATGAACATTTACTAGACAACTTATCACCACTGAATTGCTACTTATTACATCGAGATCCTGGTAAACTCGAACAGCATGGCATACCTAATTAAACATCCTAATTACCCTTTGAATGCATACCCCCCCCCCCCTCAAACGTAACAATACTGACATGCTACATGGTCTAGTATTTGAGGCAAGGTGTACTGGTATCTGAGGCTCGGTATATACCGGTACTGAAGATATGTGTATATCAACAGTGTCATGTTAACAAGTTCAGCATTGCCACAACTACATGTATGTTGTTGACTCATCGTCATGTGCAGTCCCCTTCACACACACAGAGGGCTGTGCACTGAAGGGCAGCCTTTTTGCACTTGCAGCACCTCACACACCCTTTCTTGCACTTGCAAGAAACCAGCTCAATGCAGCTGTGAGCTGCCTCAGTTAGCCTGGTCCAGTAAGGTGTGTACTGTCCTTCTCCAGTCCTTGACCAACCCCAGTTGGTTGGTGGAGGGAGCTCTGGTGCTGGCAGCAGTATCTGACCCCACACATGTCCACCTTGATACACTGCCCTCTTGGCATGTTCCTCCAGAGCTGCCTTCGTTGGAGAGATGAGCTGCACATTGTTCTTCCTTGCGAAGAGTTTCCTCCTGGCCTTGTGAATGTCTGTGCATTTGCTGATTCGATCATATAACAGGATCACGAACCTCTCGATGATGCGCATTGCATCTTCTGGTATGTCACAAGGTGCAGAGGACAGCAGCAGCAGCGCCTCAGTGTGTTCTGGCAGTACCGTCCAGACTGCCCACGCAGTCTTCTTGCCATGTCTATGAAAACTAGACACAGTGTCGCATCCAGTTAGAGCATGGAACATTGGCAGTGCACGAGCCTTCTCTCGTCCCAATCCAGCTGCGATTTCGTGTGCTGCTAAGTATCGGAAACTCTGGCCTGTTCCGAATGCCAGCCACAGTTTGTCTTCTGGTTGCAACTCCTGTGCCAGGGACACTGCCAGCACCACAACATCGGTGTCTACAGTCCGGATGAGTATTGCATGGTGTCCATGCTGGACTGCGTGAGATGCATGCAGCAACATCCGACTGTCAGCTTATTCATGGTTACATGGGGCGAGTGAGGTCAGATCTGGCAGTAGTGGCTTGCTGAGCACTGCCTCTCCATCAGTAATGACGAGTTGCTTGTCCTCCTGGTCAAACCATTCCATGAGAGCTGCTGAGAGGAACCTGAACAGCTTGGTCTTGTTGCTGTCCACTCGTAGGAAGTACTGCCAGTTTCCTGGTATGGCTGCGGCAGCCACCACACGTCTCGCACACCTTGTCCCCACTTTGCACGTGTACTACCTTTCAGTGAATCAGCAAGGTAAGTATCCCAGACCAGATCCAGGCGTGACACTGTTTGCAGCTTCGTGGACATATATGGGATGAAGATCTGTTGTGCATACTCTTCACAGGTCTTTGATGCAGCCGGCTTCAGCATCTGGATGATGGCTGCTCCATCAAGCACAATACAGGTCGTGACAGGAGTCCCTGTCTTTGCGTTGGAGACTTCTTCCAAGCATGTGAGGAGATCACTCTTGGTACCATTGCAGAGGCTTCCACCATCAGACAATGCAGGAGGACATGCCTGATTCTCGTGACAAAGAACTCCTCAAGGTTTCCATCCCTCGTCTGGCAGCCTATATTTGTTTGGACTAATATAAAATTTATATTTTTAGACTGCCAGTATATATATATATATATATATATATATATATATATATGTATATATATATATATATATATATATATATATATATATATATATATATATATATATATATATATATATATATATATATATATATTTATATATACATATATACATATATACGAGCTTGTCTGAGTTGTTACTAGTGATTTAGTATAGTTTTTTATTTATTTATATTTACAGAACTAAGACATTCTTTTCAAAGTATTGTGTTGAACCCAATATTTGCGTAGATAATTTTCAAATAAAATTATATAACAGACTGTGATAGATAATATTAAGTTGAAAATGGTACCATTGGATTCCTTGCTCCCAAAAACATACATTTAGATACTAGAATCAAGTCAATAGCTGCATTACGTCCAGAGATAATAGCAAATGTAGATTTCAAGTGGCGGCCATTTTGAAATCCAATATGGCGGACATAAAGAGAGAATTTCAAGTGGCCCAATATCTGAAAATGTTCGTAACATATGAATGTACATTTGTGCCAAATTTGGTGCTTGCATCACAAAATGCACAATTCTTTTGAATATTTGGGCTAAGCCGCCCCACTATGTTTATTTTGAATGAATGATGTGGCGCCGAGTCCCGACAAGTATAATTTTTTTAGTGTTGTAAATAATTATAGTCGGTAGTAGTGCTTTTGCTTTTGTTGCATTTTGCTTTTGCTGCACATTGCATTACTCCCTTTCGTGCGTGTGTTGTGTGTGTGTGAAATAAAGGTGCTTGCTTGTTGAACTGTTTTCCCGTTTCGTTGCGTCCTTTCCTCCGTTGAAAGTTCCATCTTGCATCACGTAAGGGATTGGTGGTGGGTTGAAATACCCGATAAGTAATCTGAACCGTCGAGGTCGACGATAACTCCGCTCGGTTATCCCTACAGCATGGAACGAGCCGCTTAAGCGGTTCGTCTCCGAAGTCGACCTGCGGCGAGGTACGATCGCCCGGTGGACCACTCACGCAGGTACTTAGGTAGGTCGAATTTGGCGAGCAACCCTATCCTGCGCGGGTGGGCAATTGGCATGATCGTGGTGAGGTTAAACCCCCACCCGTGACTGTATCCTGGCGGTAGTTCCAGGAAGGTCATGACTGAATTGTCCGTTCCGGTGGGCAACGCGTCGCGATTCGAGTTACGTGGCCAATCGCACGCCGGACGGCCCAAAATTCGTAACAATATACAGTGGGGAAAACAAGTATTTGAAACACTGCCGATTTTGCAGGTTTTCCCACTTACAAAGCACGTAGAGGTCTGTAATTTTTATCATAGGTACACTTCAACTGTGAAATACGGAATCTAAAACAAAAATCCTGAAAATCACATTGTATGATTTTTAAATCATGAATTTGCATTTTATTGCATGAAATAAGTATTTGATACATCAGAAAAACAGAACTTAATATTTAGTACAGAAACCTTTGTTTGCAATTACAGAGATCAGACATTTCCTATAGTTCTTATCCAGGTTTGCACAGACTGCAGCAGGGATTTTGGCCCACTCCTCCATACAGATCTTCTCCAGATCCTTCAGGTTTCAGGGCTGTCGCTGGGCAACACAGACTTTCAGCTCCCTCCAAAGATTTTCTATTGGGTTCAGGTCTGGAGACTGGCTCGGCCACTCCAGGACCTTGAGATGCTTCTTACGGAGCCACTCCTTAGTTGCCCTGGCTGTGTTTTTCGGGTCGTTGTCATGCTGGAAGACCCAGCCACGCCCCATCTTCAATGCTTTTGTTGAGGGAAGGAGGTTGTTGGCCAAGATCTCATGATACATGGCCTCATCCATCCTCCCCTCAATACGGTGCAGTCGTCCGTCCTGTCCCGTTTGCAGAAAAGCATCCCCAAAGAATGATGTTTCCACCTCCATGCTTCATGGTTGGGATGGTGTTTTTGGGGTTGTACTCATCCTTCTTCTTCCTCCAAACACGGCGAGTGGAGTTTAAACCA
>NC_140961.1:135361937-135454437 GCF_056783735.1 Eptatretus burgeri
GAACAGGGGGGGGCAAAGCAAAATTGAACGGGGCTGGTGAACATGGGCAGTGGGCATGGCATGGCAAAGGTGCAGGCAACACAGCCCGCAGAAGAAGGCCGCTGCAGGCAAACACAGCCGGCAGATGAACTGGCCGGCACAGGCCTTGAAGTACCACAGCTGCAGATGATCCGGCCGGCACAGGCCTTGCAGCAACACAACAGCTGCCGATCAAGTTGGCCGGCCTCCGCCTTGAAGCAAAACACGGCCAGCCTATGAACTGGCCGGCACAGGCCTTGCAGCACACAGCTGCCGATGAAGTTGGCCGGCCTCCGCCGTTCAGTGGAGGTTGGTGGAGGGAGTGCGGTGGTGCTGGCCACTTGGAAGGCGGGCTCGGACCTACCTACCTGTCTCCCTCCCAACCTATCGCCTTTGCCTGTCACTGTACATACCCACTCCCTTAATTTGTCAAACCCCAATTTAGCCCCAACTTATTTTTTTATTGTTTTTATTTTTACTTCCCCACTATAAATCGTCCCCTAACCCCCTTTATCGTCCTTGTTCGGCTAACCTATTCTGTCACCTAGCCTACTCCCAACCCCTACGTTCCCTTCCCAGAGGGGAACAAGGGAGAGCTAACGTCCTGTGTCGAGGCCCAACGAAGCCTCAGAATGGCCTCCCCAGAGTTCGGCGATCTATAACCAAAGTGGGTCCAGCGGCCCACAACGACAGCGAGGGGATGGATGGTGCGGAGGGGTACATCTCCTAATCTACCCTAACCATTTAACTGTTAAACTACCCCGGGGCTTTCAACAAGCGCCTCTCGCTTAAACTATTGGTTCTAACAACCCAGATTCCCGTCGCCTGTGTTGGTGTCCTCACAATTTCGGGCCTCGCCCCCAATTTTCTCTCCGTGCCCTCACACGGTCTCCTGGCTGGGACACGTGGCTCCCTTTGGCAGGCACGACCCTCTGCCGAATCTCCCGCTATGGCACCCCCGGGCACTACACTGCCTCCGAGCCTACCAGCTCCCTAACACTGGGGAGTGCCCCCCATGGCACCTCCCCTGAAACGCACACGTGGCAGGCCGGCCTCCCGGGCCCCTTTCCGAGGGTCACCCGTGCCCACAACACTGCCCACGCGGCTAATGGCGCCCCGGGCCCCCGCACCAAGCAGGCGCACCCGTGCCCACTACGCTATCCCGGCCCCCCATGGGCCCTTGGCCTACCGCGGCCGACTAGCCTGGTGCCCGGGGTACCCACTCAGCGATACTCACCTTTCGCAGCCACGCTCCCAAGCCCGTCAACAGGGCTCCTGCACCCCTCCAAATGGGTCTCGAGCCTACTTCCCCACCAACAACAAAACGACCTCCATTTTTCAATTTGACTAACCCAGCTAACTCACTCTACACTGACCCCGGGGTCCCTTGGGCGGGAGTCACTCCTCCCCCCCATCACTCATCGCACCATGCATTCCCCATTCACTCCACACACACAGACCCGCTGGCCTCACTCACTCAACAAGTACTCACCTCACAACTCACCAACTCTTCAACACACACACCACTGAACTCTGCCATCCTTCTAACTACCTCCCCTAACTAACTCGTGCTCCCACGTCGTCCCTTACACTAAAGCACGTTCCTTTTAACCTACGTAGCTAAGCTACGTCCCCTCTACACATTCACAAGTCTGTCCCTGTCTCCAAATCATCAAAAATCATTTCCCATTTTCCCATCCTAAATCTGGCTACAATCCCTCTAACTAATCCATTCCACGGACTCCATGAGGACTTACCCCTGCCCCATGAAGTCGGTCTAACTAAGCTAACCCTTCCCCCTAACTAGTTTCCATCCTGTGCCCCGGTAAGGGGGGTCTTTCACCCCTTGCCCAGGAATCCTGTACACCCGAAAGTGAGGCTTGCTGTCTCTTTTTTTTTTTCATGCGCAGCACCTGCGCGGCAACTCAGAGCTCGCGCACTTTGCACCTGGCCGTGATGTCATGCAGCTGCACGTGTTCCTCGTCCCTCCTTGGACGGGACCATCCGGCAGAGATACCCCTCCTGCCGGATTCCAACCACACGTGCAGCCATGACGTCACCGTGCGCAAAAAAAAACACAAGCCCCACGTCTCGAGGGGTTTCCCACGCGAACACATGTGCTTTGCCCGTTGGAGCTGAACACACACGATCGCGTGGAGAACCCGTCCGGTCCAAATCCATTTACCTGCCTAAACTTTGTCCGTCCGCGGGATCGGCAAATCCACCGCGTGCGTTTCCGGACCGGGACTTCACTCTCGCAAGCGAGCACGTGGTGGTCTCGTGCGTTGCACAGCACGAACCGCGTGCTCACTGCTGGGTGAACCCGGCACGGTCCTCGAAACAACCACAGCCGCTACTCGGCTTTTGTTCCTCTCATGTCGCCGTCGTCGCCATTCCACACACGCATACCTGCGTGTTACGACGCACACAGTCCACTCAATCACATTCACACGGGGAGACGCGGCTGCGTGCTCCCGCATGCCGACCGACATCTCCCTCTCATACCGCTCTCTCACACACACGGTCTCCCTGGCACACAGCGACCTTGTACACGGCCGTTCACTCACGCGTGCGGGGGCACTCACCCGCGGTGCCTCACTCGCACTCCGTGCCTCATCCACACACGCGGGGGCACTCACCCGCGGTGCCTCACCCACACACGCGAGGGCACTCAACCGCTGTACCTCACTCATACACACGGCGACACTCACACACGCGGTCTCTTCCACACACGGTGCCTCACCCACACACGCGGGGGCACTAACCCGCGGTGCCTCACTCACACTCCGTGCCTCATCCACACACGGCGTGCTGGGAAGCACGTACTCCGGCACCATCGCCACCACACCACTCACACGTGGTGCCTCACTCATACTGGCCGTTTCACTCACACACACGGCCTCACTCACACACGGTGCCTCACCCACGCACGGCGTGCTGGGAAGCACGTACTCTGGCTCCATCGCCACCACACCACTCACACACGGGGTCGCTTCCACACACGGGGACGCACTCACACCTTGCACCACACACACAGGGACAACCACACTGGGGATTTGTGTCCCCACAAGGGTCTCCGGGGCCTCTATACCCCCCAAGCTCTCTGTGCACCTGTCCACAGCACTCGTCCCCTCAACCTCGCAAAGCACGACCGAACTCACCTGGTCGTGACTCACCTCAAGGGGGCATACTCCCTCCCCTCGTTCCTGGAGGAGGCCATCCAGCTGCTCGCACCGGGTCCCTGCACGCTCCGCGAGCTCACCCCCATTATCCTCCACTACCTCCGTGTGTGTGTGCGCGTCACTTACCCCGTCTTCCTCGTGTAGTCTTTCCTCTATTTTTTCTATCTCCCGTGTCTCTGCCAACTCTTCACCCTTTACCTCCCTTGTCTCAACTATTATTTCCTTTGTCACGGCCTTCATGCCCGCCTGCAGGCATCGGCCCATGTTCTGCGTCTCACCCCGGAACTTTTTCATTTCCTCCTTCATTTGCTGTGTATTCGCATCCATCGTCGTTTTCACTTCATTTGTATTTATATCCATCTTTTCGTTCATTTGTTTGTTCATGCCTTTCATTTCGTTTTTCATTTCATTTGTATTTGTATCCATCGTCGTTTTCACTTCATTCATTTGTTTGTTCATTGCCGCCAGCATGGCGCATAGCTGGGCCATGTTGGATGCACTCAGCTGAGCCGTTTCGGCAAGGGTTGGGGAAGGGTCTTGGTGGAGAGGGGGGGGGGAGGTGTCATACACCGCGGCCGCTGCCGCACCCACCTCGGGCCCTGGGTTCAGTTGGGCGAGTCCGTGTTCCTGCACAATCAACATTTCCTGCTCGGGGATTCCATCCTGGACCATGGACTCTACATTATTACACATATACATTTCTAATACCCCCGGCTCCCGCTCGCCTTGAGACGCCATCTTGCTTCTCGTGAAGGGTTAATTTGCTCGCTCGTAATTTGGAGGGAATCGGGGGTCGCTTCTCTCACCCCTGGACCGATTCCCGTGAATTTAATTGGAGACAGGAGAGCCCGTTTTCCTGTTCTCCGATACCAGTGCCGCGAGGAGGGCGATGGATTTGTATCCCACTCCTGACACCAGTGTTGCCGTATTTCGCGCCCGCCGGCGTGCGGACGGCCACGTAACTCGAATCGCGGCACGTCGCCCACCGGACGGACAATCCAGTCGTGACCCTCTCGGACTAACGCCGGGAACCAGTCACGGGTGGACCTTTCGGTCTCACCGCGATCGAGCCAATCAGCCCCCGCGTGGGATAGGGTTGCTCGCCAAATTCGAACTACCTAAGTACCCACGCGGAGGGTAGACCGGGCGATCGCACCTCGCCGCAGGTCGACTTCGGACACGGGCCACTTAAGCGACCCGTTCCGTACTATCAGAATAACCGAGCGGTGTTATCGTCGACCTCGACGGTTCGATTAATTATCGGGCGTATTCAGCCCACTACCAACCCTTTACGTGAAGCAAGATGAGGGTTCAATGGAGGAAAAGACGAAGCGAAGCGGGAGAACAGTTCAACAATAAAGCACATTTATTCGCGACGAACGGAAAGCACACAAATACAATTCCACCAAATGCACACAAAAAAAGAAAACACAATTCCATTTACACAAAAAGCAAACATAAAAGTGAAAACACAGTGCAGAGCTAATACCGACTACCGAGCACACGGCAACACTTATACAATTCTACTTCACAGACGGCGCCGACAACACATACCCAAAACCAAGGAAAAGAAATCCCCCAAGAATGGGGCAGGCCTGAGGCCGAGACCGGGTCGGGCCTACCCGTCTGGTGATGAGACGCGGAGCGGCGATGGCCCCGCAACCCGCGGGCCTCGTGGACAGTGCCTGGCTGGGGGTGGGAACGGGGCCCCCTTGGTCGCACTATCTCAGCGCGGGGGGAAACAGGAGGGGGTTGCTGATGCTCGGGGTATAGAGGATCTTTATTATCCCTGGTGTGCGTCTCCACCTCGGCCAGGTCGCGCTGCCGGCCTCCCTCGGGCGTGCAGCTCCTGGCACCGACGCGAGCACCCCCTCGTCCGACTCTCTTCAGCTTCTCCAGCCACTGCAGGCTTCGGGCTCCAGACTTCTTTCGTTCTCGTTTGCGACTCTCCTCTGACTCTTCGTTCCCTTTTTGCTGACTCCGACTCTCTTTGACCTTTCACCTCGCTCCCCATTGGCCCGAGAAAAAGTGGGCGTGAAGGCTTTTTGATCCACAAATTTGCATATATCGATCGCCCTGGGGGCGGGGCCAATTCGCCCCTCGCTCACCGATTGGACGGCAAAAAGTGGGCGTGTGTCGTTTTTGATCCGTTTTTGAAGCAGAAAATCCGTGATTTTGTACACGCTGTTCGACGCGCGCTCTGCACGAATCCAACACCGGTACCCACAGCGGGGCAAGAACGGTGGCGATGCTACGGTTGTGAGGTGTGCGTGAAGGTCGTGGCGGTTGTGGTGAAGCGGTGGTTGTGGTCGGTGGTTGATGTTGTGGTTGTGATCATGGCGGTTGGTCCAAAATAAAGATAGTAAAAGAAAAACGGCTATCCTGAAGAGTCGCAGCACGTATAAATGACATGTATTCCCACTAGACAACGGGTTTGGGCCTAACTACACATGCACTTACCGAGATACCTCACCTAAGGGACCTGAATGGTGGTTTGCGAATCTGGTAACCACAACAATATATATATGTTGTTCGTCTTTCGGCTGCTCCCGTTAGGGGTCGCCACAGCGAATCATCCGTTATGATCCGCATACTGATTTGGCATAGGTTTTACGCCGGATGCCCTTCCTGACGCAACCCTGGTCGCCTCTTACGACACAGGGATAAGGATTGGGTTTCGCCATGATTCCGGGCTGCCCTACAGCCTCTCATAGCGCGGCCCAGCGCAGAGAACCTGTCCTCAAGCGATCCTCCAACCCAAGCCTCCGAGTAGCCGGATTACAGGCGCATGCCACTACGCCCGGTATGTGTGTGTGTGTGTATGTGTGTGTGTGTGTGTGTGTGTGTGTGTATATATATATATATATATATATATATATATATATATATATATATATATATATACATATATATATATATACAAATAAACACACACACACACACACACACACACACACACACACACACACACACACACACACACACACACACACACACACACACACATATTTTTGTGTCCACATTAAATAAATAAATTCATATATAAACACACAACACAGCCACTGTGGTTGCACAAGTTAGTGCACTCTCAGCGTTGGTCCCAAGCCCGGATAAATGGGGAGGGTTGCGTTTGGAAGGGCATCCGGCGTAAAACCTGCGCCAAATAATTATGCGGATCATAAAACGGACTTCCATACCGGATCGGTCGAGGCACGGGTTAACAACGACCGCCACCGGTACTGTTGGTCAGCAGGGTACCGGTGGAAATTGTGTTACTGCTGGGCGAAGGAGGAGGAGACGGGGAAGGCGTGTCCAGAGGCAGTGGGAGAGGAGGAAGGGTAGAAGTGTGGAGGTGAGAGTTGGAACTCTGAATGTTGGTACTATGACTGGCAAAGCATGAGAGTTGGCTGATATGATGGAGAGAAGAAAGGTGGACATACTGTGTGTACAAGAGACCAAGTGGATGGGGTGTAAGGCGAGGAGCATCGGAGGTGGTTTCAAACTGTTCTACCATGGTGTGGATGGGAGGAGAAATGGTGTCGGGGTAATCCTGAAGGAGGATTATGTCAAGAGGGTATTGGAGGTGAGGAGAGTGTCGGGCCGAGTGATGAGTGTGAAGTTGGAAATGGAAGGGGTGATGATGAATGTCATCAGTGCATATGCCCACAAGTGGGGTGTGAGATGGCGTGTAAAGAAGATTTCTGGAGTGAGTTAGATGAAGTGGTGGAGAGTGTATCCAAAGAAGAAAGTGTGGTGATTGGAGCAGATTTCAATGGGCATGTTGGGGAAGGGAATAGAGATGATGAGGAGGTGATGGGTGGGTACGGTGTCAACGAGAGGAATGTGGAAGGGCAGATAGTGGTAGATTTTGCAAAAAAGAATGGAAATGGTGGTGGTAAATACGTATTTCAAGAAGAAGGAGGAACACAGGGTGACGTACAAGAGTGGAGGAAAGTGCACACAGGTGGACTACGTCTTAAGCTGGAGATGTAACCTGAAAGAGATTAGAGACTGTAAGGTGGTGGCATCGGAGAGTGCAGCGAGACAGCATCGGATAGTGGTTTGAAGGATGATTTTGGAGGTGAGGTTGAGGAAGAGAGTGAGGGCTGAACCAAGGACCAGATGGTGGAAGCTGAAGGAGGAAGACTGTTGCGTGAAATTCAGGGAGGAGGTGAGACAGGTGTTGGATGGTGGTAAAGAGGTGTGGGACGATTGGGCAACTACTGCAGAAGTGGTGAGGGAGATAGCTCGGAAGGTACTTGGTGTGACATCTGGACAGAGAAAGGAAGATAAGGAGACTTGGTGGTGGAACGAAGAAGTACAGGAAAGTATAAGGAAGAAGAGGTTGGCAAAAAATAATTGGGATAGCCAGAGAGATGAAGAAAGTGGACAGGAGTACAAGGAGTGGCAGCGCAAGGCGAAGAGAGAGGTGGCGAAGGCTAAGGAAAAGGCATATGGCGAGCTGTATGAGAAGTTGGATACAAAGGAAGGGGAAAAGGATTTGTACCGATTGGCCAGACAGAGGGACCAAGCTGGGAAGGATGTGCTGCAGGTCAGGGTGATAAAGGACGCAGATGGAAATGTGCTGACAAGCGAGGAGAGTGTGTTGAGAAGGTGGATGGAGTACTGTGAGGAGCTGATGAATGAGAAAAATGAGAGAGAGAAGGTTGGAAGAGGTGGAGATAGTGAATCAGGAAGTGTGGTGGATTAGTAAGGATGAAGTGAGGACTGCTATGAAGAGGATGAAGAGTGGAAAGGCGGTTGGCCCAGATGATATAGCAGTGGAGGCGTGGAAGTGCTTAGGAGAGATGGCAGTGGAGTTTTTAACCAGATTGTTCAATAAAATCTTGAAAGTGAGAGGATGCTTGAGGAGTGGAGATCAAGTGTACTGGTTCCGATTTTTAAGAAAAAGGGTGATGTGCAGAGCTGTGGTAATTACAGAGGTATAAAGTTGTTAAGCCACACCATGAAGTTATGGGAAAGAATGGTGGTTTTATGTGCAGCATAACCAGCAATATGTGCAGAACCAGCAATATGGTTTTATGTCAGGAAAGAGCACCACAGATGCGATGTTTGCTTTGAGAGTGTTGATGGAGAAGTATCGGGAAGGCCAGAAGGAGTTACATTGTGTGTTTGTGGATTTAGAGAAAGCTTATGACAGGGTGCCAAGAGAGGAGTTGTGGTATTGTATGAGGAAGTCGGGAGTGGCAGAGAAGTATGTGAGGGTGGTGCAGGATATGTATGAGGACAGTGTGACAGCGGTGAGGTGTGCGGTAGGAATGATGGACCGGTTTAAGGTGGAGGTGGGATTGCACCAAGGATCGACTCTGAGCGCTTTTCTGTTTGCAATGGTGATGGACAGATTGATGGACGAGATCAGACAGGAGTCTCCATGGACTATGATGTTCGCGGATGACATCATGATCTGTAGGGAGAGTAGGGAGCAGGCTGAGGCGAGCCTTGAGAGGTGGAGGTACGCACTGGAGAGAAGGGGGATGATAGTCAGCAGGAGGAAGATGGAGTACATGTGCGTAAATGAGAGGGAGGGTGGTGGTATGGTGCGGTTGCAAGGAGTTGAGGTGGGGAAAGTGGATGGGTTTAAATACTTGGGATCAACTGTCCAAAGTAACAGAGAGTGTGGTAGAGAAGTGAAAAAGAGAGTGCAGGCAGGATGGAGTGGGTGGGGAAGAGTTTCAGGAGTGATTTGTGACAGAAGGGTATCTGCAAGAGTGAAAGGGAAAGTATGGAAGACGGTAGTGAGACCAGCTATGTCGTATGGTATAGTTACTTATTTCATGCAATAAAATGCAAATTAATTATTTTAAAATCATACAATGTGATTTTCAGGATTTTTATTTTAGATTCCGTCTTTCACAGTTGAAGTGTCCTTCTGATAAAAAATTACAGACCTCTACGTGCTTTGTAAGTGGGAAAACCTGCAAAATCAGCAGTGTATCAAATACTTGTTCTCCCCACTGTATATGTAGGGTGGGGGTTAAGTTTGTTGGCCGAGGGCTTAATTGTTTGAGGCCGAGTGATCATCGTCACCGCAGGATAGATTTGGCACAAAAGGTTTGCATTTAAAGTCGCTGAATGCATTTCCACAAAAACAAAGTGTAAGACGATCCTTGAAAGACTTGAACCCACTGTGCTGCCTTCTGCTCCTTGGAGATGTATGTCCTGTTACCTGTTTTCTTGCAGGAAAGCCTTGTTTCACCAGCGGTGAAGAACGGTTCAGGGGCACAGCCTTTTTCTGTCATAAACTACAGGATGTCGGGCTTAAACAGATGGTGTGTCTGGTCTAACCGTTCACATGATACTCATGGCCGACCAACAACACACTCATCCTGCCACGCAACTTGTCTAAAATCACGATTTTCTCTGCTAATGTCATAACCTTACGGGATTTCTACACTCCACTACCACTCTGAGAGCCTTGATGTTTCGGTGCCATCCTGTATTTAAGGGTATAGTATGCAGCTATACAACGATGAGGTAAATACATCTCTTGGGCACAAGCTCAATCGACTACGGCAGCATGTAAACTGAAAACAGCGCGAGGGGTCGAAGATGGCGAGAGACATCACCTATGCGCATGACATGATCACAGCTCCAGATTCAAACCGGCGTAAAATCAAGTTTTATGCTGGTTTGGGAAACAAGCATCGCATTTATTCCCACATGTATAAATTAATCCGCTTTGCCAAAACCCGTGTTGAACGAGGGTTTTACTGTAATCAGAACTTTTTGGGAGGCAAAAGATTATATTGATGATGGGGACAAAAGAAGGATTAAGATAGAAAGAGTTCATTCAGTTATTGTGCAATAATGACCACGGGATAATGGGTAATCAATAATTTAACCCCTAAAAGTTCAATTTTGTTTGCATAAATGAAACGTGGGGCAAACAGATGGTAGATCACACAGCAACAACGAACACAAGCGAGTAAAAGATACATTTGTAAAATCAAAATTGCCATATTATACTTCCACTCCCATGATTGTTGTTCAACGGGAAGGCACACATACCGTCTTGATGCTGCGGTTGCAAACTCAATGCTCATTGCTCTGCCTGAAAAACAAAACAAAACAAAACATTCTTCTTCTTCTTCCCTTAATAAGGGGTGAGGCCAGAATATCTCGAATAAAAAGCCATGGGCAATGGAATTCATTTGAAAAAATAGGAGGGCTCACAAAAGCAGTAAGTGCCAGAAAAAAATAGATAACAATCCCCAACAAAACCCCGTGTGCATTCATTCGTAATTTCGGACGCGTCATAGCAGGCATCACGTAATTGGCAAGTTATTTAAATGCAAAACCTCGGAAAATGAGTCTGTTTCTATGAGGTTGAAGCCTTGGCGAGGTGTCATAGTTATTATCAAAATTATCTTGCCAGATTCTACAGATAAGGATTCATAGGAAACTAGGTGGAGTACGTTATATGTGAAACAAGTCGGCACAAACATGGCAGCCAAATACATGAGACAATGCCAGATTTGACAACAGACAAACACCGCCGCTGAATTTGGGGAGAGTGGCACACGATAACGGGGAACTGTAGGTAACCGCGTCATCATATGTGTGACGTCACTTTCCTCACTGGTCAGCAGGGCAATTGGGGAGTAATTTTCACCTCCACATGGATGCCAACCCACAGGTTTTGTCCGGACGCTATCCTCCAAATGCTGAGCATCAAACGAGGAAGCTGCATGTACCATTGTTACCTCACCTGTACTTTAGTCCGGTAAGCTGATGCGATCGAGCAGTATCCATGAGGCAATCCAGTCAGTGACCCAGTCTGTAACCACCAGTCATTATCGCTTAAACCAAACACAATTTTGATGAAACTTGGCCATAGACTTCATATCTGATGCCTAATGAAGGTGTATTGACCGCATCAAAATCTGCACTAAAGGTCTACAGGGGACAGGAGGAGGGGGTGTTTGCACCCTCCAAAATGAGTATTTGCTCTCTTCTCTGAATCTACACACACTATTTCGATGAAACGTGACCACAAGCTTCATCACTCGTGATGTTTCAAAGTTTGTTCTTGGCATTAAAAAAACAAAAAAAAAAAAATCAGGGTCTGGGGAGGGGGGGGTCTGCTGTGACTGTTTCTCCTGGTCCAGGTGAGCTTCAGGACTCGCAGTCCGACATATAATGTCTTTGGCATGACTCGACCTGGTTCAGAATCAAACCACCGACCACCCAGACTCATAGCAGACAAGCTAACCATTATGCCAGAATGTGGTAAAATACCATATTCCATGACACTTTATTGCATTAAAATAATTCTTAGCCTCATCTCATTCATCTCAAACCTCGATCTATAGCGTCACATTTGATTTTGTCTTTGAGGAAAACTGCTTCTTTGGAAGAAACCCACTGCACAGCTGGTGATTTTGTGAACCATAACACAATATATATATATATATATATATATATATATATATATATATATATATATATATATATATATATATATATATATATATATATATATATATATATATATATATATATATATATATATATATATATATATATATATATATATATATATATATATATATATATATATATACACACACAAAGGGTGTCCCAAAAAAAATGTACTCACTCTTTAAATGATAATAAATGCGTTGTTTATTGACTTAGAAACAACATTAATGGTTAAATGTATAAATGGATAAATGAATGTTTACAAATGTTCAAACTCACGACCATCATGTTCCAAACACAGCCGATAACGCGGACCAATGGATTCAACAGCATTACGAATCATTTCATTTGGAACTGCAAGACATTGTCTTTCAATTTCCTCATTGAGCTCATCGACTGTTGCTGGTTTTGAGCCGTAAACCTTATCTTTGAGATATCCCCATAAAAAGAAGTCCATTGGAGTGAGGTTTGGGGAATGCGCAGGGAATTCAACACTACCTCTTCGCCCAATCCATCTGTTTGGAAAAGTTGCTTCGAGATAGGCCCTTACATCACGGTGGTAGTGGGCAGGTGCTCCATCTTGCTGAAAGTAAATCTCTTTGTCACCAAATCTCTCTTCGACACGTGGACCGATGGATTCCTGCAGCAAGTTTAAGTAAACATCCCCAGTGACATTTTGGTCAAAAAAAGAATGGCCCAAGGATGCCCAATGCTGATATCCCATACCACTCTAACCCCTGGTAAGTTTAAATGGTGTTCCATAGTAACATGCGGATTTTCAGGAGCCCAGTAGGTGCAATTGTGTCTGTTAATTGAGCCATTTAACTTGAAGCTGGCCTCATCGCTCCAAACAATTTTGGATGGAAATGATGCATCTTCTTCGCATTTGCCCAGGTACCACTCACAAAATTCAGCTCTCTGGTCAGGATCGTCTTCATTTAGAGCGTGGAATAATGTTGGAATGGAACTTTTCCAATTAATTCGCTTCAAAATGCGATGGGCGCTTGATTTTGGGATTCCTGTCTCACGAGCCATTTGTTGTACAGATTTCCGTGGGGATCGGTGGAGGATTTCCAGCAATTTATTTTCCTTTGCAGGGGTGGTTGATGTCCGTGGTCTTCCTGAACGCTCCTTATGGACGTCATGCACAGTTCCATCTGTTTCAAACTTATCTCAGATGTGAGCAATGGTGCGTTGCGTTGGTGGATCTTTGTGAAAATGTCTTCTAAATTGTCTTTGCACTTCCATTATGTTTTCGTGCTTCCAGTAGCACTTTATGATAAATTTTCTTTCTTCAACACCGAGTCGTACTTCTGCCATTATTAGGGTCAATTTGATCTGAAAAATTCAATGAGTTGTGAGGAGCCAAAATGTGAGTACATTTTTTTGGGACAATATATATATATATATATTGTTACAGCTGTGGAAATTCGCATTACACCATAAAGGGCCCTCAGGTGAGATATCTTCATAGGTTCATATGTAGTTCGCCCAAACCCGTTGTATAGAGGGAATTCATGTGATCCATTCGGGCTGCGATCTTCCAGTTCGCCATTTTTCTGTTCTATCTCTTATTTCAAACAAACAGCATCTCAACAACCACGCCATCCCCAGCACAGCGCCAACCACACTACAACCACGCCACATCCACCATCTACGCTACCACATCTTCGCCACTACGTCCGCTTCCGAACGGCAAACAAAGGCGCCAAGGAGGGAACTGCGAGGATGCGCAGGTTTCCCTGCCTGTTTCTTCCGTTTGACTTCCCCACGCTTTGGAGTGGAGGAGGGGCGATGCAGGTCAAAGGTCAGAGGTCATGTGAAGGAGGGGTCTCATTTGGGGGAATAATCCTCAGGCCCAGAGCGAAAAACTGACTACCTCGGCCCCCGCACGGGGCGGGGTGGAGAGAGAGCGTGAGGGAACGCCCTTTTCGGGAACCCTCTCGAAGGAAGGTGGAGCCGAGAACGGGGCGGAGCGCTTTGGGTGCTCTTGCTAACTCCGTCTTTTTCTCTCTCTCTCTCTGGCTCTTTTCTTGCTCTCTTAGTCTTCGTCTCTTCTTCGTGGTGGCCGCTGGCTTGGTCTTCTGTGGTGCGGTCCCGAGACCCCGGTGGCGGGACGAGAGTCTGCCATTCCCCACACCACGACCTCGAGCAACCACGTTCCCCCCTCCCCCACTTTCTATCCGCGCTGAGATAGCGCCGGAAACCCCGTCCATGGCGTCGAGCGGCCAACACGTGCCGGCGCGAGGCGCGCCGGAGAAGACTCGCCTACCACGCCAGGGATCGGAGTCGCGGCCAGGCGCGACCACGCCGACGGACGTGGGAGAGGGACTCGATGGCCCAAAGGGAAGTCACCATTTTTCTTTTCGGGGTATTTGTGTGGATCTTGTGGCGCTGTGTCTCGTAAAGTAGAACTGTTTAAGTGTTGCCGTGTGTACGCGTATCGTCGGTTTTAACTGCTTTTCTTCTTGCATTTGCTTTTTGTGTATGACTGTATATACGTGCTTTCCGTGTGTCACGAAATAAAGTGCTTGCTTGTTGAACTGTACCCGTTTTGCTTTGTCTTTTCAACATTGACTCTCCATGCTGCTTCACGTAAAGGGTTCGTAGCGGGTGCAAGATCCCGGTAATTAATCTGAACCGTCCAGGTCGACGATAACACCGCTCGGTTATCCCGGTAGTACGGAACGGGCCGCCCAAGTGGCTCGTGTCCGGAGTCGACCTGTGGCGAGGTACGATCGCCCGGTTTACCATCAGCGTGGGTACTTAGGTAGGTCGAGTTTGGCGAACAACCCTATACTACGCGGGTGGCGGATTGTGGTGAGGTCGAAAGGCCCACCCGTGACTGGCTCCGGGCGATAGTTCCTAGAGGGTCACGACTGAATTGTCCGTCCGGTGGGCGACGTGCCGTGATTCGAGTTACGTGGCCGTCCGCACGCCGGTGGGCACGAATTCGCAACAATATTTGTATTTTATATATATATATATATATATATATATATATATATATATATATATCTATATATATATATATATATATATATTGTTGTGGTTACCAAATTCGCAAACCACCATTCAGGTCCCTTAGGTGAGATATCTCCGTAAGTATATGTGTAGTTAGGCCCAAACCCGTTGTCTAGTGGGAATCTTTATTTTGGACCAACCGCCATTGTTACCACCGCCAACCGCGTCTCAGCAGTCATCACAACATCAACCACCCACCGCGGCGCCGCTTCACCACAGCGGCCACGACCTTTCCCGTCACACCTCGCAACCGTCGCATCGCCACCGTTCTTGCGACGCTTGTGGGTACCGGTATTGGACTCGTGCAGGGCGCGCGCCGAACAGCGTGTAGAAAACCACGGATTTTCCGCTCCAAAAACGGATCAAAAACGACACACGCCCACTTTTGTTCCGTCCAATCGGTGAGCGAGGGGCGATTTGGCCCCGCCTCCAGGGCGTTGGAGGGCGGTCGCTATATGCAAATTCATGGATCAAAATGCATTCACGCCCACTTTTTCTCGGGCCAATGGGGAGCGAGGTGAAAGGTCGAAGGCAGGGGGTCAAAGGCGAAGCCACGGGGCTTATATAAGCGGCTGCGTTCGTCAGAAAAGGGTTGTTGGTCGTCGTCGTCGTCGTGTGCGTTGGAGTCGGAGCGAAGAGGACGGAGCTGTGGAGAGGCGGCGAAGGCAGACGAGGGGGTACTCGCGTCGTGCCGGGAGCTGCACACCAGGGAGGCCGACGGCGCGACCTGGTCTAGGTGGAGACGCTCGTCGCGGGACTCGAGACAGAGTAAAAATCCTCCTTTCCCCGAGCATCAGCAACCCCCTCCTGTTTCCCCCCGCGCTGAGATAGTGCGACCAAGGGGGCCCCTTTTCCCACCCCCTACCAGACACTGTCCGCGAGGCCCGCGGAGTTGAGGCACCATCGCCGCTCCGCGTCTCATCACCAGACGCGTAGGCCCGACCCGGTCTCGGCCTCAGGCCCGCCTCATCCTTGAGGGTGTTCTTTTTCTTGGTTTTGGGTATGTGTTGTCGGCGCAGTCTGTGAAGTAGAATTGTATAAGTGTTGCCGTGTGCTCGGTAGTCGGTATTAGCTCTGCATTGTGTCTTCGCTTTTACATTTGCTTTTTGTGTAAAATTGCATTGTGTTTCTCTTCTTTTCTATGTGCTTTTGGTGGAATTGTATATGTGTGCTTTCCGTTCATCGCGAATAAATGTGCTTTATGTTGAACTGCTTTCCCGCTTCGCTTCGTCATTTCTCTCATTGAATCCTCATCTTGCTTCACGTAAAGGGTTGGTAGTGGGCTGAGTACGCCCGATAATTAATCGAACCGTCGAGGCCGACGATAACACCGCTCGGTTATCCCGATAGTACGGAACGGGTCGCTTAAGTGGCCCGTGTCCGAAGTCGACCTGCGGCGAGGTGCGATCGCCCGGTCTACCCTCCGTGTGGGTACTTAGGTAGGTCGAATTTGGCGAGCAACCCTATCCCACGCGGGGGCCGATTGGCTCGATCGCGGTGAGACCGAAAGGTCCACCCGTGACTGGTTCCCGGCGTTAGTCCGAGAGGGTCACGACTGGATTGTCCGTCCGGTGGGCGACGTGCCGCGATTCGAGTTACTTGGCCGTCAGCACGCCGGCGGGCGCGAATCCGTAACAATATATATATATATATATATATATATATATATATATATATATATATATATATATATATGTGCCTGGATAATGCTTCAGGTGGTGGGCTTAGGATCCCATGATCCTGATTTCAAAACCCACTCGATAGTTGAATTAATACCAGGTGGGGTTGACTCTGCCTGTCATCCTTCTGAGGTCGGCAAAATGAGTGCCAGCTTGCTGGAAAACTGTGTCGGAGTGGCGACCCGTCCAGGATTATGTCCAATAGCCAAGGAGTCTGCTTTGGCAGCAACAACGGGGGTTTGAATCTTGCTACACAAATGATGCACTTCCCTGTCCACTGATATGAGGGGAGAGGTCAACTAAACATCTGCCATCTGCTTGGAAATCAGCAAACGTTATCGCTCTGTGTCAAAAAGGTGCAAAAACAGATCCCTGTAACGACAGACCAATCAGCCTTCTCCTATTCATCAGCAAGGTTATGGAATCCATCATCACTTCAGACATGAAAGCCTTCTTCTTCTCCAATGGCTTGATTTCAGAACAGGTCACTCTACCCTGGATATGCTGCTTCTGTTCTCCCAACAATGGATACAGGTACTCAATGTCGGACATGAAATCAGAGCCATATCCCAAGACATTTCGCGTGCTTTTGACACGGTCTGGCATCCAAGTCCATCTCCACTCATGGCTCGCAGACTTCCTCTGCTGTCACAGCCAACGTCTGGCCCTAAATGGAGTTCTCTCATCCCCTCTTCCTGTCCAGGCTGGAGTTCCTCAAGGCAGCGTTCTGGGCCCTGTTCTTTTTCTGGTTTTCATCAATGATCTCTCCGACTCTGGAAAATCCTTTACATCTCTGCTGATGACTCCACCCTCTCTCATCCCATCTGTCATCCCTCACACTGGCAAGCAGCAGCTTCTTCGCTCTCTGCAGATCTGGATAAAATCACAAACTGGTCCAACACGTGGAGCATGTCTTTCAATCCTGAAAAATCTCACTCTCTCACGATGTCTCTCCGAAAGAACCAATCAGAACACTCTCCCCCCTCGCCCCCCCCATCTACTTTCTTAACAATTCCCTGGAAGAAGTCCTTTCATTGAAGCCTCTGGGTCTCACTATCTGCCATGATCGTTCTTGGGAAAGCCACATTTCCAACCTGGCCTCCAACGCCAGAATATGCCTGGTGTTGGCTTAATGGTTCGTGTGGCGGGCTTTGGATCCAAGGGTCCTGAGTTCATTTCCCACTCAGCTGTTGAATTAATGAGGTGGGATTAACTCAGTCTGTCATCCTTCCGAGGTCCGCAAAATGAGTGCCAGCATTTTGGTATCCTGCGTCGGAGTGGCGACCTGTCCAGGATTGTACCCAATAGCCAAGGAGACTGCTTAGGCAGCACCAACGCTCTGCACAGAGTATGGTCCCAATCTCATCCTCCTCCAACGCCAGTCACCGACTGGGAATCCTCCATCGTGCAAAGTCCTTCCTCGGCCCACCTGAGCTCCTAACCACATACAAAGCTTTCATCCACAGCCTGATGGAGTACTGCTCTCCCCTCTGGGCTGGTGCTCCTGCCTCTCACCTTTCTCGGCTTCACGCTGTAGAAACCAAGGCATTTCGGATCATTGGCATCTCCCGCAATGAGGCTGAGTCTTTGGGCTTCTCACTCAATCACCGAAGGTTGGTCGGTGGTCTTTCTGTCTTCTACAGTCTCCTCTCCAGCCTCGTCCCCCTTGCTCTCTCTGCGATTTGTCCCCACCACATTTCCGCAGGGCGCTCAAGGTCCGCCAACAACCCCTTTGTGGTAAAACTACCAAAATCACGAATCACTGCTCACCTTCACTCTTTCATTCCTCTTTTTTCCTGCCTTTGGAATAAACTCCCTCACTCTATTCATTCCCATTCTTCCCTCCAGGCCTTCAAAACAGCTGTTCACCACCACCTCTTATCATTCCCCATCCAAATCCTCGATCTTTTCTACCCCCGATAATCCACCCCAAACCCACCTCCTTCAAATTCCCTGCTTTCCTTCCTGAAAGTCCCTGTAATGTCCATCTTCTATTCCCCATGTTCCCCGTCCCATCCCTCTCCCTTCCACAGATCTCCAAATGTCTCTGTTCCCCACTATTTTGTCCTTCCCACTCCCTCCCCTCCTGTCTCATGCCCCCCTTGATGTGCGTTTTGTGTTAGCTCTCATACGAGCCTCGACAAGGTATACAAAAAAAAGAAGAAAAAAAAAGACCGAGCCGATTACAATATCCTCCTGTTTTTTTTCAAAAAGCATACTAATTGCCTGGATTTGGTTCAGGAACTGAACCAAAATTGAATTGGCTTGTTCTGGTCACCTAACCAATTCATCTACCAAGCTTTGTCTGAATCCGTCCACAACCTTTTGAAATACCGTGCTACATATCGTTTTTGGCCCGATATCTCGACGGTGAAGAATCACTCAAAAAAATTTTTTTTTAACTATTGTATCCAGGTCTGGATCCTAATCTTCACCAAAATCTAATCAATTTGTCCTTGTTACACAGCCAACCTGTCCACAAATTTTGTCCGTAACGTTTTGAGATATCTTGCTCATAGAAAGACAACCAGACAAACAAACAAACAAACGGAGGTGGAAATAACCTCCGCCCATGGGGTTACTGGAAGAATATGTGCATCCTGGAGAAGATAGGGACAATCATTCGAATGTTATCATATCACAGGTTGAGAAAATAAAGTTTCTTTCCAATCAGAGGTGGTAATGTTTTTTTTCTAGCAGGGCAATGTATTTGAGGTTCGTGCGAATGTATCACATTAAATGGCTAAGCAGTTAAAATGTTCAAGCAAAAGATCCAGTGACAGAAAGGTAAGGCTTCAGCAAAATCCCACCATCGAGAGGTACACCATTGTACTCTTTCTGCGCACGCACTGCGTCACTGCTGCTCTGGAAGTTCACGTGAGCCAAGCCGAGGCTACGTCCACTGCGATCATAGCGCACCGCTACGCGGAGCAGAGAACCGAACTCAGAAAAAAGTTCCTGCATAAAATATTGTGGCAAACAAACAAAAGTGCAGATAAAAATGTAAAAAGTTTTTCTTTTATGAACTCAAATCTTACATAAATCTCAAATCTTTATAAACCGAAATATTTTATAAACTCAAGTCTCAAAATCCCGTACCTTCAGATCATCATCGGACACTCCGTAATCAAGGTTCGACACGATTAGCTTGGAAGTTTCTCCGGCCATTCTCGTCTCGCCAACCCGTCCGCCGAGACGTCTTCCTCCGAGTCGCATCCCAACCAAGTTCTCTTCAAACTTGTCATGCTGCCATTTATCTGGAATATCTTCTGGCTGAAGAAGGTAAATCGTTGATTACTGAGCAAATTTCATTCATGCACAATGCAAAGCAACCTTTCCAACACAATTGTGAAGTTATACAATAGAAGTTACAAAAAAAAAGTACAAAACGAGACAGTAAGTGATCAAATAAAACAGGGGGATAAAACAACAACAAACCAGAATGGCAGTCTGTAGATTGCATACCTATACCAGGCTTAACAGTTTACGTTTTGTATCCCACTGAAAGGCCGAATCTGCATCTGAATCTGAACCAAAATTTAATTAGCTTGTTCTTGTCACCGACCAAACTCATCCATCTGTCCATAACTGTTTGAGATATCATGCTATATATAGTTTTTGGCCTATCATTTTGTGAAAAATCACTTCAAAAAAAATTGAATAAAATTATAGTATCCAGATCCGGATCTTCACCAAAATCGAATCAATTTGTCTTTGTCACACACACACACACACAACCTGTCCACCAACTTTCATCCGAATCCGTTCATAACTTTTTGATATATCCTGCTAACAGAGACAGACAGATAAAAAAAAAAATCACTCATAGAGCGACAACTTGGCGAAACGGAATGGCACTCGGTAGAGTACATACCTCTGCCAGGATGAACAGTTTAAATTTTGTATCCTACTGATAGGCCGGATCTAAATCCGGGCCTGAGCCAAAATCGAATCGGCTGGTTCTTGACCGAACCAACTCATCCACCAAGTTTCATCCGAATCCGTCCACAACTTTTTGAGATATCATGCAAATATCGTTTTTAGCCCCATCTCTCAATGGTGACGAATCAGTTAAATATAAAATAATTATCGTATGCAGATCTGAATTCAGATTTTTACCAAAATTGAATCAAGTCTTTCTCGTGGCACACCCAACGTGTGCACCAAGTTTCATGTGAATCCATCCATAACATTGCATATCATAACATAACAGTGGTAGAAGTTGCATATCCAAGCATTTTAAAAAATAATCTAGATATAATTTGATGTCGCGAGGTACGACATACTTATGCCCACATTTAGTGTTCGCTTGCTCTAGCTTTGACATAAAATCTCAAGACCATTTGACTTCAACATCTAATCTGTACAAACTGTATGTATCACGGTACATGTACTTAGTTTAGTTCAAATCCCAACCTCGACGCCATTTTTCCTGACATGAAATCTGACCTTTGACCTCTTGATGCCAAAATTGAATCAGTTCATTTTTACATCATTGTACATACTTGTACCAAGGTTGATTTAAATCCCTTCAGCTGTTCTCAAGTATCACATTTTAACTGACATGACCTCTGACCTCTTGATGCTGAAATCTAATCAATTCATCTTTGCATCATAATACAGGGTGTTCCAAAAAGGCCTGGACAACTTTTATTGTTAATATATTTAGGACCACAAATGATACAATGATGCCCTTTGCTTTATATCATACAGAAACTCGTAAAGTTTTGTTTATGTTCAGGTCTGGTGGTTTAGTGTAAAACAAAATTGTGACTCCATGGGAGAAAGCTCAGTGCGTCGAATGGTTCATCAAGACGAGATCCGACAAGCAAGTTCAGCATAATTTTCGGACAAGGTATGGAAGGAATCCACCATCGCGGACTGGTATCAGAGAGTGGTACAAGAGGTTTAAGGAGGCTGCAAGTTGTCAGAAACAGAAAAGTACTGGTCGACCAAGCACAAGTGCAGCAGATGTTGAACGAGGATGTGAATCATTTCAACAAAGTCTCAGAAAATCAATTCAATAATGCAGAGAACTGGGACTACCATCCACCACTATACACAAGATTTTGCATAAAAGAGTGAAGCTTTATGCCTATAAGGAGCAGATTCTGCAGGACCTCAAAAACAAAATTATGGACCCAAACGCAAGGTGTTTGCCTTGGAAATGCTCAGTCACGTAGAGGATGATGAATATTATCTGAAAAAGGTCATGTTCACAGACGAAGATTGCTTTCATGGATCGGAGAAATGTATCGAGAAGGATCCAACCACCTGGCCCCCACAATCACCAGACATAACCCCCTTTGATAAATTTTTTCTGTGGGAGTTTGTCAAAGATGTTGTCTACAACACCAAGGTGGCAAACCTGCAGGATCTCCATTCTTGGATCACAGCTACACGCGCACTGGCGGACGCAAAAATGCCGAGCCGAACATCGCAAGAACTCATGTACCGACTTGGTGTCCTACGCGTGACAAACGGAGCTCACATTGAAGTGTATTTATGATGTGCACAAAACTTTATGAGTTTCTGTATCATATAAACCAGAGGGTATGATTGTATTATTTGTGGTTCAAAATATATTAACAACTCAAGTTGTCCGGGTCTTTTTGGAACACCCTGTATGTACTTATTCCAAGTTTGGTCACAATCCAATGACTGGTTCACAAGTTAGCGAGGTAAGAGAATTTTCCAAAAAGGGACCACTGACCGTTGACCTCTTGATCCCAAAATCGAATCAATTCAACTTTACATCAATATCCATGTAGTACTTGTACCAAGTTTGACTTTGATCCCTTCAGCCATTCTTAAGTTATCGCGGAAACGAAAAGCTATCACGGACGCAAGAACGGACAACCTGAAAACATAATGCCTCCAGTGATTTTGACAGTGGAGGCATAAAAAAAATGGAAGAAAACATGTTCTGCAAAGTATCAGGCACCAACTCACACGAACCCCACCACATAAATAAATTAATTAAAAGAGCAGCAAAACCGTCCAGGTTCACCATATTCTCGACTCCAGGAACTATAGTTATACAAGAACAGTGATTTTCGTTAAATTTATCGCAGAGTAAATCCCAGTCCTGGCAATACACGCGTTCTAGTGCTGTTGGCATTTCTTCAAAATTTCCACATTCGCTCCGGTCTGAGCCTTCCCTGCCCACGTTCTCCTCCACATGGTTCCTATCACTGTCACTTTCTTCTTCCGAAGTAGATGCAGTATGAACATTCTTTAGCTCTGCTTCACCATATTACGTTTCGAAAGAATGAGATTCTATTCCAGCAGAAAAGTCCATCGCTACAGTGAGGTGTGTTCCAAGAAGGCAGCTCAGTGGCAGTTTACTGGCGCTGTGACATCACTTCCACAAGTATGGCGTCACGCAATATCTCTCCGAAACGGAACTTTTTGATGAAACTTCTGTTCGACTTGGCACATTGATGAAAATGTTTTGTGTGCATTTGGATAAAATATTGTTGCGGAAATGACCCTTAGTGTGTTATTCAATATAGGATTAGCCCAGATCCCCCATTAAATGCATGTTTAGCCAGGTTGTTCGGTAATTGGACGTTACATGTGTGTCGGGAGGTGTCACAGGCTGTTATTTGTTTGTGCATTGGTGTTGGACCGAGAGGTTCTTCTTCTTCCTTCCTCTCTCCGGACAATAGTCCCCACCCAGCGATCTCTGAGGGGGAGTGGCCTAGAAAAGAGGAAGTGAAACAGAGGCGATGAGCGCCGAGAAAGAGGAAGTGAAACAGAGACGATGAGCGCGAGAAAGAGGAAGTGAAACAGAAAGGCAGCGAGCGCCAAAAAGGAGAGTGAAACTGGAGTCGGCTTCGAGGTCAGCGAGTGCCGGGAAGGCAGAGAAACGACTAGTGGGAGTCATGATCTGCTGTGTAAGGGACAGCTGTGTCTGCTTCGTAAAAGAGGCAGGAGAAACGACTAGTGGGAGTCAGCGATCGACTTTTATGAGGAGGATATCGACATGTTCATCCGGAGTCCAGTGACGGAGCCTCTGACTGTCCCTACTCACCTCACGGCTCGACGACATCTTGGAATCCCATGGACCCAGCCTGCAGAGCCCAACACCTCAATTTGGCCTGATCTGGTGAACAGGCCAGGCCTGGACTTGTATACTGGAACTTGTGAGAAACCAGCTGAAACCCACCATCGATATGACGGTCTTGTGCTGTCGACATTACGCGGGGTCAGAACGTGTTGAGGCTGCGTGTGCAAGCGGTGCTGGGAGAAGAAGGACGAGCGCCACTTTGCCACGCGGCGTGTTTGAGCTTGGGAGCTCGAATCCGAGGGTAGGGTGTGAAAAGAGAAGTCGAGAGTAGGGTGCGAAAACCAAAACTGGTTGCGGACAGTGATTGACATCACTCGTCCGAATCCCACCACCGTGGATCCGTAACAATATTGTTACGGTTGTGGAAATTCGCATTACACCATAAAGAGTCCTCAGGTGAGATATATCGGTAAGTTCATGTGTTGTTAGCCCAAACCCGTTGTATAGAGGGAATATGTGTGATTCTTCCGGGCTGCGATGCTTTGAGTTAGCCATTTTTCTTTCTCTATTGTTATTTTGGACCATTAAGCCGCCAACAACGCAAACAGCCACTACCTTTACCTTCACAACTCCATCCCGCAAACATCGCTTCACCGCCATTCCCAAACGACGCCCGCCAGCCACCAAACCACCACAGCAAACCCCCCACCACCTTTGCCTATCTCCTTTTACAACCATCGACCACACCACCAGTCAACACCAAACGTCGTGCTGTCCAGGGCCCGTTCGGTAATTGATACCGAACACGTCGAGCCGTGGGTACGAATGCGTTCCTCTCAGGGAGAAATTCGGATCAGGAAGGCTTCACGCCCCCTTTTTCTCCGTCCAATGGGCGAGCGTCGGGCAGTATGGCCCCGCCTTCAAGCGCGATGAATGTGAATTCCTCTCAGGAAGGAATTCGGATCAAAAAAGGCTCACGCCCCTTTTTGCCACACCAATGGCTGAACAGAGGGTGGCGTGGCCCCGCCTCCAATCGCGTTTTGATCCTGAAATCTGCATACAGGCTCCTCCTCGGGTCTATAAAGACGCGAGCAAAAGGCAACTCGCGCGGCTGGTCGGGGCGAGTGAAGACGGCGGCTGGTCGGGGCGAGTGAAGAGTTGGAGTTCGAGTCGAGTGAATATGGCGGTCGGCATCGAGGTTGCGGTGTGGGAGTCGCTCGTCTCGTCATTGGTGCCGTTTCGTCGCGGGACCCAAGCCAGCCAGCCATTCCCCTCTCCCGACCCTGAGGATCAGCAATTCCCCCCCCCCCCATCCGCGCTGAGATAGTGCCGGGGGGCCCCGTTCCTCCCCCACCCTAAACGTGGTGCCAACCAAACTGCTTGCGCGGAGCACGCCGGAGAGGGCTCGCCGACCACGCCAGGGGCACGGAGTCAGGGCGCAGACATTGTGGCTTGCCCGCCATCGCGTCACGAGGACGCGGGTAAAACCTTCTCGGTCTTGTGGACCTGGCCGCTCCTCCAGGTTCCACGCACATTTGGTCCACGGACCTGTCTGCCTCCTTGCCTGTGAGGGTGGCTTTCTTTCCTTTGCTTTTAGAATGAGTGATGTGGCGCCAAGTCCCGACAAGTAGAACTGTATAAGTGTTGTAAATAATTGCACTTTTATTCGGTCATATTGCATCTTGTCTTGACTGTGAATACGTGCTTGTCTGTGTTTGTGTAAATAAAGTGCTTGCTTGTTGAACTGTTTCCCGCTTTGCTTCGTCTCCTTCCTTTTATTGAATCTCCATCTTGCATCACATAAGGGATTGATAGTGGGTTTAAAACGCCTGGTAAATAATTGGAACCGTCAAGGTCGACGATAACTCTGCTCGGTTATCCCTGTAGTACGGAACGAGCTGCTTAAGCTTAAGCCACTTAAGCCGCTTAAGCTTCGTGTCCGGAGTCGACCTGTGGCGTGGTACAACTCCTCGGTACGCTACTCGCGCGAGTACTTAAGTAAATCGACCATTCGGCGATCGGACCCTATTTCGCGCAGGTAGAATGCGGACAGAGTTGTGGTGAGGTTAAACCCCAACCCGTGACTGGCTCCGGGCGGTAGTTCCCGGAAGGTCACGACTGAATTGTCCGTTCCGGTGGGCGAGGCGGCCGCTTTTGGCTACACGCCGGCGGGCGTGAATTCGCATCAATATATTTAAATATCCAATTAAATCATGTGTTTATTGCTGGGTTTAATTGCACTTTAAGGATAAATGGACCACAGAAAAAAAAAAAAAGGTGAAATATGTACACCCATTAATGAAGTTTTGTTGACTTTCTTTACCCAGTTATGAAACCTTAAAAAAAAGCAAAATACCCACATCAAGGTTCACAAAAGAGTACAAAGACGAGGGGCAATGATCGACAGACGATATGGGGAATTGTAAAAGAAAGGTGACAACACAGTGTGGAGTGCAATAAACTCAGTAATATAAATAGGAAAAACCCTAAGGTTGTGGTAGGCAGCAGACTCGAAATGCTGCAAGGCAGAGTGACACAACAGACACAGGAATACAGTTCCACGGGTGAGCAAAGAGGGGTATGAAAGAATGGAGATGAGTGTCGAGTTTAGACTTGATGAAGGTAACAAGGAAAGAGTTTCGATAGCAGAAGAAATTGAATCTGAAAGGGCAGGGAATGGGCAGAGTGTGAATCGACAGGACGACGAAGACGAGAACAGACTTGTTTACAAACAAGATAAAATAAAATAATGGCAAAGCCAACGACCAACCTGCCTGTGGTGAGCAGGAAGTATACCTTGGGATTAAGCTTCCTAACGCAAGATTCCAACGACAGTTCAGAGAACATCTTATCTCATGCAGTCTTGAGGAAATAGGACAAGGGCGGGGTCTGCGAGCAGAAAATTTGATTGATCGTGATGATGTAAAATGCCATAATATTTTGTCCAAGTACTGCTGAATGGAAAGGTTTTGAAAGTGCCAAGAAGGCGATTTGTGTTCCACAATGTTAAAAGATATAATTAAATTGGATTAAAATAAAGATTTTAAAGGTTGTAGAAAAACTAAACTGCAGAAGTATATCACCATTGATGCAGCGTCTTTCACACCACCTTATTTAACACGTTACAATTGTTCTTCATGCCTGGTGTTTGTGGCCTTGATGACGTCCTTAAAAAACAGTAAGTTTCCTGTTTGGAATTATTGTACACTGCTCCTTCCCAATTCCATATCCAGGCGATGCATGACACCATCGCCGGACGCCGAAGGGAGTACTCAGTTTTTACTCCGTTTTCTTGTTTGTCCGGGCGATATCTCAGCCAACCTTTGAGCTCGGAACCTGAAATTTGGGGACAAAAGTGAACATGTGCTTTGGCAAAAACAGTATTTTCTATTTTTTGATTAATCAATTAATCGATTGATTACTTATTATCGATTTATTAATTACTTATATTATTTCTCATCTTGGCAATATTGTTGCGGGCCAGGGAACGGTCTCGAGCACGACCGCGAGGTGGAGCAGTAGAGTCGGCTCCACCGAACACACAGGAATTTAGGTCGTGGCCCTCGGATCAGTCCGAAAGGCACGGGTCCCTTATAGGGCCATGAATCGCCAAAAATTTGACCGCGTGGGGTAGGGTTAATTGCCAATTTCAATTTACCTAAATACCCACGTCGTCCAAACTACCGGGGAAATTCACCCTCGGCGGAGCTCGAGCGGAACGAGCCAGTTGCGTGCTCGAACCGTGCGTAACCCGAGCGGATGGTTACCGAGATCCTTCGGTCCAAACGTACATCTACGGCAACAACGGCCTTTCTAATTCCCCAACACGCACCATGTTAAACCAATAAAAGAAACACAAAAACGAGCTGACACATTTAACAAATAGGGTATTTATGAACAGTAGGTGGGGAAGGAGGGAAGCACGTAAGGGCAGAGTTATCACGACTAACAAGAGATGCAAGGCAAATAATGTACAGCGAAGGCACTTAACAATTTACTACTTAAAGACGGGCCCACCGACAGACACACACACACAGATACCCAGAAGCAGGGGTTTCCTTAGAAGCCGGTTACCGGCGACCCACAGCCGTCTACTCGGAGAAAAAATGTCAAAGGTCGCCGCCTACTTACTTCAGCGCCGATTTTTCGATTTTTTTTTTTGTTTTTTTTTTGTCACCACAAAATCTCTACACCCCCTGCTTTGAAATCCGAGAAATGGAATATGGTTTCCTTAATGAATGCTATTTCATCTACACTATTATTATGTAACACACTTACTTCAGATTGCTCACTGTACTCCACCATGTGCAGTATCATCTCCCTATTAAGAACTAAGGTATGGCCCAAATGTTGCTAAAATTCCTCTCTTTTAAAAGTGCTTAGATACTCAATCTTCCAGACACCTTGGTGTGCCCTAAACCATGGCCTTAAATTAATGAACCCTGTTTAAAAGCTGCTTGAACTAACTATACAGTATAGTTGAATTTCAGTCAACCAGTCAGTCAGTCAGTCAGTATGTTAATGCAACTACATCCAGTAAAGGCCTAACTGCCTGTTTTTGTGGAGTTTTCCACCCCAACAGCATGATAATATGAGAACTATTTCATGTCAGAAATCATGCTAGAATGCATCTCCAGCCATCTAGGATCCTCCGGCTTCCAGGGCCCGCCGAGGGCCCTGGACACAGGCCATGCAGCTGCGCTCGCTTCGCTCATGGTGATGGTAACCTGCTACTTTTTAATGGTAGCCTCCTACTCCAAAAAATAAGGAAACCCCTGCAGAAGGACATGGACCTGTCCACCTCGTGTAGTTTGGCTGACACGAGCGAACCAGGCCAGCGTCGAGATGCGGTCCGAGGAACCAGGCGCCAACGAGAGGCGATGATAGAACCAGGCACCAGTGAGAGGCGATGATAGAACCAGGCACCAGCGAGAAGCGATGATAGAACCAGGCACCAGTGAGAGGCGATGATTGAACCAGGCACCAGCGAGAGGCGATGATAGAACCAGGCACCAGCGAGAGGCGATGATAGAACCAGGCACCAGCGAGAGGCGATGATAGAACCAGGCACCAGCGAGAGGCGATGATAGAACCAGGCACCAGCGAGAGGCGATGATAGAACCAGGCGCCAGCGATAGCGATCAAAGTCCAGAGCTCCGCTCAGCGCTCGTCCCGACAACCAAAAGTCTCTCCTTTTTCCAGCAGATACGCCGCACTTATCCTCGGCTCTCCTTTCCTTTCTTTCTCTCCCGCGCAGTCTGTTCAGGCATGGCCCTCTCTCATTGGCTGCCCGACGGCAATCTCACTCACACCCCTCAGATTGGCTGAGAGGGGCGCCATGCCCATATTTGGAGCGAAATCCAAGATGCCAATGCCCCAAAGAAACCCCGCCTGGCACATTGGACTCCGCCCACGTACGTGCCTGCACGCACGTAGGCCATGGCGTCGGTGCAAGGAAGCGAGGTGAAGGTGAGGGTGATGCTGCTGTTGTTGTAGAAATAACAGAAAACCCTGACGATCAAAATAGCTCTGCAGCGCATGAACATTTAATTACCCATTAAACAAGGGAAAGGGAGCTATCTATGCACATTTACTTATCGAAATAACTGAGCTATAGGACCTGTATGTTGAGTGCTCATGGCTTCCAGATTTGTAACAATATCTCAGGCACCTTTTGAGCAAGGAAGCTGATATTTGGACACGACAATGATCAAGCGATTTGGCTAATACGGAGTATTTTTATTTATTGATTAATCAATTAATTATTCATTTTTTGATTAATTACTTAATTTTCAAAAAGTTACAGATTCGGATGAAAGTGGTGGTTAAGGAATGCGATTTAGCAATTGAGAAATTATTTTATGATTATTATTTATTCATTTTAATTATGCAATTAAATCAATTATTGTACAACGCTCCATCCAAATTCTGACTCCATGTGCTGCAAGGCGGCATCGCCGAGTGCCAAAGGCACCCCGCATTTGTTATTTATTTATTTGGCATGGAGGCTGCGTACTTTGAATGTACCGCTACTTGTTTTCAATTTTGTTTGACTGCCAGACGGAGTAAAAAAAATAAATAGGACCACACGGCCTGAAGCTCACCGGGATCAGGAGCAACAGTCACTCAAAGCCCCCACAAACATCAACTTCCGTGAACAAACGTTGGAATACCATGGGTGATGAAGGTTGTGGTGAAGTTTTATCAAAATCATGTGTGTAGTTTAGGAAAAGAGAGTAAATACCTATTTTGGGGCAGGGGGGAGGAGGGGGTCAACCCCCCAAAACTCCAGTAAACCCCCTTTATGAGGAATGATTTTGATGCAGTCAATATACTGTTATGAATCTGGCAGCCAGGAGCACTCAATATTCAGGTCCCTGTAGATCAGTTATTTAGATAAGTATGTGTATAGATAGATTCCCTCCCCTATGTCTAATGGGAACCGAGTGTATGTGCGCTGTGAGTCATTTTGTAGTTAGTTTCTTATATTCCCCAACAACAACCCCAAGAACAACACCAACACAAACGGCATCCTCCCTGGCTTCCTTCCACCATCGGCCTGACACGCATACGTGCCGAGCGCTTGTGAGTGGAGTTCCATTGGCAACCGACGCATTGGCTCCGCTCCAGGGTCAAGCAAGACGTGTTGCCTTCAGCCAATGGGCAAAGCACAGGCGACGTACGCCGCGTTCCAGCCAATGCAGAGGCACGTCGCCCGAAGAAGGAGGAATGCCTCTCGGGGGGGGGGACGGGCCGGGAGGATGCTCGCCACGCCCCCCCGCGGACGAATCACGAACGGAAAGCGGATCGCCTGAGACGACCCGGCCAATCCGGAGGCGAGTTGCGCTGGGGGGGGGGGGGTAAAGAGGAGCGCGGGTGTGCGTGAAGAGGTCCTTCTTTTTCCCTTGAGCCTGTCCCGCGGAGGATCGCCTGCCTGCGAGTCTGTTCCTGCCGAGAATCGCTTGCCTGTTTTGTCTGCTGGCGCTCGCTGTTTCGTCGTTTGCCGGAGGAGCGTGCTGGAACCCGATGCTACCCTCCGTACCCAGTGCTTGCAGCGGCATCGAGTTGCGGGTTCGAGTCCCGCCGAGCCGGATCGTCAAGGGCCGCACGAGGTGGGAAGGTCCAAGCTAGCTCTGGTCTCCAGCTCACCTTTCCTCGAGCTGGAAGCCTTCAATAAAGACCCGACGGGGTCCATTTCTTTGGGTGTGTGTGGGCCTGTCTCTAAAGTAGAACTGTTAAGTGCTTGCGTTATTGTACATTGGAATATATTCGGTTGTAATTTGTTCTTTATCTTCTTTCCCGGTTTTTGCCCATTGTTGTAAAATAAATTCCCCTATTGTTGAATGTCCCAACTCGTTCCTTGTCATTTATTTTATTGGCTAAGCATGGTGCGTGTTGCAAAATAGCAAGACAGTAAATTGTGCATGTGGACCGACAGGCCTGAGTGACCATCCGCTCGGGTTACACACGGGTCGAGCACGGTAACGGCTCGTCCCGCTCGAGGTCTGTCGAGGGCGTGAATTCCCCGGTAGCTTTTCCGCGTAGGTAATTAGGTATATTGAAGTTTGGCAATTAAACCTACCCCACGCGGTCAAATTTTTGGTGATTCATGGCCCTGTAAGGGACCCGTGCCTTTCGGACTGATCCGAGGGCAACGACCTAAATTTCGGTGTGTTCGGTGGAGCCGACTCCACTGCTCCCCCTCGTGGTCGTGCTCGCCACGGATACCCTGCCCCACAACAATACCTTCGTTAGGCATCACATATGAAGTTTGTGGGCAAGTTTCGTCAAAACTGTGTTTGGTTCAAGTGACAATGACTGAAGTGTTTATGGACTCACTGACTCACTCACTCACTCATTGACCTAAGGCACTGCACAATCGCATAAGCTCACCAGACTTGAGTCCAGGTGAGCTGAAATAAATTACATCACTCCTCAGACAGGTAGACAGAGTAAAAAATATTATCTCACTCCTCGGAGCGCATGTGCAATTGGGATAAATTCAGACAAAAGTACAACAAAACTACAGCTTTGTTTTCCGATTCATGTTCAAAATATAACCTGCAATTGAAATCAAGTTGTTCTTCGATCATAAACTGACATTTGTAGACAGACAGACAGACAGACAGACAAAGTGAACCAATTGCTTTACCCCGTTTTTCACTTCGCACGTGCGGGGTGATGAAAAGGAAGGCCTTCGATATCAGGGTCTCAGGGCGGGCAAAATGAGTAGCACCAGTCCACAGTGGGAAGCAATGTACCATATTCTCGATGAAGTCTTTGAACACCATTAGAAGCTGAAGGATGACTTTGCCCTGCAGAAAATAGAGGTGGTGGCCAGCTTTGGAAGTGAATTTGGAGATGCGATTTGCCCAAGACAGGTTATAGCTGATAGTGAAGCCCAGGAGTTCCTGAGACTGTATTTCTCCACGATACTGACAAGAGAAATAAACTTCGGGGATTTGCTTGGCAGTCCTTGAGTGACAAATTGAGAACATGGCTCTTTCTTGCACGAAACCACATGTTGCAGGTGGATCATGAGTGGCTTATCTTCTCCAGATTGGTAGAGGGATGCTAGCATGGCTCACCTGGCATACGAGTACAGAACTATCCTTCACAGAGTGGACTGGAGTCATCTGAAACATTATAAAATGCATCTTTTTAATGTAAAGACATGTTGATGTTCATCAACAACACGATTGGTCCCAGAACACGACCTTGAAGGGGAGCAACCTCGAAAAGGTACAGCAATGGATGGTATTTCATTCAAAGAAAACAGCTACCTGTTAGCGCACAGGAAATGACAACCAGTCGAGGAGGGAACTTCGGATACCACAAGCTGACAGTTTGGAAACCGGGGTGAGGTGCCAGGCTATCGGGGCCGTGCGTCCATCTCAAAAAAGAGGTCACGGCAATTCATCCATTGCCAACACAATGAAAACATTCGCAAGGTGGAAATGATCTGGGTGGAAGCAATGATTTAATTTGATTACTTCGCTGAACCGTTCAGGGTGAGGAGGACAACGGGTCTGGAGCTGACACAGAGTTTTGACACCGTTCTCGTGAATTGGGGAGCAACGTCGGCGGCAACATCCCACGATGCAGGCAGGTGACCTTCGGCAAATGACCTGCAAAAGGGCAGAGAGACGAATCGATTGATGAACGGTCTTTTTAGCCGCGTCTCGCATAGCGAACGTGGCTCTAAGAGAGCTCCGCATTATTGTTTTTTTTTGTTCTTCTTCTTCTTCTTCTTCTGGTGAGGACAAAACCTTTAGGACTCGGCTCTTTTATATACAGGATCCGGATCTCCTTAAATACTAAACACCTGTACACATCCTCGCATTGAGGGTGCCTTTTGAGAGAGTCTATCATCAACTTTTAAATATATTCGGACATTTGCTTTAAAGTTTCGAAAAGTTCACGTTACTATTTAAAGATTATTCCATTTAATGTGTTGTAATTTCGTAAATACACGATTTTCTCATCATGAATGAGGAGCCTCCATGACGGGTCTTGCTATTGGCTGCATCAAGGCACGTGATGAAATATCGGAAGTTGTTGTTATTGCCTTTAGGATGCGGCTCTTGGACACATTTGTCCTTGTTGAGTGTTCGAGTACGGGTCAAATGGAGGAGTTAGGGGTGAGGAATTTCTCCACCTTGGCATGAGGGAAGTCCACCTACCAGGGGACGGTTTCAGTGAGGTTGTGGAGGATGTGTTAAAGCAAAGAGCTCAAAAACTCAATTTTGCCCCACACCCGCCCCCCACACCCCAATCCCCCACCCCAAACCCCCCCCACACCCCAAACCACCCCCACACCCCCAATCCCACACCCCAACCCCCCAGACACACACCCCAACCCCCCAGACACACACCCCAACCCCCCCAGACACACACCCCAACCCCCCAGACACACACCCCAACCCCCCAGACACACACCCCAACCTCCCCCAGACACACCCCAACCCCCCAGACACACACCCCAACCCCCCAGACACACCCCAACCCCCAGACACACACCCCAACCCCCCAGACACACACCCCAACCCCCCAGACACACACCCCAACCCCCCCAGACACACACCCCAACCCCCCCCCCAGACACACACCCCAACCCCCCAGACACACACCCCAACCCCCCCAGACACACACCCCAACCCCCCAGACACACACCCCAACCCCCCCAGACACACACCCCAACCCCCCCAGACACACACCACCAAACCCACACAAGAGTATGGGAAACAATTCAAAAGAAAAAGAGAAAATTCCTCTTGTTATTCGGTCCTTTATGGTAATAATCGAGTGTTCAGGCCGTCCATCGGTCGTGAGTCCGTGAAGTAGACGGACGGACAGTTAGGGAGAGGCCAGAGTGAAGGCCCGACACGACATCCGTTACATTCCCCCACACGAGCCGTACCTTGCTGTACGGAGCAGGCCTCGGCACGCCTCGACGCCTCCTGGCCGCACGCCCACGACCGGGACGATCCCGTCCACCCCGGTTCTGTCTAATTATGTCATCCAGCGACATGTCTATCTTGTCCGCCATTGAAATAGACCGGGGATGTAAGAGTCTGAGGGGACAGCGGGGGCAACGGAAGACGCGGGCACAAGATGGAAGATAATTGTCCCGAGTTGTTGTTTTTTTTCTCCCTTTCTTTACGTGTAGGTTTCAACAGCTTCTCGCAGTTATTTAACACGTAAATATGAATAAAATTATTGAAATATATTTTATCATTATAATGGAGATACAGTTCACCGGAAGTAGCACCAAAAAAAAACCAACTATCGCGAGACTTCGACCATATTTATTACTGGCTTTTTGTCGAGATGAAAAACTCAGGATTGCATGAAAATAACTTCATGTTTGTGCTTTTAACTTCAAAATGTTTGTACAGTTACTGCTGTGAGTGGAACTGACTATTTCAATAAACAGTAGTCGTAACGGAATGAGAAAACGACTCAACGAGTGTATTTGAGCTTATACACCGCTTCTTCGAACGTAATTGTTCACAAGTAAAGAGTACGTTCAACAAATAAACTTAATAATGCATCACATTTCTATTACATATAGTTTCAGAAATGTCGTCTCCGGTATCACTTGAGATGAGGTTTTCCGATAGTGTCGTATATTTATTACGTACTCACGGAAAGCAGATTCAAGTGAGAAAGGATGGGGAAGGGGGATTGGAGGGGTGAGGAGAGGATATTGCCGTAGTATTCCATGGCATTGGGAGCATTGAACAAACAAGCTAAAATGAGCCAAGATCCTCGTCCTCTTAATGATGACGTCATAAAAACGAATATGACGTCATTGTGATGTATCAGGTTTGCGATAAATTATCTGTGCAAATGCCAGGCTTGATTCCCGCAAACAAAATTCAAACGGCTTGCCTGGTTTTGGAGATAATAGTATAGGCGATTTCCATCAACGGCGATATTATGACGTCAATCTTTTTACTAGGAAGAATTTCCAAAATCGGAGAGATTGAATGCCTGCGCGTGGGCTTTCTGCATATACATGGCAAGTTTCACGAAGATCCGATGAAAACTCTTGGTTGTGAAACAAAAAATGACAAAAAATAGGAATGACGTCATAAAAATTGATATGACGTCATAGTGATGCATCATATGTGCGGTAATTCATCTCTGCTCATGCCCTCTTCAATTACCGCAAACAGAATTCAAAAAGCTTGCTCAGTTTCGGAGATAATTTTTTAGGCGATTTCCATTAGCGGAGATATTTTGACGTCATAACTTTTTTTCTAGGAGGAATTTTCAAAATCGGAGATGGTTACTGTCTGTGCAGGGTATTTTTACATATATATATATATATATATATATATATATATATATATATATATATATATATATATATATATATATATATATATATATATATATATATATATATATATATATATATATATATATATATGTATATTTATATATATATATATATATATATATGCCAAATTTCAGGAAGTTTCGATGAAAACTGTAGGCTGTGAAACAAAAAAAGTCCACAAGAATAAGATGAAGAACAACAACGTAAGACTTAGATCCCCCACGAGGATCTAAAAATAAACAAGTACAGGTACTTTCAAAGTACACCACCCCCTTGCCAAATAAATAAATAACAAATCCTCAAGCACGTGATATCGGCACCCTGGCGATGCCGCCTTGCAGCCCATGCAGTCGGAATTGTGAGGGAACGCTGCACAATAATTAATTGATTAATTGCATAATTAAAATAAATAAATAATAATCGCAGAATAATTTATTTCTTAATCAAATGGATAATGGCATCCCGAAACCACCGCCGTTTCAACCAAATCTGTAACTTTTTGAAAAATCAAGTAATTAATCGAAAAATTCAATTTATTCATTTATCGATATATCAAAAACACCCTATATAATCCAAATCAGTTGTTCACCATTATGCCCAAATATCAGCTTCAGAGCTCAAAAGGTAACTGAGATATTGCAAAGATGAGAAATAAAATAAATAAGTGATTTATAAATCGATAATAATTAACTAATTCATAAGTTTATGGATTATTCAAAAAAAAAAAAAGTTCGTTTTCGCCAAAGCATATCTTCACATTTGTTCCCAAATTTCAGCTTCCGAGCTCAAAGGATGGCTGATATATTTTTCCAGACAAACAAGAAAGAAAATAATTAATTGATTAATCAATAAATGAAAAATACCCTTCATTGCCAAATCAGTCATTCACTGTCCTGTCCAAATCTCAGCTTCCAAGCTCAAAAGGTGCCTGAGATATTGCCCAGATGAGAAATAAATAAATAAATAAATGATCGATAGTAATTAAATAATTAATTTATTTATCGATAAATCAAAAATACCCTTTATAATCCAAATCAGTTGTTCACTACCATGCCCAAATATCAGCTTCCAAGCTCAAAGGGTAACTGGGATATTGCAAAGATGAGAAATAAAATAAATAAGTCATTTATAAATCGATAATAATTAACTAATTCATAAGTTAATTGATTATTCAAAAACTAAATAAGTTTTTTTTCACCAAAGCACATGTTCACTTTTGTTCCCAAATTTCAGCTTCCTTACTCAAAGGATGGCTGATATATTTTTCCAGACAAATAACAAAGAAAATAATTAATCGATAAATTGATGAATCAATAAATGAAAAATACCCTTTATAGCCAAATCAGTTGGTCACTGTCCTATCCAAATCTCAGCTTCCAAGCTCAAAAGGTGCCTGAGATATTGCCCAGATGAGAAATAAACAAATAAATAATCGGCATTAATTAAATAATTAATCAATCAATTAATTGATTAATAAAAAAACATTTTAAAATACCACCTTTTGCCAAAGCACCTCTTCAATGCTGTCCCCAAATTTTAGCTTCCCAACTCAAAGGATGGCTGGGATATTGCCCAGCCAAAAAAGAAAGAAAATAATTGATCAATAAATTGATTAATCAATAAATCAAAAATACCATTTATGGCCAAATCACTTGGTCACTGTCCTGTCCAAATATCAGCTTCCTCGCTCAAAAGGTGCCTGAGATATTGCCCAGATGAGAAATAAAATAAATAATAATTAATAAATCGATAATAATTAATTAATCAATTAATTGATTAATGAACAAATAAAAAATGGTTTTTTCTAAAGCACATCTTTGCATTTGTCTCCAAATTTCAGCTTCCGAGCTCAAAGGATGGCTGAGATATTGCCCAGCCAAAAAAGAAAGAAAATAATTGATCAATAAATTAATCAATAAATCAAAAATACCGTTTATGGCCAAATCACTTGGTCACTGTCCTGTCCAAATATCAGCTTCCTCGCTCAAAAGGTGCCTGAGATATTGCCCAGATGAGAAATAAAATAAATAATAATTAATAAATCGATAATAATTAATTTATCAATAAATGGATTAATGAACAAATTAAAAAATACTGTTTTTGCCAAAGCACATCTTTGCTTTTGCCCCCAAATTTCAGCTTCCTAGCACAAAGGATGGCTGATATATCACCTGGAAAAACAAACAACCAAAGAAACAAACAAGAAAACCGAGTAAAAACTGAGTACTCCCTTCCTTCAGCGGTCGGATTGACGAAATTTTCACCAAAGGAGCGACTACTCATGTAGATTGTTTCATTGATAATTATGACGTCATATGTCACGTGGTGGCAGTCATGTTGGAAAAACTTTGGACCCCCCCCCCCATCTCTGAAACCACACCAAGGAAATATTTGATGACGTCATCGGTCACATGACTTGGCAGCCATATTGGTTTTTTCAAAAATCTCTGAAGTGGCTGAACAGATCGAGGCGGAACTTCACATGTATGACCACCTATCCACGAAGAACAAAAGCTTCACACATATGACGTCATAGGTCACATGGTTTGGAAGCCATATTGGATTTAAACTAAAACTGATAGAAATCTCCAGAACAGCTGGACAGATCAAGGGGAAATTTGACAAAAATGTCCCCCAAGCCTCCGGTGCACAAGTTTTTCAAGGAATAATTGAGGTCACATCATTTGGCAGAAGAAAAATATTAAATAAATGTTTTCTCTGGAACCAGTTCATCAATCAAAGTGAAACTTCACAATTGTGATCTCGCCGTGATAGGGAATACGTGTTTTAAATTTCAACTTGATCGGACACATGGTCTGGCAGGCAGAATTATTTAATTTTTTGGAATAATGCTCATTTGGCTGTGCCTGGGTTGGTTTGAGGGGAGAGGAGCAGCAGCTGAAATGTGAATCCTATCCATGTTCCTCCTGATGACTTCATCTTTGCTTTTTACTTGTTTTGGTTCCTTCTGATTACTCCAATGCAGGACTGTACTTATTTAGTCTTCCATTTGATTTGAATTTAATATTTTTTAATCCCATTGTAAATTTGATTGAATAATAAACGTCATGGGTCAGGGTCAGGTGTCCAATCAAAGCGGGACATCTTGGTACCTGGTCATCACTGCCAGCAGTTATAAAGTGGCAGTTCCAATTGTCTTATTAATTACGTAACACGCCAGTATACAAACACCACACAAAACAAGTCCTGGTGAGGGTCTGCAATCTCTGAATGCTCTTTTTCTTGTTTTCGTACCCCAGGGGCAGGGCCAAAAATAATACTGCTTCTTGCCATGTGGTAATCATAACTACCAAGTTTGGTGAATTTCTGCACAACCTTTTGAGGAGATAGCATGATGGACAGACCAGACTACAATATCCTACTTGTTTTTAGCTCACATGGATTTTAGTCAAGTGAGCAATGTCAGTAATTATGAGTGAGTCCGTAAACACTTCAGTCATTACCACTTGAACCAAACACATAGATTTTGATGAAACTTGACCAGAACCTTCATCACCAGTGAAGTACCAAAGTGTACCGACCGCATCAAAATCTGCACTCACAAAGGAGTCTACGGGGGGCCGGGTGGTTGAGCCCCACAAAATAGGTATTGCTCTCTTCTCCAACCTATACACAGCATTTCAATGAAACTTGACTACAACATGCCTGTGTTGGTTTAATAGTTCGGGTGGCAGGCTTGAGATCCCACTTGGCTGTTGAAATAATACCAGGTGGGGTTAACTTGGCCTGTCATCCTTCTGAGGTCGGCAAAATGAGTGCCAGCATACTGGTATACTGTGTCGGAGTGGCAACCCGTCCAGGATTGAGCCCAAGAGCCAAGGAGACTGCTTCGGCAGTACCAAAGCTCTGCACAGAGGATGGTCCCAATCTCCTCCTCCTCCTCCTCTCTTCTCTAACGGATACACAGCATTTCAATGAAACTTGACGACATCATCATGGTGTTGGCGTAATGGTTAGGGTGATAGGCTTGGGATCCTAGGATCCTGAGTTCAAATCCCACTTGTCCGTTGAATTGATACCAGGTGGGGTTGACTCAGCCTGTCATCCTTCTGAGGTTGGCAAAATGAGTACCAGCTTGCTGGTGTCCTGCGTCGGAGTGGCGATCCATCCAGGATTGAGCCCAATAGCCTAAGAGACTACTTAAGCAGCACCAATGTTCTGCACAGAGTATGGCCCCAATGGATGGATGGATGAATGACTACAATCTTCATCACCCTTGATGTACCAAAGTTTGTTCACAGCATAAAAAAATGAGGGTCGAAGGTAGTCTGCAGGGGGGGTTGAGAGACTGTTGCTCCTGATGCAGGTGAGCTTCAGGACAGGCAGTCCTATTTAAAAAAAAAATTAATAAAAGCATGCAGATAATGCCTCATGTTTAGTTTGCTTTCTGCTGCTTTCTGGTCTGAGGGATGACAGATGGTACGGCAGAGGGTGGAGTCATCAGCAAAGAAATAAAGAGGATTTTCCAGAATCGGTGAGATCATTGATGAAAATCAGGAAAAGAACAGGGTCCAGAACGCTGCCTTGAGGAACTCCCGCCTGGACAGGAAGAGGGGACGAGAGAACTCCATTTAGGGCCACACGCTGGCTGCGACAGAAGAGGAAGTCTGCGAGCCATGAATGGAGATGGCCTTGGATACCATAGGAAGAGAGTTTGGTGAGCAGGGCAGGGTTGCAAGACCGTGTCAAAAGCACTTGATACGTCTAAGGATATGGCTCTGATTTCATGTCCTGCATTGAGTACCTCCATCCATTGTTGGGAGAACAGAAGCAGCATTTCCAGTGAAGAATGACTTGGTCTGAAAACAAATTGATGATTGGAAATCAAGCCATTGGAGAAGAGGAAGGATTTAATGTCTGAAGTGATGATGGATTCCATAACCTTGCTGATGATTGGGAGAAGGCTGATGGGTCTGTAGTTGCAGGGATCTGTTTTTGCACCTTTTTATGCAGGGCAGTAATGTTTGCTGATTCCCAAGCATATGGCAGATGACCTTGAGCAAATGAGAGGGTGAATAGAACAGAGAGGGTGAGCAAGAGCAGAGAAGCAGGTTTTTAGGACATGTGGGCTGATGCCATCTGGACCGGTTGCAGAATCTGAGGTGAGGTTTGACAGCGAGATTATTTTATTATTACGATTAAAAATAAATTAAACTACAAATGGATTTTATCATTTTAGGATGAAAATGCATTTCAAAGGGTTACCTCTCAGACCAACAGCTGCTGCTGCCCAAAACAAAAACAGTTAAAGTAAGAAAGAGACCAAAAGATTTTAGTACAAAACAAATCTATCATAATAATAATAATAAATGTCAGCATGTGCATCTCCTCCACAACTCCAACATCATGAAACCTCGCAGCCTGAAACTTTGCATTCACACCAAGAAAAATCCAAGGGAGTGCATAAATGAAAATTGGGTGTTTGGGTTAATTTATACACCCCTATTGAAGATAATTAATGGCTTTATTCAATCCTCCTTTATCAAGGCACATCCTTGGTCACCTCGCTGGGGTTTTAATTTCTTTTCTTTTTTCTGGCCTGCTCAACAATGCCTGAACTTGCAACAGATAACGATGGTTCCTTCACGACAGTTTTTCTTATTTTTTTGTTTTCCACTTTCCTCACGCATCATCAAATGCCTGATCATTATTCCTCCAAATTGCTGGATTCTGGATACAATGCATATAAACGCCGAGAGCTGCCAGCATTTGTTGCTTTTCATTTCCGCACATGCCATAACCACCAGAATATCATTAATCTCATCCAAATTTCAAAATATAAAAGTTTTTAAATGACCTCAACAGTAGTTAGTTCTGATTGCTAAAAAAAAAAAGTTCATTCGTCCAGTTCGGACATTGCTTGACATTCCGGGCGTCTCCACATGCATGTTTATATTTCCAATCAGTGATCGCTAATCGCTTGCCAAGTCAGCCGTTCCTCATCAACCGTTTCATTGGAGTACTTGCTTGAGTGCTTAAGCCACTGGGTGAGCACTATACAAGCTGCTTGGTTGTTCGTTTCCAAGCCAAGGCCATTCAAGGCCAAAATATATGCACTCACAAAAACATTTGCTCTTTCACCCTCTCCACTCACCCTCCCCTCTCTCCACCCCACATCCTCTCTCTTCCCCACCCCATCCCTCCCCCTCTCTCTTCCCCACCCCATCCCTCCCCCTCTCTCTTCCCCACCCCTCCCTCCCCTCTCTCTACCCCACCCCTCCCTCCCCCTCTCTCTACCCCACACCTCTCCTCCTCTCTCTCTACCCCACCCCCTCTCTCCTCACCCCTCCATTCCCCCTCTCTCTTCCCCAACCCCACCCCCTCCCTTCCCCCTCTCTTCCCCACACCCTCCCCCCTCTCTCTCCCACACCCCTCCCCCTCTCTCTGCTCGTATATAATAAAATTCAAATCTCATGCATTTGAGAAAGGTCGCTTTTTTATTTGAAACAAAGCATACATTTCAACTGTTATCCCATTCTATCGATCATTCTGTTTGTGATACCATGAAACATTTGGGCAAAACAGACACCTAATGGGATTAGCTGTCTTAACAGAAATTATTTAAGACCAACACACTTGCCATGGCGGTTTCTTTGCAAAAGTGGAATTCTCCATGGACCATGATTTGCTTGGAGAGGACATGGCTAGGCAACAAGTGAGGACACGGCTTTTAGCCTCATTCCACCCATACAAAGTAAAGTAAAAAAAAAAAAAAAAAAAAAAAAAAAAACACTACAAATAAGCCTCAAACAAGGAAAAGAAAAGGACAATCCATCCATATGTACACGATGAATGAACACAGCTCTGGATCAACATCACTCGCCATCTATACCCTGGCTCCAGCTCCTATTTGCACGAGGTGCTGGTGATCCACTTCCGCTTCGTCCATCACTTCCCCACGGTGAAAGTGCTCCACTTCTACGATTCTCCTGACATTTTCCATGTTGGGGGCTATGACCAGCGCTTCCCCTCTTTTCCACATCAGAGGAACTCAAGTTAGCACTGTGTTTATGGTGCTTCTCACCGTTACCTTTGCGTTTCTTATGTCCATCAGGGCTTTTGCCGTGCTTTCCATGGGATCGCTTGGAGCTGTGCTTCTTCAGCTTGTCGTGCTTCTCTGAACTCCGGCTACGCTTTTTGCGCTTTTCTCCACCATCAATCTTTTGGGAATTTGGACTGCCGCTTCGGCTACAGCTCCGCTTCTTGCTTCGTTCATGTGAGTGGCGATGCAAACGCTTTCTCTCTTTCTCCGGGTTTTCACGAGAACAACTACGCTTTTTCGTCACCTCCACAGAACCGCTACGGCTTCGTTTATTACGATAGCCACCGTGTCTGGCATTGCGTTTCTCAATTGCCAGTGGGCTCGGGGTGTGATTGCTACCACTTCGCCTCAAGGAATTGGCAATTTTTTCATGACGAACATGCCTCTCTGGTGTCTGGCTGGGGCTGAGGCTATGTTTCTCAAGTGAGCAACTTCGGCTAACACTACGTGCGTGGTCAGGTTTTCTGTTGTGTTCGACCGAAGCACTGCGGCTTAAGCCGTGTTTAACTTGCTTTTCAACGGAGCCACTGTGGCTCTCTCTGCCTTTTCTATCACCCCGTTTTCCATCGCCAAGAACATTTTCGTCATGGCTACGACCAGCCTGAAGTGACTTGCTTGCACCTCTGCTGCGACTCCGGCTGTGCTTTTGCTCTCGACGTTCATCTTGTTCTCTCCTCATCCTCCGATCCTCCCGCCACTTGCGCTCACGGCTGCTCGAGTGTCGCCAACGCTCTACAGAATGGTTTTCACGTCTCTCATTTCTTCCCCTTTCTCTCCTCCTGTCCCTTTCTCCATTTCTCTCCCGGCTCCTGCTTCTGCTGTTCCTGCGCCGGTCACGGAGAGCACGTTCTCTCTCTCTTTCCTTTTCCCTCTCCTCGCGTTCTCTTTCGCGTTGTTTCTCCCTCTCCAACTCCCTGTCACGACGCTGGCGCTCCCGCTCTCTCTCCCTTTCCCTTTCTCTCTCACGCTCATGCTCCCTCTCCCGGTCCTGCTCTCTCCGTTGCCTTTCTCGTTCCCTTTCCAGTTCTCTATCAAAGCCCTCTTGCCGTGGAGAGCAGTGAGTGCCGAGAGAACGCTGAGGAGATCTGGAACAAGATGGAAATGCATCTCTCAATTTTACCAACTTAAAAGCAGAACAAGGAGGTGAAATAAATAAAACTCAATGACATAATTTGTCAATCACTCACAAGGACCCTTTACCTGATTAAAATATGTTAAATTTTTTGAAATGGAAAATCCAAAGCAAGCAAAAACTAGAATTCAAAGAATATGTTACCCACACATATTTGTAATATATGTTCAAGCATATATTACACTTCAATTTACATAAGATATTGATTTTAAAGATTGTAAGAAAAATTCCAGAAGTTTAGCGCTATTGAAGCAGTCTTATACACTACCTTATTTAACATGTCCATGTATTGCTAAATAAAAGGATTTTGAAAATGCAAAGAAGGCGATTTGTGTTCTATAGTGTTCAAGTATACAATTCAATTAAAGTTTGTAAAGGTCACATAAAAAAAAAAACTTAGGTCACTCGGTAGAGTGCATACCTCCGCCACGTAATGCCTGATCCACGAGAACATATCGGGCGCAATACATTTTTGAGATATCGTGCTGTACAGTATACTATACCGTTTTTAGCCGATCTCTCAATGGTGAAGAATAACTTCAAAAATTCTCGCATCTGGATTCGGATCTTAACCAAAATCAAATCAATTCGTCCATGTCACATACCCAATCTGTCCACCAAGTTTTGTCTGAATCCATCCATAACTTATTGAGATATTGGTTCACCAGTCAGTAAGTTCACGAGTCAGTAAGTGACCACTATATTCGTTATTGGTGTGTGTGTGTGTGTGTCTGTCTGTCTGTCTGTCTGTCTGTCTGTCCCGAGCATAGCTCCGTGAGTTTTGATCCGATCCTGATAAATTTTGGTGGGAGGTTTATATCATGATCTCGTTGTGTTTTCCTGAGAATGGGCGTGGTGCACCCATTATGGGCAGAGCCACGCCCAAAAAACATGTGTTTTTAGGGGGGTAGTCGATTTCAATTTGCATCTTCTCCGAGGGGGGTTGTCAAATCTGGCAGGGGTTTCGGTATTTGGTTAGCCCAATGGCACCTGCATAGCCCCACGGAGCTCGATTTTTCATTTTCGTCCTAAGGTCAAGGTCACAAGGTCACAAACTTAGAAAATTGCGAAATTTGACATGAAAATCCATCTTCTCCGAGGGGTTTGTCGAATCTGACAGGGGTTTCGGTATTTGGTTAGCCTAATGGCACGGAGCTCGATTTTTCATTTTCGTCCTAAGGTCAAGGTCACAAACTTAGAAAATTGCGAATTTTGACATAAAAATCATACGACCGCCCAAACTTTGAGAGCTCGGACGACAATATTTTTTATGGATAATATTGAGGTCATTCCCCACCTAAAGTCTTGAAACCATTTTGCTCTATCTCGAACACCTTGCCCGTGGCGCCCCCTTCAAGTTTGTTTTTACGCTGATTGCATCAAAGTATGGATAATCCGAGGAGTGCGAAATGCCATATAGCCTATATGACGTTATATTGTTCCTGGAATGTTGCAGAGGAAGTTTTGCACCAAAGGTCATAATCCTTGACCTTTGAAGCTTACAAAAGGTCAAATTTTCAAAGTTGTGGGAATCGAACCGGGTTTTCAACCTTCTTCGACGAACTAACTCCAATAAGCTATAGCACGTATCCTGTTTCCTTATTTTAATGTCCACATTGTTTTGTGACCTTTAAAGGTTATGCAAAGGTCAAATTTTGAAAGTTGTTGAACGAAACCGGGTTTTCGACATTTTGCAGCTAATAACCTGTCACCCGTACCACATCATGTTGATCATTTTTATAACTTGGTCAAACATTATCCAGAGATGCCAACTTTTGGAAATCAGAATTAGGGAGGATTTTCAACCGACACCAAATAATGTGCGCGAAGCGCACATCTCGAGCGCGGAGCGCTCGACCCTTGCGGCGGGGTCCAGGGCCCGCCTTAGGGCCCTGGAAGCTCTGGGGTTCTAGACGCTCTCTAGTGCCCTCTGAGCCCTATTTTGGAGCATTTAACATGTTAAGAATTCCCACTTTTTGAACAAAAAAAAGGGGAAAATTGTGCACTTTTTAATGTTACATGTATGTTAATATTAGTAAGTTAGGGGACAATCAAAGATTAACAAAAAGCACAAAAGAAGCAATATTTTTCTTACCTTACTGGCTGGTACTACTGCTGCTTGCTTTTTCCATGGCAGCTTTGCTGAGTGACAGCTGTGTGGCTCTTTTAGCCCTTCTGATTATGTCTTTGCTGTATTCTCTCTGGTAGCAAGGGGTGCTATGAGCTAGTTTTTCAATTAAGAGAGCTTCCAGGGTTTTGACACTCAAATTGGGACGAAATTCAGTATGATTCTTCCGTACAAGACTGAGTGCCCGCTCACATGATGCGTTCGAATGAGGAATGACCAAGATTCCCTTCATCACTTTGCTCAAATTAGGATACTTCTTGGCACCAGTGCAGGGATCTGTGAGCTGTGAAATCCGATGCCACTGCTCATCCACTCTCACTGTCTCAGTAGCAATTGTAGCTATGGAGGCGTCTGCCTGGTAGTGAGCGAATTCACTCTCAAGACTGTCTATGTCACTATCACCGCCACTGAACAGACAGGGGAATTTCTTGATGAAAAACTCTACACAGTCAAACCCCACTTCTTGGTGAAGCTTAACATCCAGCACCTGAGCATGCTTGGCTAATTCATCATCTAGCGGCCAGGTTTTGAAGATGTAATTGCAGGCTTTCACATAATATGAGCAAACTGCACTGAAGAAACCTTGGATGTCTGACTCACTCAGAGTGAAGGTGGATTTCTTGAGACTCCTTTGTTCCCTTATATACAGTTTGGCATCGTTCCCAATCATGAGGTCCTCATCATTCTTCTGATGATTTCTGTCAGAGAAGGGTAAATTTACCAGAGGAACCGATGACACCGATGGTTTCAAAAACCGTACGAAGATATCTTTCAGAAGACCATTCAATTCTCCGTGCAGGAGATGAATACAGGGTTCGTCTCTTTGGAGCAGAAGATTCCCCTTCTCAAAAAGCTTGTTAGCATATCGAAGGAAGAAACAATGGAGTTTTGTTTGTGGAGACAAGAACATCCTGTTGACACGTTTTTCTCTAGATTCCTGCACAGTGTTTGAGGAAGATGCGCTTTTAGTTGTAGAACTCGTAGTACACTTAGCCGCAGGGCGATCACACTTGCGTTTACTGCCAGCAGAAGAGGTCAGACTCGTAGTACCAGATCCAACTTTACGTTTGAGGAGAGAGCTTGAGGTAGGTGCAGCCAAGGAAGAAGACCTCTGATTCGAAGGTTTTGCTGAGCTTCTATCAAGTGATTTGGCAAAAGCAGAACTTAACTTGGGTCCTTCTTTGCCTGTAGATGGGACTATCACAGTCTTTCTCGACTCTGAAGGGATCTGCTTTGTAGATGAACGTGATGAAGGGCCGGTGATGCTACCTGCTCTCAGCATTGGTTTTGGTGCTGTCCCTGCTGTCTTCTTCGCAGCAGATACTGCAGTGGTAGTGGTGAATGCTGCTCCACTAGTGCTTGATCCTGCAGTGCCAGTACTGGCAGTAGATACAGTGCCGTCCTTCTTGCTCGTTGTTAGAGTCTTGGCTACAGTTGGTTGCATTTTTCTTCGTACTTCTTCTTTGAAGAAGAGGCGAAGTGGCTCCCACTGTTCAATCAGCCTGTCTAGGCACTGACCAAGGGACAGCCACCTTGTTGCGACATGCTTCAGAATCTTGTGTGTCGGGGCATCACAGAGTTCTTGCAGTGCTTTCACTCCTTTGACGCGTTTACTACTTTTGTCCAAGTAGTAGTAAATATCGATGAGAAAGTCATCTAATTCAATGGGTAAGGCCTGAGCCGCCTTCTTGGCCGTATTGTGCATCATATGGCAAGGGCATCCCATGATGTAGCACTCTGGATTTTGTTTGTGGATATAAGCAGCGACTCCTTTGTGCTTGCCCACCATGACAGAGGCATTATCAGCACAAAAGGAAACACAATTTCCCCACGGAATTTTCCTGTCACTGAACTCATGATCAAGCAGTTTGAAAATGTTTTCTCCAGTGGAATCTTGTTTGCACGCAGGCAAACTTAGCAAACCTTGCTTCACAATCCCAGCACTGTTGTCATAGTACGAAATCAGGACAGGATATAGCTGGGCCTCACCACTGTCATTGCTACCATCTGTAGCTAGGCTAAATGGAGCTCGTCTAGCAATATCGGCAATAGATGAAGCAGTAACATTTGACAACTCACCAATTATTGCTGAAGTTTTTGTTCTTGCACATCCATACTTTGAAGCAACTTTTGAATCTGGAAACATCTTTTGAAATAGAGGTCCAGCATGATCTGAGACTGATATGGGCAAGTTATGTTCCACAATAAATCCACTAAAGAGAAGTTCCGCTCGGGTAACATCCTCTTCCTCGCTTGTCCCTTGTTTGGTGAAATAATTCAGAAGTGTACCAGTACTCGTGCTCGAAGATCTCTCCTTTGCAATGTCTGTGTGCCGTTTGCTTCCAACGTGCTTCCGAATATCATCGCGACCTCCGTGCTCAACTGAAATATCAACGCTGCATACTGTACAATACGCATGATGAATTCCTCTTTCAGACTTTCGAATACACGGGTATTGGAGACTGTATTCGGTCTTGTACTTCTGAGACCATTTCTTGGTCTTCGTAAGTTTCTTTTCTGCCATTTCGTAATCAACATCGAGGGCTTGAAGCATCGGTAACTTCGAAGTCAATACAATATCTGATATTGTATGTGCAATACAATATCGAAGTCAATACAATTTCCCTGACAATATCTGCTGCTCTTCCTTCGCTCCAATTGGTTCTTCTGACCACGTCCTTGTTAAAGTGGACATCTCTCTGGCTGTTATCAGAGAACCACCTCACCGCCGTCGAGTCTGGCATTTCACTCAAGCCGACTGGCAGGGTCTCCGAGCAGCCATCAAACTTACAGACTGGTCTCCTATCACTACTTTCTCAAACATCAACTCATCCTGGGAATTCTTTCAAAGAAACTTGCTCTCCCTCATGCACAGATTTATCCCCTCTCGTGTTCAGTTGTCTTACCCTTCCTCCCACCTTGGTTTACTGAAGCTTGTGGCGAGGCAGTTGTCCTGAAACAACTTGCCTTTGCCTCATGGAAAGCAAACCCAACTGAGGGCAATCTCAGTTCTTTCCACAAAGCTCGGAACAAGTGTGTAGCTACCCTCAGGAGAGCCAGAAAACAACATCTTTCTCATCTCAAGTCTGAACTCTCAAACCTCTCTCCCTCCTCAAAATCCTGGTGGCGTTTAATCAAATCTGTTTCTGGTGTATGTTCCCCCTCCATCCCCTCCCTTACCTCAAATGGCCGCACTGCTGATTCCACACGTGATAAAGCTGAATGTCTAAACTCGGTGTTTGCAGCTAAATCTTGTGTCCCAAACCCATCACTATCTCTACCCACTTTACCCAGTCGCACCCAACTGTCCCTGGACTCTGTATCCTTTTCTCCTGACAAGGTGGAGAGCTTGCTTTCAAACCTCGAGTCAGATTCTGCAACCGGTCCAGACGGCATCAGCCCACGTGTCCTCAAAGCCTGCTCTTCTGCTCTTGCTCACCCTCTCTCTGTTCTATTCACCCTCTCATTTTCCCAAGGTCATCTGCCATCTGCTTGGAAATCTGCATAAAAAAGGTGCAAAAACAGATCCCTGTAACTATAGACCAATCAGCCTTCTCCCAATCATCAGCAAGGTTATGGAATCCATCATCGCTTCAGACATGAAATCCTTCCTCTTCTCCAATGGCTTGATTTCCAATCATCAATTTGGTTTCAGACCAGGTCACTCTACCCTAGATATGCTGCTACTGCTCTCCCATCAATGGATGGAGGTCCTCAATGCCAGACAGGAAATCCGAGCCGTATCCCTGGACATATCACGTGCTTTTGACACAGTCTGGCACCCTGCCCTACTCACCAAACTCTCTTCCCATGGTATTCAAGGCCATCTCCACTCATGGCTCGCAGACTTCCTCTCATGTCGCAGTCAACGTGTGGCCCTAAATGGAGTTCTTTCATCCCCTCTTCCTGTGCAGGCTGGAGTTCCTCAAGGTAGCGTTCTGGGCCCTGTTCTTTTTCTGGTTTTCATCAATGATCTCTCGGACTCTCTGGAAAATCCTCTATTTCTCTTTGCCGATGACTCCACCCTCTGCCGTACCATCTGTCATCCCTCAGACCGGCAAGCAGCAGCTTCTTCGCTCACTGCAGATCTGGATAAAATCACAAACTGGTCCAACACGTGGAACATGTCTTTCAATCCAGACAAATCTCACACTCTCACTATGTCTCTTCGAAAGGACCGTTTACAAAACCCCCATCCACTTTCTCAACAATCCTCTGGAAGAAGTCTTTTCTTTCAAGCTTCTGGGTCTCACTATCTGCCATGACCTTTCCTGGGAAAGTCACATTTCCAACCTTGCCTCAAAAGCCAGTCGCCGACTGGGAATCCTCCGTCGTGCAAAGTCCTTCCTCGGCCCTCTTGAGCTCCTGACCACTTACAAAGCTTTTGTCCGTAGCCTGATGGAGTACTGCTCTCCCCTCTGGGCTGGTGCTCCTGCCTCCCACCTTTCTCGACTTCACGCTGTCGAAACCAGGGCTTTTAAGATCATTGGCATCTCCCGCAATGAAGCTGAGTCTTTGGGCCTCTCACTCAATCACCGCAGGTTGGTCGGTGGTCTTTCTGTCTTCTACCGACTCCTCTCCAGCCTTGCCCCCCTGCTCTCTCTGCGATTTGTCCCCACCACATTTCCACAGGGCGCTCAAGGTCCGCCAACAACCCCCTTCTGGTAAAACTACCAAAATCACGAATCACTGCTCATCTTCACTCTTTCATTCCTCTTTTTTCCCGCCTTTGGAATAAACTTCCTCACTCTATTCTTTCCCATTCTTCCCTCCAGGCTTTCAAAACAGCTGTTCACCACCACCTCTTATCTTCCCCCATCCAAATCCTCGATCTTTTCTACCCCCGATAATCCACCCAAGCCCACTTCCTTCAATTCTCCTGCTTTCCTTCCTGAAAGTCCCTTTAATGTCCATCTTCCCCACGCCATGTTCCCCGTCCCATCCCCATCCCTCTCCCTTCCACATTTCACCTGTGTCTGTTCCCCAATGTTTTGTCCCTTCCACTCCCGCCCCTCTTGTCTCATGCCTCCTTGCTGTGAGTTGTGTGTTAGCTCTCATACGAGCCTCGACCAAGGTATACAAAAAAAAAAAAAAAAAAAAAAAGTCGATGTTCCACAGCTGCAGCGCGACTCGGAGAACTCTCGCGGCTGTTAAACACCGCACGGTGGTCGCGACCGCCGGGCTGGTACGGGGCCCAGCTGCATGCAGTGAGCGTATCGCATGCATATACACTGTGCATACATACCGCATGCACTGTATTGCACACATACCGCATGCACTGTATTGCACACATACCGCATGCACTGTATTGCACTCATACCGCATGCACTAAATCTCAGTGCATGATCGCATAAGCGAGATCCAGACCCAATGTTTCGCTGCTCCTCATTTGAATTTGCAATTTTTTACGTACAATTTGGAAGCAGCGAACGTTATGGAGTTACCACATGCTATACGTAGCAGACGATGCTTTTCATTCAATTCTCATATTAGTACATTCTGATTAGTGAACAGTGCAAAAATATCAAAATTTCGGGAGGATAAGGATAGTGATCGTAAGGGCGGGAGTTTGGGTGAATTTTCGGAAGCCTCCCGATGAAATCGGGAGGGTTGGCATTGCTGATTATCACATTGTCTCATCCTTGACTTCTGAAACAATCTACATCGTCAAATACCGGTCGTGAACCATTGCCGTCTCCAGACTTGTCATAGTATATAATTGGTTTTAGCCCAATCTCTCGATGGTGAAGAATCATTAAAAAAAGTTCGAGAATCCAGATAAGGATTCAGGTCTTCACCAAAACTGAATAAATTCTTCCTTGTCACACACCCAACCTGTCGACCAAATTTCATCCAAATCTGTCAACTTTTTGAGATATCCTGCACACAGACAGACAGGGGTGAAAACATAACCTTCTTCAACCTTCGGTGGCAGAGGCAGTTCATTCTGAAATTTATCGCCGTTGACAGTGTCCGTTGCATCACCATATCTAACACCTTACACATTAGTTCTTCAAGCCTGTTTCTATCCTTTATGACGTCCTTAAAAACAAGCAGCCTCATGTTTGGAATGATTTTCAATTTTGTTTGACTGCCAAGCAGGCAGAGTAAAAATATAATCTCACTCCTTTCTGCGTGTGTGAGATTGAGACAAATTGAGAGACAAAGTACTGTTAAACAGCAGGTTTGTTTTCAGATTCATATTCAAAACATAACATTCAATTAAAATTAAGTTGTTCCTCGATCATGAACAGACGTTTACAGACAGATGAATGGACCGACATGAACCGATTGCTTAACCCCGCTTTTCGCTTCGAGTGGAGTGTGTGGGGTCGTAATAAACAGAGCAAACAATTTAGGCTGAGGACTACCGGCTTCCATTCCCATCTGAGCATGGGCATAGCCACAGCAAGTACATAAAGACAAAATGTTGCTATAAACGTATTACTGTACGTTGTTATAGAAAATGCTCTTCCGCTGGTTCAGAGCTGGACTTGGATGGAAAGGATGCCAATGACAGGAAGTGAGTTAGGTTTCATGTAAGAGTTAAAGCAACGTTTTTTATGTTGCACATAAGCATATGTGTAACATGATCAAGGTTTTGAGCAATGTGAGTAGAGGTCTCAAGGTGCGACTTAAGATTTCACAAAACTACAAAAATCGTATGTCTACCTTCATAAATCCCTTTGCCATTCCGTGAAACACAGACCCTTAGAAACAAAAATAAAATCCTGAAGTTGGAATCAAATTGACGAGTAGCATTTAAAAAGCAACGACTTAATGCCAATATCTACCAAATGGGAATTTTCAGGGGTTAAACCATTTTCAGACTTATTGTACCTGGGCCGCTGATAGGCAGAAGCCTCCAACCTTGACTCGGGTTCTCCTACCATCTTTCCCGCCATCTTTGCAGAGATCCTACGTGGCCGCAACTTGAGCTTGGCATCAACTTCCTTTTGAATTGGCACAGGAATGCGTGGAAATAGAGTGGAGAACCACTCGAGCTTGGTGAGGAATGATCGCAGCATCTCCCCAATGGTCATCACACAACCGCTTCCGGCCTTCACATCGAGCTCCTGCAAGTATTCCACAGAGGGTTAAGGGATGGAGGATGACAAAAAGAGAGGGGTTGGGAGGGGGGGAGTACATTATAAACAAAGAAAATACTGAAAAGCAAATGGAACCTACAAGGTCATTACCGACAATCGCAGACACACAAGAGGAAACACAATCAGCAATGGGGGAGCAAAGACTAGTGAAACTTTCTTCGCCGAACGAGGCAGGGAGACATCGCAAGGTGGGGGAGGGGGTGGAAGGAGGGGGTAGGGAGGGAAGGGAAGGGGTTTTAATGGGGCAGCATGGATCAGCCTGCTTCGAGACCACCCCAAGCCTGCCGTGCCGAGTTTGGCTCCGGAAAAGGCCTCGCCTGCTTATAGACAGAGCAGGGGGTCGGGGAAGCGGGACTGGATGTCCTCCCTGCTCTCGTTCCGGCAGAAACACCAGCTCAAGCGTCACTTGCTGCTACACGCGCCAACGGCGTCTTCACAGCACCTGTGGAAGGCCGGGCGCACAGCCAGCCCACAAAAGGCAACCACACCCCTGCAGGCATGATGAACACTGTGTGCTCTGCCCATTGGACTGAACTTGATCATGACAATTGCTGCATTACTGTTACTACAGTTATTGCTGTCACTCAATCACCCTTTACCCCAATTAGAACAAAGATGCTTCCTCTGTCCACCGTTATAATGCTTATATACACATGCTTCCACAAAAAAAACTGTTCAACCTACCCAGGTGAATGGCAGCAGCCATTCACTAACACATGACCTTACTTCCTATTGTCTAGACCAGCCCAAACAAATCTCTGGAATACAAATAGCTTACTCGGGTTTGAACCCCTCCGGTACACAGTAGTCATTAAAAGGTTGTTTTTAACATTAAATGAAGGCTTATTAATGAGCTTGCATATAAATCACAGGGCTGACACAGCCATTGTCTGACAGTGTACTTTTTAGAGAAATTAAAAGGATGAAAGTAGCAAATAGAAAAAAAAACACGATGGGTGATCAGTTCGTTTGTGGCCCACCAAGGAAAACACTTACACAATCACTTTTATTTGACAACAATCACACTGGAAATTCACTTCATCCATCAGTCCTCCAGCTTGGCTAAGCCCATTCTGTAGAACTCCTTGTCCTGCACCTCTCCAACTGCCATCACATCCTTGTCATTATCAGAGTTGTTCCACTGCAGAGCTTCTTTCAGGTGAGGGAACAAACAGAAGTCAGACGCGGCTAGATCTAGTGAGTAGGGTGGGTTTGGCGGAAGTTCATACCCACAGTTAGCAGCAGTAGCTGCTGAAAGTGGGGCTGTGTGGAGAGGCGTTGTCCTGGAGAAGCAGCACACCTCGGGTCAGTTTTCCTCGACTCTTTTGCTTGATTGCATCATGCAATTTCAAAGTAATACTCCTTGTTAATTGTATTTCCCTTTTCTTAGAAGTCAACCATTATCACACCATCACAATCTCAAAACACAATGGTCATGACCTTTCCTCTTGAACATCTGAGAGGGTGGAGACATTGTGTTTCCAGTGCATGCTTTGTTGTTTGGTAACAGAATCAAAGTGAACAGATGTCTCGGCCGGTGTGACAATCCACTGGAGGTGGTCATCTGTATCAGCATGAAAACGGTCCACAGCTCACAGGAAACATGCAGGCGAGCTCTTTCCTGGTCCACTGTCAGCATTCGGGGGAACCCACCATGGTGACACCTTTGCCATGCCAAATTTGTCTGTGAGGATTGATTGAACCGAACCAAACCCAACACCGATTGTCTCAGCTACATGCCTGATGGTTGCTAGTCTGTCTTTCAATCACGACTTCATGCACCTGGTCCACAATGTCTGGTGTTGCCATCTCAACAGGACGATCTAATCTATGTTCCTCTTCGGTGCTTGCTCTGCCACCCTTGAACTCAGTTACCCAGTTCTTTACCATGGAATATGAAGGAGCATCAACTCCCTGTCACAACCATATCCATCGATCTTTGCTTGGGAGGCAAGCCTTTCTTGTGCAGGTGCTTTATTAAAGTTCTTAGCTCTGGTTTCTCCATTTTGACTGAATTTTGGGATGGTTCCCTACTTCATTCCATGCTCTGGAAAAAATTGAGAGCATAAATATGGAATTAGTAAGACATCATAATAGCAAGGATAGATCTTTATATTCAATAACCTCCATCATCCTACCGTGTCTACAAGTAGGTTGGGCAACAAACAAAGTGATCACCACTTGAATATGGTTATATGGGGTTGAAACCCTGGTTCCCTCCATCACAAAACAGGGTTTAATTTAATAACGGGTCATCAATATTATTTCTCACAAGCCACAAATGATTGTAAAAATGACAGTGAAACTGATAAAGACTCTCACCATTCACTGAGGGTTGTATGACAACAAAGTTTGTTTGATCGTTCACATTAAATTTGACAAAAGCACCAAAGGAAATGAAGGAAGGGGCAGGAGGGGATTTGGAGCAGAAATAAATAAAGAAATAAATAAATGAAGCTATGCAGGTAAAGAGGTTCAAGGTTGGGAAGGGTTTTATTTATTATTATTAAGTCGTGCTCACATACCTCCTCATCATCAAGATAAGCCTCGAACCAGTCCCACAGGTCAGGTGGGGGTTGAGTGTACCTGAGGAAAACAAAAAACAAAACATATTGTCATGTAATGCCTTGGTTTGATCTGAAGGTCGGCTGTCAAGGCTCACTTTGGTATCATCACTTATCCTGAGGGGACTAGTAGTTATCGTGGGCCCCCAGAATGACCCCAAGTCAGGGAAATAATTTAAAAGAGACCATGTGACTGTTGGATCGAAGCTACACCACAATCAATGCTTGCAGATGGGTACCTGACTTATCGAACAGCAAATGGATGGAGCAAACATTGATACAATGGCCTGGCAGCAAAGCACCAAGTTTATAATGAGGTTGAGAATCAAAAAAAAGACAAAATAAAATAATAATAAAGACACGTGCTTTATAACTGTGGCCAGTTGTGGCCACGGCCCAAGCTGTCCCGCTTTGATCAGACACATGACCCATGACGTCCTCTTTCTGAGACTAAATTCAGAATGGGTAGTCGGCTGCCAGATTAAGAAAAATATGGCTGCTCGAACGTGACTGATGTTTAAATGGTATGTATGTATGTATGTATGTATGTATGTATGTATGTATGTATGTATGTATATCTTCTTCTTCTTCTTTCGGCTGCTCCCGTTAGGGGTCGCCACAGTGGATCATCCGTATGATCCGCATAGTGATTTGGCACATGTTTTACGCTGGATGCCCTTCCTGACGCAACCCTGATCGCCTCTTACGACACAGGGATATGGTACACCTATTTTAACCGGGGTATACACCGGCCCAGTACACTGGTACTCATTTCGCAGACCTCGGAAGGATGACAGGCTGAGTCAACCCCCTGGTGTATTAAATCAGTGTCCCAACGGGGCTTGAACTCAGGACCTTTTGGATCCCAAGCCACTGCTCTAACCACTGCACCAACACCAGGCTTGCTATGTATGTATGTATGTGTGTATATATATATATATATATATATATATATATATATATATATATATATATATATATATATATATATATATATATATATATATATATATATCAAACGATATTCCCCAAGGTGAGTTAATAGTGCGTATGAAGTTTCGCATTAAGCTATCAAGCCATTCTGGAGAAGATAAAATTTTAAGGTTTATTCGTCAACAACAAAAAATATATGGCTGCCAGACCATGCGACCTATGACATCTAAATGTACAACCTATATTCCCCAATGCTCGTCGATCATGTCTGAAGTTTTGCATCGATCTCGTCAGCTGTTATGAAGATTTTTAAATTTTCAATCCAATATGGCTGCCAAACCACATGACTGATGACGTCATAAATGAAATTATTTGGACTAAATTTATCCGTGGATTACCCGCAATAATTTTCGTATTGCTCAGATAAGGATTTTGACGCATCCATTTATAGTGGGTACACCACTTCACCGATGACATCATTGCTATCAACATTTATTCCCCACACGTCTAAACAGCAGCGGAAGCATAATATACAATAATAATCCTAACAAAATCAAGAGTCAGAATGGCTTGGTTCCCTAAAAATCTGAACGGCCATTCCTAAAATTGCAAGCTTCATTCACAAGCAATAACAGGCAGGCAGAATGGCCTAGGCCATCGAGGTACGCACACACGTACACACGCGTGCGCGTACGCACACGCCTCCAAAGCTGTTTAGCCTGGTTTTGAATCATCAAATTGTCACTGTTGACTAAACTATCAACAGTCATGCACCTATAACCTATAGTGGTCACCTATAACCACTCGTGAGCTTTTCTGAACTCACAAAACCCAACCCCACTTCTTCCGCCTGTCCCTCATCCTCACATACAGCAGTCCATCTGTACCCCTCTGTTATTCTGTTAATCTCTCAATTAACATCTCTCCGATGTTAATGGCCCGATTTCTCAATAGTAAAGAATCACTTTTAAAATTTTCTAGTAGTCGGATCCGGATCTTCACCAAAATCTAATCAGTTCGTCCTTGTCACACACCAAACCTGTCCACAAAATTTCATCCAGATCCGTCCACAACTTTTTGAGATATCCTGTACACAGACAGAAATGGGTGAAAACATAACCTCCTTCACCTTCGGTGGCAAAGGTAATAAACTCATGTCAGAACAGCTGTACACGCAACGACACAACAGAGTTTATAAATGTAACCCGCTGGCACATCTGCAAAAACTATGATGTTCCAATTCCAGAAAATGTGGGAACATGAACCAAAAGTAATCACTGAAAACATTTAAGTACCTTCCGCTCACGTACGACATAATGATCTCATCGAGCGTGAACATGGAAAACAAAACGTTGCGACCAGATATCATACTTGGGTACAAAAAAACACAAGATAAGAAGGCATTGCTGATTGAGGTGTTCATAGCAGTGATTTTGGACAAAACGATGCAGAAATCAAGATAATGACCAAATACCAACACCTCAAAAATGAAGTGAGAAGATCCTGGAAGCTGAAGAATGCCAAAGTTGTACCAGTGATAGATAGAGCTACAGGAATGATGACAAAGAACCTCACAGAGATATTGAACATAGGGGCAATACCCCTGGGCACTCACCGGGTAGTGGCTGGATAAGATAACCAGGCAACCACTGGTAGGCATGGATGACCCACAAAGTATATAATGGAGAAGAAAATAAATACCGATGGATATATATTTTTAATGCCATGAACAAACCTTGGTACATCATGGGTGATAATGGTTGTGATCAAGTTTCATCGACATTGTGCTTGTGGTTTCAGAAAAAAAAGCAAATACATATTTTAGTATAGGGGGAAATCCCCCCCCCCCCCCCGAGAGCCAGATTTTTCTAATGTCATGAACAAACATTGGTGCGTCATGGGTGATGAAGGTAGTCGTGAAGTTTCATCGGAATTGTGTGCATCATTCGAGAAGAAAGCAAATATCTTTTTGGGGAGGCAACCCACTCCTCCCCCCTCCCCCCATAAAGTCCCCCCTTTTTTAATGCCATCACGGGTGATGAAGGTTGTGATCAAATTTTATTGAAATCGTATCTATAGTTTCTGAGAAGTTGCAAGTATTTGTGGACGGATGGACGAACGACGTGGCTTCCCATAAGATCCCTGGAACTACTTTACAGGTGAGCAAAAAAAAACATTCCTGGGAATATTATTACAAACGAACTACAGTTTGAAGCTGTCCAGGGCTCAGCGACGATCCTGAAGCGAGACCTCGGCACAAAACTTTGAGAACCGAAAACTTCACAGCTTGGTCCATGAATTGTGACCCTTACTGAAATGAAGGTGGATTCTTTGAGCCCACCCTGGGAGGGAACTCCATTCCACATATGTAGATTGTCTGTCTGTCTGTCTCTCTCTCTCTCTATCAAGAAGTTTAAGGAGCTGTCCATATAAGTCCGAGATAGAATTGTGAGGAGGTATAGAATCTGGGGAAGGGAACAAAGCCATTTCTAGGGTGTTGAAAGTTCCCAAGAGTACAGTGAGCTCCATCATTTGGAAATGGAAAGAATATGGAAATACCCAGACTGTCAGTTAAAAGCTCGATGTGGTAAATTTAAATACTCATTAAGGCATATAAAATGAACGATTAAAATTGATGGTTACACGTTATAAGTTTTGTTTAACATACATCAGTAAAGTGTAATATAAATGGCTTGATGCAATGACCTAATTATGACTGTCGGTGACTGTATTGCACTGTAAACTGCTTGGTAAGATTCCTGAAGGTGCTGGAACGTTCTCAGACAAAACCTCCAGTATAGACTAGAATTGTATTTGCGAGAAGACATGGGATTATTCTGTTACTATATAAATCCACGAGAGCGAGGTGTGGGAAGAGTGATATGTGACCAGTTGTGTTTCTATCCGTGCTAAATTTAACTCCGAGTGAACGAAGTGTTAATGTCCAAAGCAGTTTTTAAAACGTGGAGCCGATCGCAATGAGGTCGTTTAAAATTCATAAAGATTGCGTACCGGGAAATAATTTATTTGAGCTCTTCAAATCAACCTTATGGACAGCCATCGTACATCATGGACATCATGACGTACAGGACATCATGACGGGAATTGAAGGATCGACAACCCGAAGGATAAGGTGAACACGCGTGATTTGTGCCAGCAGGACTGGGACGATGGGCGGCAAAAACAACTACTGGCAGGAATCGGAGTTGGACATCACATGTAATGGTAAACTTCCTCATTTGACTTTGTATATATTTGTTCGAAATACAAGTTTCAAAAACGTTATGCTGTTGATGTGCTCATTGTAATGCCACTCAGAAGTCACAGACACCTACTGACAAAGATCCTATTTGAGTGGTAGCTGACCTGTACGTTCATCCAGACTCGGGAAGCTCAAAGTTTGGTTGTATTCGTTAGAGGACGCGCTGAGTCCAGAACAATGAACCACATACGCACACCAAAGGGAAGGAAACCCCAAAGGTGTGCGAGTATCTCAGCACCTCCGACACAGACTCTTCCTAGAGCTGGCCATCCAACCAAACAGAGCAACTGGGCAAGAAGGACCTTGGTCAGGGAAGTGAACACGAACGCAATGGCCACTCTGACAGAACTACAGAATTACTTGGCTGAGATGGGAGAACCTGAAAAAAGGACAACAATCTCTGTAGCACTTCACAAATCTAGGCTTTATGGGAGAGTGACCAGACAGAAGCCACTCCTGAGAAAAAGGCAAATGACAGCACGACCTGAGTTCACAAAAAGGCACGTGACAGACTCTTGAGAGCATGAAGCATAAGATTGTGGTTTGATGAGACTAAAATTAAACTTTTTTGCCTGAATGCAAAGAGATACGTCTGGTGGAGACCAAGCACATGTCATCACCCATCTAACACCATCCCGACCGTGAAGTGTGGTGGTGGCAGCATCAAGCTATGGGGATGCTTTTTAGTGGCACGTACTGGGAAGACTTGTAGGGTTACAGTGAACAATTAATGGAGCCAAATACAGGGAAATCCTTGAGAGGAACTTGCTTCAGAGCGCAAAAGACCTGAGACTGCAGCGAAAATTTACGTTCCATCAGGACAATGAACCCAAGCATAAAGCCAAAGCAACACGAGAATGGTTCCAGAACAAGAACATGAAAGTCCTTCAGTGGCCCAGCCAAAGTCCAGACTTTAATTCCATTGAGAATCTGTGGAAAGACTAGAAGATTGCTCTTCACCAACACTCCCCATCCAACTTGATAGAGCTTGAGCAAATCTGAAAGGAAAAAAAACAGAAATAGGAGAAAAATCCCCAAATCCAGATGTGCAACACTGATACAGACATACCCAAGAACACTCAAAGCTGTAATCACTGCCAAAGGCGCTTCTCCAAAGTATTGACTTGGGGGTTGAATATTTATTGACGCAAGCTGTTTAAGCTTTTCATTTTCAATGAATTTGTAAAAATTTCTGAAAACATGTTTTCACTTTGTCAGTATGGGGTATTCTGTGTAGATTGGTGACAAAAATTTAAGTTTAATCCATTTTAAATTGAGGCTGCAACACAGCAAAATGTGACAAAAGTCAAGGGGTGTGAATACTTTCCGAAAGCACTGTATGTATACATCAAGAAGTGCGTTTGTTTGACTTCTATGGACTCCTGGAGCTGCTGGATGGAATGAGTGGAAAATTGGTGGTTGCATTCATCAGGGGGTGTGCCCAGGAAGGTTTTGTAGGTTAAAAAAAATAAAAATGCAATCATCCACGATGCCAAACACATTTTAATACTAACATGATAAGAGAATAAAACAGATGTTGGCCGAGCATGACGAACATACCTACTTGGCAAAAAAACAAACAAAAAAACAACATCCGTAATGGAAGTCCGTATTATAAGTGATAATAAGGCAGATACGCAGAACTTTGAAATTCAACGTACGACTTGGGAAGAGTCTGCGAGCAGCAAATTTGATTGCTTCTGATGATGCAAGATGGGGGGAATCATTTTGTCCCAAGTATAGTACTGAAAAACAGAAGGTTCTGGTGTTCAAGTGTAAAATTAAATTGATACAAGATTATGATTTTAAAGGCTGTATCGAAAAAACATTTTTGGAAGTTTACCGGCATTGAAAGCAGCATCTTTTACACCACGTTATTTAACACATTACATTAGTTTTCCATGACTGTTGGTTCTTCATGACGTCACTAAAAACAGTGAGTAATGATTTTAAATTAGTTTTGACCGTCAGACAGGCAGAGTAAAATAATTACCTTGCTCCTCTCTGCACATGTGTGATGGGGACGAGATTTCGTACAATTTTCCAAATTTAGTGGTAAAGTCCTACTGAACTGCAGGTTCGTGTTCTGATTCGCATTCAAAATATAACATTCAATTGAAATTATGTATCTCCTCAATTAATAATTTGACGTCTTTCGACAGACAGATAGAGACAAAGTGAACCAATTGCTTCATCCCGCTTTTCGCTTCGCACGCGCAGGGTAATTTGCAAAGGAATTCCTATGATAAAAGAGTTGCATAACGACATCTTGCTGAAGTAAGAGATCTCTAAAGCGGAATGAAACCTCCATAAACTGATTATGGTAATAGCACACGAACAGTGAGGTTTGACTGCTGCATGATCAAACTAACTTGCCTTCCCCCTTCAATAAAAGATGGAGGAATTACCTTTTCTTTATTTTTTAATGGAGATCACCCCAAACAAGGCATAAAGCCACTCTCAGAAAGGGGCTAAAGGAAGGTTAAAGATAAGGACAAAGCAAAACAAAACAAAGAGAAAAAACATCCAAAACACAGGAAGTAGCAGGTCTTATAAAATGCGATGTAAGAAGTAGGAATTGACCAAAACGATCTCAGAGCAAATAAACTGGGTTGATTGCCATTACCTTTTCGGTAACAAGAACTGAAATAATTTGAAACTTAGCCAGACAACAGCATCTTCATTTCGAAGAATACAGCAAGTGGTGGATCATGATCTATTGGCAGTGGTAAATAGGTTCGATGGCATTTAAAAACATTCCAAAGTGGAGCAATTGGGTTCAAGTACGGATTTTAAGCTTGACAAAGCAGAGTTGCAATTCTGTTATCCTCACACAAATTCTGAAGAGATCGGCAGTACAGCAGATTTTGTTGACGTGCTGACAGATGCAAGGGCCTTATAGTGGTATCGCATCTTCAACTGTTGAACAAGGCATCACTTTGAAAATACAAGTGGCAATATTTTTCAAAACATAAAAAAATTAAAATCAAATATAATAATAATAAAAAACAACAATTTGATTCACATACATTTCTCTTGTACAAAATGGATGTTGGACATCTTGACTGCAAATAATAGATTAAAATTACAAAATGAATTGGTAGTTCATACCAATCTCCATTAAAGTGTGTGTGTGTGTGTGTGTGTGTGTGTGTGTGTGTGTGTGTGTGTGTGTGTGTGTGTGTGTGTGTGTGTGTGTGTGTGTGTGTGTGTGTGTGTGTGTGTGTGTGTGTGTGTGTGTGTGTGTGTGTGTGTGTGTGTGTGTGTGTGTGTGTGTGTGTGTGTGTGTGTGTGTGTGTGTGTGTGTGTGTGTGTGTGTGTGTGTGTGTGTGTGTGTGTGTACAGTGGGGAGAACAAGTATTTGATACACTGCCGATTTTGCAGGTTTTCCCACTTACAAAGCACGTAGAGGTCTGTAATTTTTATCAAAGGTACACTTCAACTGTGAAAGATGGAATCCAAAACAAAAATCCTGAAAATCACATTGTATGATTTGAAAATAATTAATTTGCATTTTATTGCATGAAATAAGTATTTGATACATCAGAAAAACAGAACTTAATATTTGGTACAGAAACCTTTGTTTGCAATTACAGAGATCAGACGTTTACTGTAGTTCTGAACCAGGTTTGCACAGACTGCAGCAGGGATTTTGGCCCACTCCTCCATACAGATCTTCTCCAGATCCTTCAGGTTTCGGGGCTGTCAGTGGGCAACACAGACTTTCAGCTCCATCCAAAGATTTTCTTTTGGGTTCAGGTCTGGAGACTGACGAGGCCACGACAGGACCTTGAGATGCTTCTTACGGAGCCACTCCTTAGTTGCCCTGGCTGTGTGTTTCGGGTCGTTGTCATGCTGGAAGACCCAGCCACGCCCCATCTTCAATGCTTTTGTTGAGCGAAGGAGGTTGTTGGCCAAGATCTCGCGATACATGGCTCCATCAATCCTCCTCTCAATACGGTGCAGTCGTCCTGTCCCCTTTGCAGAAAAGCATCTCCAAAGAATGATGTTTCCACCTCCATGCTTCACGGTTGGGATGGTGTTCTTGGGGTTGTACTCATCCTTCTTCTTCCTCCAAACACGGTGAGTGGAGTTTAAACAAAAAAGCTCTATTTTGGTCTCATCAGACCACATGACCTTCTCCCATTCCTCCTCTGGATCATCCAGATGGTCATTGGCAAACTTCAGACGGGCCTGGACATGCGCTGGCTTGAGCAGAGGGACCTTGCGTGCGCTGCAGGATTTTAATTCATGACGGCGTAGTGTGTTACTTATGGTTTTCTTTGATACTGTGGTCCCAGCTCTCTTCAGGTCATTGACCAGGTCCTGCCGTGTAGTTCTGGGCTGATCCCTCACCTCTCATGATCATTGAGGCTCCACGAGGTGAGATCTTGCATGGAGCCCCAGACCAAGGGAGATTGACTGTTATCTTGAACTTCTTCCATTTTCTAATAATTGCACCAACAGTTGTTGCCTTCTCACCAAGCTGCTTGCCTATTGTCCTGTAGCCCATCCCAGCCTTGTGCAAGTCTACAATTTTGTCCCTGATGTCCTCAGACAGCTCTCTGGTCTTCCCCATTGTGGAGAGGTTGGAGTCTGATTGATCGAGTGTGGACAGCTGTCTTTTATGCAGATAACGAGTTCAAACAGGTGCAGTTAATGCAGGTAATGAGTGGAGAATGGGAGGGCTTCTTAAAGACAAAACTAACAGGTCTGTGAGAGCCAGAATTCTTACTGGTTGGTAGGTGATCAAATACTTGTTCTCCCCAGTGTGTGTGTGTGTGTGTGTGTGTGTGTGTGTGTGTGTGTGTGTGTGTGTGTGTGTGTGTGCGTGCGTGCGTGCGTGCGTGCGTGCGTGCGTGCGTGCGTGCGTGCGTGCGTGTGTATATCTTCTTCTTCTTCTTTCAGCTGCTCCCGTTAGGGGTTGCCACAGCGGATCATCCGTATGATCCGCATAGTGATTTGGCACATGTTTTACGCCGGATGCCCTTCCTGACGCAACCCTGGTCACCTCTTACGACACAGGGATATGGTACACCTATTTTAACCGGGGTATACACCGGCCCAGTATACTGGTACTCATTTTGCCGACCTCGGAAGGATGATAGGCTGAGTCAACCCCCTAGTGTATTAATTCAGTGGCCCAACGGGGCTCGAACTCAGGACCTCTTGGATCCCAAGCTGCTGCCCTAACCACTGCGCCAACACCAGGCGTTATATATATATATATATATATATATATATATATATATATATATATATATATATATATATATATATATATATATATATATATATATATATCTCTGAAAAACAAAGACTGGAGGGAATAACCAATTAGCTTTCACCTAATCGATTAAATCCAGGTGGCGAAGATTATATAAATATATCGACTCCTCCCATGCTCTCACCAAAGAAGCTACATAAAGCAACCATGAAAAGCTACCAAAGGTAAACCCTTTTCCGTTTCAAATTATTTCCAGAATTCCTCCGCAGCTATAAAGCCATTCACAAGTAGTACACACGAGAATCCCAATGCTACACACGCCCTCTGCTGCCGGACCGGTTTCATCGCCTGTTGGCCAATCATCAGCGACAGCACAGACAGAAATGCATACCAACGAGGCTCCCAAGCATGTACCATGTGTAAACGTCAAAAGTCAACATATAAATAAAAAACACACTCATCTCTCACCTGGAACATGCTTGGGAGCCTCAGTGGTGCATGTTTCTGGCTGCGCTGTTGCTGATGATTCGCCAACAAGCGATGAAACCGGTCTGGCAGCTGAGGGGGTGTGTGGCATTGGGATTCTCATGTGTGTACTATTTGTGAATGTCGTTACAGCTGTGGAGGAACTCTGGGAAGGGTTTGAAACAGCAAAGGGCTTACCTTCGGTAGCCTTTCATGGTTGCTTTAAGTATGTTCTTCAGCCAGAAGAGCATGGGAGGAGTCTATACATATAGTCATGCGCCGCTTAACGACGTTCCGGGCAACGACGGATCGCATATATGACGGATCTGCCAGCTCTGGAAAAAAAAAATAATAATAAAAAAAAAAAATGTTGCTGTAAAATTCCTATCACCGAGTGATGTTGTCGACGTAGCGCTGCCAGTCGTATAAAAATAGCACGTACAATTATGTACGCTGTACAGTACATAATACTTCATAATGATAATAAACGACAGTGTGGCCCTGTTACAATGCGATGGTTGAGGTCCATAAAATGTCATCGCGAAAAAACAGGATCGTGCTAAATCGGGATTCAAGGAAATCGGCTTTCAAACTGAACCAATGTTTCCACGTTTACCTTCGAGCAAGTAAATTACCTTTGAATTGAAGAATTCCGCGAATAATTCGTTGTTACAGTCGAAATTAAAACACAAATTTCTTTTTAGTGAAGCTTTTCATGTTGTTAAAACAATCGCACTGTTCCGAAAATATATATCACAATTGACAGGAGCTCGTTTCTTCATTTATAAATTAGAACATCGATGCAATGATTACGTATTTATAAAATCCAAACGCTATTTATTCATCTTTCTATAATCGATGCTAAAGGAGATTGTGAGCTCCTGCTAACAACACCGATGGCCGTCATGAACAGCACAAAGGTAAAACTAACGTGTCTTCCGTCTCTCTTGGATACGTGTTACAATTGCCGACAGTATTCATTACAGTAACATGCTGTACAGGTTTGTATCCGAGGAGCAATAGGCTACACCATATAGCCTAGGTGTGTAGTTCTGTGTAAGTACGATGTTCGAAAACGAAAACGAAAAAAAAAAAAAGATGTTCGCATAACGACGACGTCGCTTAGCGACGCGTTTCTCAGAATGTAACCCCGTCGTTAAGTGGCGCATGACTGTATATGTTACACAACACATGGCCGACATCATTATGGTTCAGCTATGTGAATACGTGCATGCAAATAAATAAAGAAATAAACCTGAACTGCACTCGGTAGAGTGCACGCCTCAAACAGGCTGAACAGTTTACATTTTGTATCCCACCGATAGGCCGGATCTGGATCCGAAACTGAACCCAAATCAAATCAAGTGGTTCTCATCACCTAACCAATTCCTCCAACTAGTTTTGTCACAACTCGTCCACACATTTATGAAATATCAAGCGATACTGTATATCGTTTTTAGCCCTGTCTATAAGTGGTGAAGAATCACGGCAAAAAAATTCTCGTCTCTGCATTCCGATCTTCACCAAAATCGAATAAAGTCTTCTTTGAGACACACTCAACCTGCCAACCAAGTTTCGTCCAAATCCATCCACAACCTTTTGAGATTATCGTGCTAGATATATCGTTTTTGGCCCCATCACTCAATTGTGAAGATCACTTTTAAAAATTACAGTATACAGATCCAAATCTTCAACAAAATCCAATAATTTCATCCTAGTCACACACCCAACCTCTGTAGCAAATTTTGTCCGAATCCATCCACAACTTTTTTAGATATCCAACTCACAGACAGATAGACAGACAGACAGACAGACAGGCAGACAGGCAGACAGGCGTGAAAACAACCACAGCCCACCTTCGGTTTCTGGAGTAATAACCCTCCACCCCCACAATGCACGTTTTCATACATCAGAGGTGAAACAATACCACTGATACACGCTCATGCTTCACCCATGCACTTACGACTGGCATATAGTGGCAAATCAGTGCCAAATATATATAATTTAAAAAGTGTGTGTGTGTGTGTGTGTGTGTGTGTGTGTGTGTGTGTGTGTGCGTGTGCGTGTGCGTGTGTGTGTGCGTGCGCGCGCACACACGTATTCAAAAGAACTAGAAGGGCACTCGGTGGAGCACATACCTCCTCCACGCAATGCCTGATCCATGAGAACATATCTGGCCTAATACATTTTTGATATTTTGTGCTATATATCGTTTTTGTCCCTATCTCTCAATGGTGAAGAATCACTTTAAAAATTCTAGTAGTCGGATCCAGATTCGGATCTTCACCAAAATCTAATCAGTTCGTCCTTGTCACACACCCAACCTGTCCACAGGATCCGTCCACAACTTTTTGAGATATCCTGCACACAGACGAACAGACAGAAAGGGGTGAAAACATAACCTCCTTCACCTTCAATGGCAGAGGAAATAAATAAGGTTCAGTGTGTACGTACCGAATCAATTTCAAATTACAAGGAAGGAAACCATGAATAAATCAACACAAGAGAGGCATTCAAACCTGGAGTTATAACATCATGCAGAAAGCAGTCGGATCGCAACACATAACAGGCCTCCAACTTCAACACAGAAAATAACGTATACACCTCACACAAAAATAAATATAATTCTATTGAACACTTCAATTTCACAAGAAAGCTAATTTTAACATTATCATTCAAGGTTGTCAAAATAACAGGAATAATAGTTACTGAAACACCCACTATCCTACCTCCCCCTTTTTTTTTTAAAGACGGTGAACAAGAAAGGGAGTGCAATGGATGAGCATCAATAACTCACCGGATATACATGAAGCCCAGGCCGCGGATATAAGGAGAGTCAGGATGTGTGATCAGGCCATTAACCTGTTTCCGTGTCAGCTTCAGCGTGAATAACTTGTACAGCAGGCAGAACGCCGTAGACACAATACCACCAGTTCCAACCCCTCGCACCTGCAGAACGAGATCAAACCGAAATGTTACTCATTCAGTAAATCACTTATGAAGTACATCAGTCAGTCTATGCCAACTCAAACTTTATGAACAAAAGTTCTCCAGGTGACCATTTCAGGTATTGATGACTTACCTTGCAAATAAATAAATAGATGAACAAATAAAAATGCTCGCATTGAGCTGAAGACGAAAAAAATTCAGCCCCAACACAAAAGTGGTTTGGGGGCTAAAACCCGACACAAAATAGGGTGGCACGCCCATTTTGCGTCTACTATTACTGTTCTGGGAGGCCAACATCATGTTACATTCACATTAAGGCAATTAAAGCCGCACGCTTGAACCCCAAATTATTGAACCCTAACCTGCTCGTTTGATCAATTCTAAAAAGAAGTATCTGCCCTCACAAGGAACATCTCGTAATACACCATGGAGGAAACAATCCAGTGCATTGAAACTCACACTTGAGAAACACGTATCAAATCTACATCTCGTGAATGTTTCTTTCAGCTTTGTGGGCTCAGTTCCTTCTTTAACAAATTGATAAATAAAAAATAATTATTGGTATATTGTGCAACGCAAGGCAACGTGTGCTTATATGTATTTAGTACTAGCTGAAATACCCGGTAATACCCGGGAAATTTGCCCTATTCTCCTCACGCTAGTTAGACTGAGGCAGTAGTTGTATGGAGAAAATTAGGAAGGCTTCTTTTATTCCTCAGATTTATGGAAGGAAGGCTTTATGCTGCCGTAATCCTCAGAGAGGTCATAGTTGAAGGCGGCCTTGAGCCACTCAATGTTTCTAGCAGCAGTGGCAACTGTCCTTGATGTCCTGCCAAAACCCGGACCTAGAAAGCTGGACCGTGAGTTTTGTGCTTCTCTCGCCCGTCGGTGTGACGCTCCATTTGCAGTTAGGTGTCTGTCTCTGTCTGTCTGTCTGTCTGTCTGTCTGTCTGTCTGTCTGTCTGTCTGTCTGTCTGTCTGTCTGTCTCTCTCTGCAGCTGACTCCGCTTGCCTGGCTCTTTCATGAGCAGATCTATCAGCAGTTAGCTGTTGCCGTGCGCGTGCAGTTCGAGAATTAAAATAACAGGAGAATGTGTATGTTTAAAAAGTCAACGAATATGAACATTTTGTATTTCAAAAAACCCGAGCGTTTTTAACCATGAACCCTTTTGTTACGATTACTACACCGGCGCACTATTCAAAACTTTTTTTTTTTTTTTAATGGAAAATTTTTTTTTTTTAAATATATATTTTTTCATTTTTATGGAAAGCCACTTAGCGCATCCTGGAGCTGAATGTTATGTCTATATGTGTGTAAAGTTTCATCAAGATTGGTTCACTGGTCTAGGAGCTTATTGGTTACAAACAAACAAACAGACAGACAAACAGACAGACAGACAGACTACCATTTATATAATAGATTTCATCAGTCACACTTGTTTTTACTCTACCCCATGTCCTTACTACCATTGTAAGGAATGGCAGAAATCAAATGATAAGCACTAAATGAAGGACCCATTTGGCCGTGTGGACAAATATTTAGAGAGGGTATGGAAAGGCAATGTTTCGGAGTTCATTTTCAAATTGTGACGTTATCATCAGAAGCATGGAAATGTGTGAAATTCAATGTGCTCTGCAGGCTCCGTTTGCTCAATATCAAACAATTCCGAAAACATACCAATTAATTAAATGCTTTTGGCTGGATCTTTAACACCTGCTTTGATGACAGCTGCTGGCACAGATAATCTGTGAAACACAGTCTGTGCTGGGAGGCTCCATGTACTTACAGTTCTGGAGCATTTAAGGATTAGATGATAGGTGGAAATAACACCAAACTTTACACAGGTATCTATGGTGGCCAGGGGAAGGGGAAAAAAAACCAAAAAAAAAACCAACCACTCCATATTAGAAACACAAGCCACTGGGTATTTGACCGTGCATCGGTGGAGGATGCATCAAAACTCAAATAAGGTGATAAAATGTTTTTTTTTTTTTTTTCTTGTTGGTTACAATTGTAACGCCAGAGGGAGGAGTTCAGGGACGAGTTTATTTCACTTCCAAAAGGATCATGCCATTTGAAAGGCCTGAATGCACAACATTTAGCCAACATGGAGTGATATCACGATATATACCAGATTCCATGACAACCAAAATTATTACCATTTTAAAGGTATCTGCACATTGGCAAAGTAAATGTACATGTTAACAATGCAGTTTCATTTTTTTTTGATGTAGGTAAAAAGTTTTTTTGTTTTTTTTTAACTGTTCAGTAATAAATCTTTGACATTTCAACTCTTGATTTGCGATTCCAAGCACGAACTATATTTCCTGTGAGCGGCAATTTTGTCTGAATCTCGATATTCCGCCGCGAGCGGCTAATTTGATTGGTCGAGATGGTGTAAAATGGTGTAATATTTTGTCCAAGTACTGCAAAACTGGAGGATTTTTGAAAGTGCCAAGAAAGCAATGTGTTGTCGTGTTCAAGTATATAATTTAATATAAATGAAATAAATATTTTAAAACACATGGCACGACAAGCTCTCAACTCCTAGCCAAGAAACAACGATTTGATCGGATGTACTGAGCTGTAAGGTAGTTTTTCCAAAACTTACGATATTATGTAATAGATACTCAACTTGACACCAACTGCATGAAATACCGTGTTATGTGCACGAGTATTATGACCCAATGTATACAGGGTTAGCCTGTTTAGCATTCCCATCTGAGCCAATGGATCGTGATGTTCAGAACAAAAGTTCAAATCCTATATATTATTTGCATTTAGAATTGCAGATACAACCGCTCACTACAACGTACTAGACAACAAAACATTTCATCGTAAAGCGAGATGCTGGCCCAACGGTGAACCTGGCTAGCTTAAGATCAGTCACGAGTTTGAGCCCCTGGCAAGCCGTTAATAACACGAGGTGGGTTGACCCAACCTGTCATTCCCAGCAGACAATGACGCAACTGGAAGCCACAGGCTGAAAATGGAAAAAATAAAAAGAAATTGCATTATCGACCTATATAGGCTAGCTCGCCAAGGGTGGGGGTGGGCAACGGCCACAAATGTAATCAGACAGACACACCATTCCTGGAGACCGAAATGTAAAATAAGACTAAAGCCTGAAAGGAAAAACGGGGTGAGGTTCCAGGCTAAGCCCTCTTGCTTTTAAGTTCACGAGTCCCGTACTGCAGGACTCGCCCTCGAGCACAGCACATTACAAAACAAATCAACAAGCAAACAAACAAACAAACAAAAAACAAGAAAAAGAGCAATCAGACATTGCAGACCCTCGCCAGGACTTGTTTTGTGTGGTGTATTTGGTGTGGGGTTTATGTGGTGATGTTTCGTAATTAATAAGGGACATAACTATAACTACCACTTTATAACTGCTGGCAGTGATGAGCGGGTACCAAGGCATCCCACTTTGATCAGACACCTGACCCTGACCCGACGTTTTTTAAATTATTATTATCCAATTGAATTCAGAATTGGATTAAAATAAATTAAATTCAAATCAAATGGATGACCAATTTGGTACAGTCTTGCATTGGAGTAATCAGAAGGAACCCAAACAAGCAAAAAGCAAAGATGAAGTAATCAGGAGGAACCTGGATAGGATTCACATTTCAGCTGCTACTGCTCCACACTATGCCTGGTGTTGGCTTAATGGTTTGGGTGGTGGGCTTTGGATCCTAGGGCCCTGAGTTCAAATCCCGCTCAGCTATTTAATTAATACCAAGTGGGGTTAACTCGGCCTGTCATCCTTCTGAGGTCGGCAAAATGAGTGCCAGCATGCTGGTATACTGTGCCGAAGTGGCGACCTGTCCAGGATTGTGCCCAATAGCCAAGGAGACTGCTTAAGCAGCACCAACGCTCTGCACAGAGTATGGTCCCAACCAATCTCCTCCTCTCCCCTCAAACCCATCCAGGCACAGCCAAGTGAGCCTTATTCGTAAAAAAAAAACAAGAAGAAAAAAAAGAACCCATATCAAAAAGATTTAACGATTCTGGCTGCCAGACCATGTGTCCGATCAAGTTGAAATATAAAACATGTATTCCCCATCCCCACTAGATCATAATTGCGAAGTTTCATGTCGAATGATCAAGTGGTTCCATAGAAAACATTATTTAATGTTTTTCTTAAATATAATATGGCTACCAAACCATGACTACCAAACTATGACATATGTATGAACCTTCGCTCCGTGTGGATAGGCGGTCATATGTGTCTAGTTTAGCCTTGATCTGTTCAGCCATTTCAGAGATTTTTGAAGGTTTAAAAAAAACAAAAACAAAAAAACAATATGGCTGCTGAATCACGTGACCGAAGAAGTCAACAAAATTATTTTTGTGGACCATTTTATCCAAAGATGACCCTCAAAAATTTTCAAACTGATCGGATGTAACGTTCTACATACAAAATTATGACGTCACAGCGAAGGCACCTATGACTTCATTAAAAAATTTAATCAACAAATAAATAATCACATTCCCCATGAGGAGTACTTGCTATGTGCAAAGTTTCAATTTTTTCGTTGGTGCGGATTCAGAGATAGAGGTCCAAAGTTTTTCCGTTTTTCCAATATGGCTGCCACACCATGTGTCCTATGGCATCATAATTATCATTAAAACATTCTACATGAGTAGTTGCACCGATGGTGAAAATGTCGTCTCAATCCTACAAGCAGTTGTGCAGAAAAACATGAAAGTTCTGTGCGGCCAAACAAACCCAAATGCAATACCCTCTCCCTCGGCGAGGACAACAATCACAACCCCATATGTTTTCTGCGCATTTCATTATTTGGCAGATACTGGACTCTTTATTAAAGCCATAATGTCAGCCCAGTGACACCGCACTCTCACCTCGACCAAGCTTATCAAAAATCTCCACTTTACTGATGTCAAAGACGTCACTTTCCTCAACTTTTTTGAACTTGGCTCACAACTTGCAACCGTTTTCCTCATGGGAGTGATGGTTAAAAACCACACCAAAGTAAGGGAATCGATTAATATAAGATTACACGGGACGCGGCGTTGACACGGAAATGGGTAGTCATGTGCAGAGTGCACATGACGCTACAGTCGGCGGAGGAAGAAGACTACGACGACTAACCTGCACTGGGGGGGGGGAAATACCACATAAAAGAGAGACTGGACCCACATAAAAACGGAACGGTCTACAGAAAGTTATATGTGCAATGTCTAAACCACATAAACCAAGGCATTAATGCATATCATTATAACATGTATGCATTGTTTTTAATGTCGGTTAAACCAAATTCATAAGTACGTATAGATTGTCCTCTATTAAACTCCGCTTTCACTGCTGATTGAGCCTCCTTCAATTTATTACCTCCATCACCGAAGGTGAAGGAGGTTCTGTTTTCACCCCTGTCCATTTGTTTGTGTGCAGGATATCTCTAAAAGTTGTGGAGAGATCTGGATGAAATTTTGTGGATAGGTTGGGTGTGTGACAAGGACGAGCTGATTAGATATTGGTGAAGATCCGGATCCGACTACGAGAATTTTTAAAGTGATTCTTCATCATTGAGAGATGGTGCCAAAAAATGATATAGAACATGATATCTCAAAAAGTTGTTACAGATTTGGACAAAACTTGGTGGACATGTTGGGTGTGTGACAAGGAAGAATCGATTCAATTTTGGTGAAGATCCGAATCTGGATATGAAAATTCTTTAAATATCAAAGTGATTCTTCACCATTGAGAGATTGGGCCAAAAACGATATATAGAGTGATATTTCAAAAATGTATTGGATACATTTTTGTTCTCGATATGTTCTCGTGGATCAGGCATTACGTGGCGGAGGCATGCGCTCTACCGAGTACCCTTCTAGTTTTTACTACAACTTACTGACTTCTTATTAAACAAATTAATTTAAATCGAAAAACATCCGAGTAACTATGACCTCTTATCAAGTGACTCCACTTTAGTATCCAGGGGTTCATCATCTTCATCACTTGATGATTGTCTCTGAATCGTCATCGGGGCTTAGTCAACCTCATCATACTCCAGACAACTTCTGATCAGGCTTTACAACAGCCTTCTCATCAATGACTCAGACTCTGCAAAGGCAGAAACATTTTGTTATCGGGAAGAATTAAAACAAACAAAAAACAAAAAACAAAAAACGCAGTTATGCCGACTTCTAAATTTCATCATCTCAGATGACTAATGAAATGAAAAGACTTCAATGAAGAACATTCAAATGAGGTTTCTCAAGGACAAAAGCAAAGCATTTCAAAATGACATCGATATGGGGGCCAATCCATCAGTCCACGATATCCTATCCACCTACCTCAAAGGCATAGTCTCAAAAAATACATATATTAAATACTAAAAATATTTCCAATGATTCTGGACTTTTCAAATATCCTGTCTCATTTTACAGACAAAACTTTAAAATTCTTGGAACACCAAGGCACGACAACACAGAATCAAGCTGCTACTCTTGGTGAATGGGATTGTCGTGAATAGGAACGCGGCAAAACAAAGCAATGAACAACTCAACGATTACAGGAAAAAAAAGTTAAATTTACAACACAAATGCATGTTACAGGTAAAGGGAGTTTGAGCATACCCAAATAATGACTAAAATGATTAATTTTTAGCCACGTCTCGCGTAGCGAACGCTGGCTCAAAGAGAGCTCCGCGTTGTTCTTCTTCTTCTGGTGAAGACAAAACCTTTAGGACTTGGCTCTTTTATATACAGGCTCCGGATTTCCTTAAATACTAAACACCTGTACACATCCTCGCATTGAGGGTGCCTTTTGAGAGCGTCTATCATGAACTTTTAAATATATTCGGACATTTGCTTTAAAGTTTCGAAGAGTTCACATTACTATTTAAAGATTATTCCATTTAATGTATCGTAATTTCGTAAATACACTATTTTCTCGTCATGAACGAGGAGCCTCCATGATGGGTCTCGCTATTGGCTCCATCAAGGCACGTGACGAAATATCGGAAGTTGTTGTTAGTGTTATTGTGATCAAAATGCTGATGTTTCGACTTTCTGTAATGAAATTTTAGCCGCGTCGCGAACGCTGGCTCTAAGAGAACTCCGCGTTGTTGTTCTTCTGGTGAAGACAAAACCTTTCGGACACGGCTCTTGGACACATTTGTCCTTGTTTTTTTTTTATAAAACAAACAAATAAAAACTTACTTTTGATGGATCTCTTATGTTCTTGTGAAACAGTAAGGCTTCGATGGACTTTCCCAACAGGAACTAGAAAAACTTTGTTATGGTTGCATATGGTGCTCATGCTTGATCGATAGTTCACATCTCTATCTCCACTATAATCACTTCTTGTCCTGTGACAAATCCACGACTGCGACCAGTCCATCGTTTCTGGAGTATGCCGTTTTATGGGTATCATCAATCTGAAGTCTAAACTTTCCATTACTGCAGCAATTATTTAAACTCCCTCGAATGTGTTGACTCCATTGGCTCTTACTGCTGATCGTTAACTGATGTATTGAAGAGTTAGCAGGAGTTTAAAACAAGTAGGACTTATTGTCACATTTATCTAAAGTGTGTAGTAGCTTCAGCACACCAACAATGAAATTTTTAAGGACGAAACATATTTCAAATAAATCCACGACACGCATTATAAATAAAATAATATTTTTCTTTATCGACAGTACCTACAGAAAGTGTACACCCCCTTTCAAAATTATCACCTTTTGTTGCCTTGTAGCCTGAAATCAAATTGCATTAAATCAGACTTTTCCCCGCTTTATTTACACATCGTAACCCACAACTTCTAAATGAAAAACAAATTCGACAAATTTCAGAAAATTAATTAAAAATATAAAACTAGAATATCTTGGTTGGATAAGTGTCCACCCCCTCTAATAATAGCAATTGTAAATTAGCTCAGGTGTAACCAATCACCTTCAAAATCACACACCAAGTTAATTGGCCTCCACCTGTGTTAAATTGTAGCGATTCTGATTATTTCAGAATAAAATTATCTACTCCAGTCAGTCTCCTCTGTTGGGTAGTGCATTTCACAGCAGCACCAAGGAGCTTTCAAAAGACCTCCAGGATAAAGTTGTGGAAAGGCACAGATCAGTGGATGGGAATAAAAATATTTCAAAGGCCTTGAATATCCCTTGGAGCACAGTCAAGACCATTATGAAGAAGTGAAAGGACTGGTACCACCAAGACCCTGCCTAGATCAAGCAATCTCTCCAAACTGGATGACCAAGCAAGGAGGAGACTGATCAGAGAGGCCAATAGCAACTTTGAAAGAGCTACATGTCTTTATGGCAAAGACTGGTTACTGTGTGCATGTGACAATATCCCAAGCACTCCACAAATCTGGCCTGTATAGTAGGGTGGCAAGAAGGAAGCCATTCCACAAAAAGCCCACCTCGAATCCGTTTGAGGTATGAAAAAAAAATCATTCAGGAGAATCTGAAGCCATGCGGCAAAGAGTTTGCATTTTCACAAAACCGAGATGGGAACATTTTGGCGTAAATGCAAAACGTTATGTTTGGTGCAAAGCCAACACAGCACATCACCCAAAAAACACCACACCTACTGTGAAGCATGGTGGTGGCAGCATCATGGTATGGGGATGTTTCTCATCAGCAGGGACTGGGACACTTGGCAGGATGGAAGGGAAAATGTATGGAGCAAAATCCGGAAAAATCCTACAGGAAAATTTGCTGCCCTCTGCAAGAAAGCTGAAATTGGGACGGAAGTTCACCTTTCAGCATGACAACGACACGAAGCACAGAGCCAAAGCTACACTGGAGTGGCTGAAGAACAAAAAGATAAATGTCCCTGAGTGACCCAGTCAGAGCCCCAACCTAAATCCAATCAAAAATCAGTGGCTTGACTTGAAGATTGCTGTCCATCAACACTCCCCACACTTGACTGAGCTTGAACAGTTTTGTACAGAATAATGGGCAAACATTGCCCAATTAAGGTGTGCAATGTTGGTGGAGACCTATCCCAACAGACTCACAGCTGAAATTGCTGTCAAAGGTGCTTCCACCAGGTATTAACTCAGGGGGGTGGACACTTATCCAAACAAGATATTCGAGTTTTGTATTTTTAATTAATTTTCTGAAATTTGTCGAATTTATTTTTCAGTTGGAAGTTGTGGGTTACAATGTGTAAATAAAGGTGGAAGTGGTCTGATTTAATAAAATTTAATTCCAGTTTACAATCCAACAAAAGGTGAAAATTTTGAAAGGGGGTTTACTTCGTATAGGCACTGTATATTATGAAAGGAGCCGTGTATGTCTGTTTGTTTGTCTTGCTATAACTTGAGAACAGAGAAACAAATTAAAGGATTTCGATGAAACCGACGATGGTGGTTTCAGGGAACTCCCAGGAAGGTTTGTGATTCAAAAATAAATAAATAAATAAATAAATAAACGAATAAATAAATAAAAAAATTGAACGAAGGTTTGTGCATGGCCATACATGGCAAAACTGCAAACACCACCTTGTGACCATGATCCCTCCACCTCTCTCTCTATGCTCCCATCAGCAAAGCAACAGGTGGTATATGCTTGTTTTGATAAAACCACTGAACTGAACGCTTTGAATCCACACGACTGGGTTTTGCTACTGGGCCTTATAGTACCACCAATAGAGAACAGAGGCACGGGAATGATATCTAACAACAACAACAACAAAAAAAGTTTAAAAAGGCATCCTGATGATCCTCATCCTCATCATCCTCCTCGCCATTCTTTATCATGTTTCACTTAACCCTAATCCTACCAACAGGGATCTTTGTGGACTCCAGGCCTACATTATGATGTTATATTTCTATATTAGTTTAACAATGTATTTCACGTTTTACAAGTATGTTTACCGATACAGTATTTATATATATATATATATATATATATATATATATATATATATATATATATATATATATATATATATATATATATATATATATATATATATACACACACACACACAAACACATACCTCTCATGCTCCACAAGCCAAAACTGCTGCGTAAAGCAACCAAGAAGGCCTACAAAAGGTAAGCGCTATGCTGTATCAAACCATTCCCAGAGTTCCTCGAAAAAGCTATAAAGACATTCACAAATAGTACACACATGAGAATCCCAAAGCTACACACCCCCTAAGCTGCCAGACCAGTTTCATCACATGCTGGCAAATAATCAGCTGCAGCACAAACAGCAATGCAAACCAATGAGGCTTCCAAGTATGTTCCAAATGCATAGCACTTACCTTGTGTGGGCCTTCTTGGTTGCTTTACACAGCAGTTTCAGGTAGGAGCATGGGAGATGTTGTCAATCTATTTATATAATCCTAACCACCTGGGTTTAGTCAATTAGGTGAGAGCTGATTGGCGATTCCCTCAATTCACAGGTGAGAGATGTGTGTGTGTGTGTATGTGTGTATGTGTGTATGTGTGTATGTGTGTATGTGTGTATGTGTGTATGTGTGTATGTGTGTATGTGTGTGTGTATGTGTGTGTGTATGTGTGTGTGTATGTGTGTGTATATGTGTGTGTGTATGTGTGTGTGTGTGTGTGTGTGTGTGTGTGTGTGTGTGTGTGTGTGTGTGTGTGTGTGTGTGTGTGTGTGTGTGTGTGTGTGTGTGTGTGTGTGTGTGTGTGTGTGTGTGTGTGTGTGTGTGTGTGTCACCGACATAACTCCAAAACCATAGAACCTTGCAACCTGAAACTTTGCATGTACACCAAGAAAACTCCAAGGAAGTGCAGAGTGAATATTGGATGTTTGGGGTAATTAAAACACCACTCTTTTGAAGATAATTAACGGCATTATTTATTTATATCCTTCATAAGGCAATCCTCGGCCACCTTGCTCTCTGGGTCTTAAGGCGTTTCCTGGGTATCCTCACTGGGGTCTGAAGGCACCATGTTTTTTGGCCTGCTCAACCATGCCTTGACTTGGAACAGGCTACAACCATTTATTAACAATGAAGTTGTTTTTCTCCACTTTCCTCACTCATTATTGAATGCATGTTCATCATAGCTACGAATCGCTGGGTACGTTGCAATGCTTATAAACGCCAGGAGACCTCAGTGTTTGTTGCTTCATTTCATTTCCGCACATGCAATCACCACGAGTATCTCTAAAACTAAGGAGAATTACAAAATTTAAGCTCCAGAATCGAACTTACAAGCAGTTCCGACTCCAAGAAAAAAAAATTGGTGTTCATTTGTCCAATTGGGACATATTTGACATTTCGGGCATCTCCGGGATGTGTATGTTTAATATGACGGTTTGGTGATTGCCAATTACGTGCCAAGGGAGCAGTTTCTCATCATCCGTTTCATTGGAGTGCTTAAACCAGTGCTCTACAATATTCAGTCACTGAATACTGCATATAGATCAGATTGAACAAAGTTCAGGGTTACTTGCCCGTGTCGGCCACGTGTCGTTCTGTAGTGCAACAGGGGGTGGCTGCCTGGCTTAAAATGTGAAATTTTATTATCCACGTATCCCGTTTTTGTTCTTCCAGGATACGATCCGTCACTTCAGCATCGATAAATACAAATAAAATTAAACACTTCTTCAAACGCTTTGTGCAGTGTGTGCTAAAGCCACTTGGCGCATTCTTCAACTTTCAGTTGCGATACCGTGGTTCTACACTGGAGGAAGGCAAAATAAATTATATGATCACAACGAGGAAAAAAAAAAAAAAAACTTTTCAGTTCTGAAGTAAAGAATGGCCACATCATGGCAGGAAAGCCAAGAGGTACGCATGCTCACTTTGTGTAGCCTGGATACAAATCCAAACGCAGCTCGAAGCTGTCCGCCCGGTGTTTCACAAGCCAGGCAATTAATCACTGCGCATCATCCCTCAGATGGACGATAAACTGGGTGACATCTGCCGGAATCCCTCACCCATCTCCCCTCCCAACCCTATCCCCTTTATCCCACCCGATCCCTCTTTCCAACACCGACCCTCTCCCCCCATCTATCTCTCTCCCAACCTGCCCCCTGCTCCCCCAATTTTCCTCCGCTGAGGGGACTGTAGCATGTACGAATCAGATTCGGAGCCGAACGGTGGGGTGCACAGGTCGCTACATGTACGAGCTGTTGGTTTTGAATGCTCCCGCTCCCAATCTCGAAGTGCGCGTGTGTGCCGTTGATTGGTATCCACATATGCGGGTTTCAGAATGTGCAATCGAGTCTCCCCCCAGGGCAGGCTCAAATAATCCACATTCATTTTGGCAAGGAGTCACAATTCATGGACCAAGCTGTGAAGTTTTCGGTTGTCAAAGTTTTGTGCCGAGGGATCTCTTCAGGATCGTCGCTGAGCTCCGGACAGCTTCAAACTGCAGTTTGTTTAATAATCTTCTCAGGGATAGTTTTTAGCTCACCTGCAAAGTAGTTCCAGGGAGCTTGTGGGATGGCATTTCGCTAGCCAGTCTGTCCACAAACACTTGCAACTTCTCAGAAACTACACATAAGATTTTAATGAAATTTGACCGCAACCTTCATCAACCGTGATGGCATGAAAAAAAAAATCAATTTAAAAAAAGGGGTCTGATGTGGTCTCCAGAGGGAGTTTACAGGGGGGGTTGCCCCAACAGAGGTATTTGCTTTCTTCTCAGAAACGACACAGACAATTCGGATGAAACTTGACCACACCTTTCCCGCCTTTGGAATAAACTCCCTCACTCTATTCGTTCCCATTCTTCCCTCCAAGCTTTCAAAACAGCTGTTCACCACCACCTCTTATCATCCCCCATCCAAATCCTCGATCTTTTCTACCCCCGATAATCCACCCAAGCCCACGTCCTTCAAATTCCCTGCAATGTTCATCTTCTATTCCCCATGTTCCCCATCCCATCCCTCTCCCTTCCACAGATCTCCTCATGTGTCTGTTCCCCACCGTTTTGTCCCTCCCACTCCCGCCCCTCTTGTCTCATGCCCCATTGATGTGCGTTGTGTGTTCGCTCTCACACGAGCCTCGACAAGGTATACAAAAAACAAAAAAACAAACAAAAAAAACCTTCACCACACGTGATGTACCAAAGTTTGTTCATGACATAAAAAAAAAATCAAAAGGGATTTACTTTCTTCTCAGTTATACATTTTGTGGGTCATCCATGCCTACCAGTGGTTGCTTGGTTATGTTATCCAGCCGCTACAAGGTGAGCGCCTCGGGTTATTGGCCCTATGCTTCGTATCTCTGTGAGGTTCTTTGTCATCATTCCTGCAGCTCCAGCTATCATTGGTCCAACTTTGGCATTCTTCAGCATCCAGGAACTTTTCACTTCATTTTTGAGGTTTTGGTGTTTGGTCATTTTCTTGACTTCTGCATCGTTTAGTTCAAAATCATTGGTTTTAATACCCAAATCAGCAATGCCTCTTCTCTTTTTTTGTACCCAAGTATGCTATCTGGTCGCAACGCTTTGTTTTTGATGTTCACGCTTGATGGAATCATTAGGTCGTACGTGAGCGGGAGGTACTTCCATGTTTTTAGGGTTTTGCTTTTGGTTCATGTTCCCATAAATTTTCTGGAACTGAGATTTCAAAGTTTTTGCAGATGTGCCAACAGATTACTTTACAAACTTCCTCTGTCTGTCTCCCACAGTATGTAGCAACGTTTGTTGAGGCACAGCTCTCTCTCCTCCCCCCAACAAAGCGACGGGTTGTATTTGCTAGTATGTATGTACGTATGGTTTTAAGATCCCACCATACTGCACAGAAATACAAGCAAATCCTTTCTGGGGTCTGAACCCCACCCCCCCCCTGTCTTCGTTCTTTTTTTTTTTGCGGATATGATTATAAATACCATGCGAAGTATCGAGCAATCCCCCTAAACTCAGTCCACTCAATCGATGATGCCAGGAGGAAGGCGTTTGCTTACTTTACCAGTACCCTTATCACTATTGTCAGTTTTTACAGTGTACCTCATCTTCAGCATAGCTTGAGCAAGCACTCAGCAGGATTGCTCTGCACTAATCAACGCTTTGCATAAAATGTATCCGCATTGTGGAGTCTTTGTTGGCTTCATTGCCACCTTGGTTTACACTTAGTAAGTAGTACCTGCTTTTTTGTAATTCTTTCCCATCATCCTCTTTGACAGAACAAAATATAAACCAATGTCACCCGCAGGGTGACCCGTATCTTGCCAAAAGGTGACCACGTGTGACTTCTTTAAGGTCACACTGAGGTGAACAGAGCTGCTATCCACCAGGAGCGACTCCTTAAGGAATATCTGCCTACGAGAGATTCCGATGAGAATCGTTCTTCAGAGCAACCATGAAAAATATGCGTTTGCCTCATAACGTCACCAAATGACGTCATAATGTTACAAGGTTGACATATCCAGAAAGCACTCATCGAGGTGTTCAATTTGAAGTACTACACGATATGGTTCCTAAAACTTGAAAATTTGACCTTAGGCGCTAACCATGAAGGTCAAGGCCAATCGCCACCAAAAATGAATCAGCTGAGCGCCAGACCATGAACTATATTCCCATAAAATTTGAAGACGATCCGATCAAAATTACTCAAAAAATAGGGTTTCGTCGACTCCCCTGATTTGCGACAGTGATCTTGACCTTTGACCTTCAAAATTTTATGCGCTGAAAGGGACCTCTATAGGCCTCTGATATGCGAAGCTACAAAAATTTCCAATGATAACTGTGCTCTGCAGAATTTTTTATACGTGATTACAGACAAACAAAAAAAAATAAGAAATAAAAAAAAAAAAACATACAAGCTGACTAGCATATCTTGCAAAAACTTCGTTTTGGCAAGATAATAAATAGGAGCAGACAGCTCAGAACGTAATTGCTTTGGTGGCGTTTCATGGTGGTGAGTTTCTACTTTTTGCTCTCATGATTTTACTAACTTGAGGCTTGTTTTTTTTTTTGCAATGAAGTAGGAATACTCTATTTTGCAGTGAGAATTGAGAATCTATGGTTGAGAGGGCAGGCACAGCAGGAAGGTGGACTGTGGAGAAGGTTCTTCAAGGTCTGGACAAATCTGACAAAAGTGACAAAGCTGGAGGGTGCAAGGTGTCACCTGACGATGTCAAGTTCACAGCCTAAAAAAAGTCATCTGTAACAATTTATTGGGTGAAATGTACTTTGTGCATACAGAACACAGTCGTGGCCAAAAATATTGGCACCCTTGCACTTTTTTCAAATAACTCACAACACAAACAAGTTGAAATTGACAAAAGTATTTGGTCTCCACAATTCTTTATTTCACGGTTAACATTACAGAGCCTTTTTTTTGATTCAGAAGTTAATATATCCTTTTAAATGAGAAAATAAAAATACTGGCATTGACAAAATTATCGACACCCAACACTTAATATTTGGTAGCACAGCCTTTGGACAAAATAACTGAAGTCATGTGCTTCATATAGCCATGAATGAGCTTCCGACACCTCTCTACTGACAGTTTAGTGCACTCTTCTTGTGCAAACTGCTCCAGTTATCCCAGATTTGAAGGGTGCCTTCTCCCAACTGCTGTTTTCATATCTCCCAAAAGGTGTTCAATGGGATTTAGATCTGGACTCATTGCTGTCCACTTCAGAACAGTCCAGCGTTTTGTCTTGAACCATTCCTGGGTGCTTTTTGAAGTGCGTTTGGGGTCATTGTCCTGCTGCAAGACCCATGAACTTTGACAGAGACCAAGCTTTCTGACACTGGGTTGAACATTGCACTCGAAAATGCCTTGGTAATCCCCTGATTTGATGATGCTATGCACACATTCAAGGCACCCAGTGCCAGAGGGAGCACAGCAACCCCAAAACATCACTGAACCTCCACCATGTTTGACTGTAGGGAAGGTGTTCTTTTCTTTGAAGGCTTCATTTATTTTCTGGAAACATAGAGATGATGTGCTTTATCAAAAAGCTCTAATTTGGTCTCATCTGTCCACAGGACATTCTCCCAGAAAGATTTTGGCTTGTTCAAGTGTGTTTTTGCAAACTCCATCCAGGCTTTCTTATGTCTCTCTCTCAGCAATGGGGTCCTCCTGGGTCTCCTACCAAAGAACCCCCTTTCATCGAGTTGGCTACGGATGGTGCGAGTTGTAACTGTCGTACCTTGTGTCTGAAGGTCAGCTTGAATCTGTTCGGTAGTTGATTGAGGTGCTTTCTCCACCATTTGAACAATCCTTCACTGCAATCTTCGATCAAGTTTTCTCTTGCAGCCACGTCCAGGGAGGTTGGCTCCAGGGTCTTGTGTCCTCATTGTGGAGTCTTTGTTGGCTTCATTGCCACCTTGGTTTACACTTAGTAGTACCTGCTTTTTACACTTAGTAGTGCCTTAAACTTCCGAATAACATTATGTTCAGTGGACACAGTAATATCAAGGTGTCTGGAGATGGACTTGTAGCCTTGAGATTGTCCATGTTTGGTTACAATCTTGTGTCTGACCTCCTCAGACAATTCTCTGATTGTCTTTCTTTTCTCCATGCTCATTGCAGTGTACACAGTGACACAAAATAGCAGAATGACTCCTTTTCTCGATTCAAACTGGTTGAATGAGTGATTTTTATATTGCAGGCACCTGCAACTCACCACAGGTGAGTTCAATTCCAAAGTAAAGGAGAATCACTTGCTTGAAATCTAATTATTTCTAACAATTTTGAAAAGGTGCCAATAATATTGTCCAAGCCATTTTAGAATTGTGTGGAATAAGCTAAGATTTAGTAATTTTATTTTTTCAGTTTTTTTGTTTGTTTTGCTCCACCACAAGCCAAGGAAATACATATGTGGATAACAAAATATTTTTTAATTTCAACAATTTTCTGGAAGAAATGGAACATTATTTGAAAAAACGTGCAAGGGAACCAATATTTTTGGCCACGACTATATTTGAAGTCATCACTGACCCTGAATAAGTCTTTTTGTCGTTTTATATAATACTATCCAATCATATATTAGTTAATTGGTAATTGATGTGAAACTGGCAAATTTTGTGAAATTGAATGGTTTCGAGTTGCTATTAGGTCGTAAAATACGTTTTAGTGGCCCAGAAAGGCCAGTTTTTTAATGCTTATGTTTATGTATTTTATCACTAAAGCATCATCCAATTAAAATATGTTTCCTCATTGATGTTAAACTTTGGCAGATTGAATGAAATTTAATGCATCTCAGTTGAGGTCATAACAATCAATCCCCAGTTGGTCGGTTAATTTAAGAATAAATATATACATTTGTTGACTATCAATTTTGGTTTGAGTTGGGGTGTGAAAAGACCCGAGAGTTGGGAAGATTACGTTGCAAAATATTGTTACGTTTGAGGGGGGTGGTATGCATTCAAAGGGTAATTAGGATGTTTAATTAGGTATGCCATGCTGTTCGAGTTTACCAGGATCTCGATGTAATAAGTAGCAATTCAGTGGTGATAAGTTGTCTAGTAAATGTTCATTTCTTCAAGGGGGAAATGATAAATGTCACGTAATTAGATAGGGACACGGGATAGGGTAAGTGTGTCTGCGTAAACCCCTTTTGGTATTCTCTGAAGACTGGCCGTGACGTCACAGGACAGTGCAGCGGATGGCTCCGCCCCGTGATCAGGATTGGCGGAAGGCGATGGCGGTGGGCCAATAAACGGCTCGATTGAAGTGACGAGGACCAAGGATAAAAAGGTTCTGTTCGGGGTCGAAAAGGAAGAAGAAGATTACAACCAGAACGATCGTGTTTTTTTGGTGTGGAAGCTGTGGCGGCAGAGAGCGTCCTGGTTGCTTGGCTGAATCGATCGTGTTCTTGATCGTGTCTGGGAGCCTTGCCGAGCCTCGTACCTCGCTTTGGTTGGCTCTGGGGTTCTGCTGGCTCGGAGTGCGGGGTCGGGCGGACCTGCCTCCCTCTCCTGCTCGCGGCTTGGCGCCGGAGCTGGTTCCCTGGCGGCTGTGAGCGGACTTGGGCCAAGACCAGGAGGTCGACAGCACCACGGTTTCTCCTGCCCCCCCCCCCCCCGACGAGAGCAAGGCCGGCTCGTCCGACGCCGATCCAGGGACAGTTGCGTCCACACCACGGTCCAGCCTGACCACCAGAAATAGCTACGGTGTGTGTGTGTGTGTGTGTGTGTGTGTGTGTGTGTGTGTGTGTGTGAACTTGGCGCCTTAGAGGGATTGAGAACTGTATATTCATTGGAATTGTCTGTTTTTCCCCACGCCCGATCACACACCATCCCGTCGAATCGCCCCGGATCCCTCTTCTTGCCGAGTCTTGTTATTTCTGGTCAATCGTAAAAACGAATAAACATCATCAACTCAGTGAAAAGCGACTCGTGCCACCTTCCTCGTCCCGTTTGCGGTAGAGCGATTGGAACCGCCATCTTTGGGTTAAATAAATAAACCGCCTCCATCGTTTCGGCTCATTCTACGTTGGCGGGACTGTTCAAGTCCCGTGGACGTCACAATATGTTGGAAGGATTGGGGTTAAAATAGCAAGTCAGACCTGTATAGACTCGAGTCAATTAATTAACAACACATGATGCTTTCATAAACATATTGGAAGTTTGAAAGCAACCCTAATTGTGAACTATAAAATGACTGATTGCAGGCACATCTTTAAAAATTTGCCATGGAAATAAATAAAAAACCCACTGGTGTGTGTGTGTGTGTGTGTGTGTGTGTGTGTGTGTGTGTGTGTGTGTGTGTGTGTGTGTGTGTGTGTGTGTGTGTGTGTGTGTGTGTGTGTGTGTTAAGAATTTATTTAGGAGCGTTTATCAACACAATTAGGCTGCTTACAATCATGAGAATGGCAACTCCACAGAATTTCCGTGGGACATGTCATGCAACATTGTGAATTGGACATTGTTTTAACTAACGAACCATGCTGTTGTTTCATTTGGCTTCTAAGTTTGTAATGGCATAAAGCAAGACAGATAGGGGAGGGAAAGAGTTAAATATTCCACCATTTTGATGAGCTAACGAAGAAATAACATGTCATGATACAAGAATAGCCTCTTGCTTGGAAGAACAGAAAACAGGGTTGTGAGGACAGAGTTGGTTGGGGCTTTTGGGGGAAGTGGGGGGGGGATGGACGAGGACTTATGGTGCCATTTGAAGCCTTAGGTTTGAGGACAGGGTTGGTGGGGAGGGGGTGGAGGACGAGTTCAGGACTCGGGGTTGGTGGGGAGGCGGTGGCGGAGGGGGATGAATTGAGGACTTGGGGTTGGGGTTGGTGGGGAGGGAACAGAAGGAGACGAGTTGAAGACTTGGTAACATTTTACATTACACGGAATTTCCGTGGGTACGTGCTAGTTTTAGATATTCTCCCCCATTTTTGAACCATGAAAGAGAATGAAAACTATACTACATGAAAAAATAAACCCACAAAATTAAAATAAAATATTTTTTCCAAGGTTAAGATGACATGACATGGTGGACCACCTGCTTGAAGCCCGAGAAAGATCAGTTAAAAGTGACATTTCATCTACAATTTTAGTAAAAGATGCGACATTTATCCAGGCCATTGAAGGAGCAGCATACAAGGTACCTTGTTGATGGAGCGCAATTTGGGATATTTGAAGTGGGGCGTTAATTTTTTACCCTCCATACAAGTAACCGATACAAAAGTTGAATAAAATAACGTATGGCTGAAAAAAGTACAAAAACACGTTTGTGTGGACAGTGGACATAGTAACCAATATATATATATATATATATATATATATATATATATATATATATATATATATATATATATATATATATATATATATATATATATATATATATATTCCTTCAGCACAAAGCACAACACTGTCAGTGGTATAAATATACATCATTGTACAAAACATCTAAAATGAAATCATTAATTAATTAAATAAATAAATAAATAATAAAAAAATCTGACATAAAAAGAACTGAGCCACAAAACTGAAACTTGGAAGACAAACGTGCAAGTTGTGTAGATCCATTTCCTGAGGATTTCAATACATTGGGTAATTGCACACATGGTCAAACAATTCAACATAATGAGGAGATTGTTTTTTTGTGGCTATCTTTTGATCAAAGCACTCACATTCTACTCAGTCTCTGCAAAGTTAATTGTGATAAATATTCAAAAACATTGCTATTTAATGGAATTTATGCAATTTTTCAGGAATTCAATTAAAGCAGCCTCATAAATATCTGAGTGGTTGTTGCTTGGGATTATGTCAATATTCCCCAATAGCTATTGTTGATGCACCATCAGTGGTCACTTGGCATGGACCATTAACATTGTCCATAGCAAGCAACAGCGCATGAGGGTCTATGCTTTGCCTACCTGAGCGGAGTGCAACAATCCCATCACTGAGTGTTACAGAACAGAAGCAAGGACAACTTGTGATGGACCGCACTGTCGAAAAAATCAAAAATTGCAGCGTGAAATCCAGTTCCACGGAGAATGGAGCGAATTGATCGCTGATTACCTTGTTAAAAACTCTCAACGTTTAAAGGAGCAGTGATTAGTGGGACACTGACTATTCCCGATTGCCTCATGCCAATGATGGAAATGCTGTCAATACAGCCAATTGGAAAACAACAAACACATGTGTTTGGGGATGGCTTTTTTTATTTTTTTTAATCAGGGTCGAAAGCTCGTAGTGGAGCTGCTATACACACATCTCACACATGGATATAGACAAATACACGAGACAACACAGGATTGTCAGAAAAGACAAACACAGCCACTGAGCTTGAGGGAAGTGCCGTCACTTCCCAGGGCATTATGGGTTACCAGCAACGTCACAATGACTCCGCCTTTCTCATCACACTCAGTGGGGCATTTTGCAAGGAGGAACCTCCTCCTCCCCATGAATGGCAACCGATGGGAATGGTCTGTGCTCTTATCCTTTTGAATGCTGAACGTCACGTAAGGAAGCAGCAGATACGAAGGTGGGATGCACAAGTGTGTATGTTTGTGTTTTTTTTGGATAAAAATTTTCGGACCAAATTGTCAGGTTTCCTCCCCCTCCCCCACCCCACAACGCAGCGCAAGTATCAGATGTACTTCAAAATTCCTGCACAACGGAAGTTAATCAGTCGAATCAAGGTCCACCAAAGCCCTCCCCATTGGCGTCTGACAAATGATCCAACAGTGTATTCAGTTGATTGCACTGGACGATGACAATTTGAAACGCAAGCTTAAACATGGTTGACATTTCCATCCAAATACACCACTGGTAAGAAGTTTCAAACACCCCCTTTTTCCAGTTTTTACTGAAATTTAAGCAGTTTAATGTTTCAATGTACTCTGAAATTAAAGCAGAGAACAGATAAACAATTGCAGATAAAAAAGAAATCATGGAATCGTTTTGTTGAACAAAATGTAATCTAAATTTTTGACTGATAAAAGTAGCCACCTTTTGCAGATATAACAGCCGAACATACTCGTGGCATTCTTTCTACAATGGAAATCAAATATTGTTCAGAAAGTTCTTCCCAACACTGTTGCAGATGTTCCCACAAATGTATTGCACTTGAAGATTGCTTTGCTTTCACCCTTCTGTCCAGTTCATCCCAAACCAGCTCGATGGGGTTAAGTCTGGAGACTGTGTTGGCCATTCCATGATTTGAAGCCTACCGTGTTGTTCTTTTCTTCTAAGGTAGTTCTGACAAAGCCTTGAGGTATGTTTTGGGTCGTTATCTTGCTGTAGGATGAACCCCTGACCAACTAGGTGTAGACCAGAGGGTATTGCATGGTGCTGCAAAATGTTGTGGTAGCCCTTTTGGTTCAGGGTGCCAGTCACTCTGTACAAGTTGCCGACTCTGGATCCAGCAAAAGAGCCCCAGATCATCACGCTTCCTCCTCCATGTTTGACAGTTGGTGTCACACACTGAGGAACTATCTTTTCACCTACTCAACAGCATGCAAAAACCATGCGTGATGAACCGAAGATTTCAAATTTTGATTCAACAGTCCATAAGACATTCTTCCAGTTTTCAGTAAGTCCACTGGCAGGTGCTTCATGGCCCAGGCAAGACTCTTTTTCTTATTTTGCCATCTTAGCAATGGCTTTCTTCCTGCCACTCGACCTGTCAAACCTGCAGCTCGAAGTCTTCTCTTCACAGTTGAAACTGAGACTTCCTTACTTCAACCAGTGTTTAGCTGTGCTTGAAGCTGCTGTCCTGTGAGCCACCTATCACGTAAGCTGTTGACTCTCAGAAACTTGTCTTCTGATTGTGTTGTGGCTTTGGGTCTACCAGAGTTTCCTCCAGTTTCCAAGTGCCTTTTGATGGAGTAGGAAACTGTACTCACTGACACCTTGGCTTGCTTTGCAATATCGCTAAAGGAAAGACCTTGACTTTTAAGGTTTATAATGGTCTCTCTGTCTTCCTTTGTTAATTGTCTTTTTCTCGCCATTATGATAGCAATCTACTACTTCCTGCAGTGCAATATTGTCCAAATAATGCTTCAGATGGTGTAGCAACACTGTCTGTTCCAATACTGCTTTTATAGACAGAGGGTTTGTAAATATTCAACAAAAGTTGGGACACTGGACTTGAACTGCTTAAATTTCAGTAAAAACTGGAAAAATGGGGGTGTTCTAAAACTTGACTGGTAGTGTATTTTTAAACATTGAAATGTTTTGCCAAAAACAAAAGCAAAAAAAGAAGCAGTTTTGCTCAATGCCAGTGCTGCACAGATTTGCCAAATATTTGTTAAAAAAAAAACAACAAACAACAAACACCACTGATAAATTCTTTGAACAAGATTCACCACCCCCACCCCAACCCCTTTTGTGAATCACAGGTTTGTTTAAATTCAAAGGTCATTGATAAAATTCCTGCTAAACATCCACGAAATGAAGAGTAAATGGCGAAGAAAGATAAAAAGCACATACTTCTACTTACCCCGCCGCACATGCCCGTCTGCCCAGCTGTCTTGCGGCTGCCCTTTTCCCATGGCTCCAAGTGGGTAACCTGTTAACAAGGTTGCACAGAACAAGAATACAAAACACCTCAAACAATTTTCACGACAAAATATTAATTCATCATCACAGATAGGGTTTAATTTTAAAAAATGAAAAGAACAAAGGTTGCCAAATGCTTGGATAATACCAATTACCTCATATTACTGAACTTTTAAGCTTGGTGTTGGCTTAACGGTTAAGGTGCTAGGCTTAAGAACCTAGGGGCTTGAGTTCAAGCCTGTCGGGCCATTGAATCAACACCAGGAAGGGTTGACTCAGCCTGTCATCCTTCTGAGGTTGACAAAATGAGTACCAGCTTGCTGGTAGTGGGGACATTATTGCATCAGCGGCACAGCTGTGCCCCCCCCCCCCTTTTCCAGAAAATGATGCAGCTAAGCAGCCACAGGCTGTATACGAATAAATAAAAAGAACTAAACTTTTGGGCAAGATATTGTCTCTTCATAAATATAAGCCAGTAAACCTGGCAACATATTTTGAATGATTAACGTTTCATACGTCACATTGGAGGAATCTGCCTTAAAACATTGGATATGGTGACATTATTACAAGGAGTGACCTTCAAATTTCACTATCCTCAAGATAATTAATTAATAAAATAAATAAATAAGCACAAGCATTGAAATATATTTAGAATTTCAGACGGCGATACAAGATTCAAATATCTTTCCACACAGCTCCAAGTGGGTAACCTGTTAACATGGTTACACAAGGAACCAACCCCACCCCTTCTTTGTTCGTTTTCCCCCTCCCCTCTCTGTTGCATCCTGATCCATTCATTGTTCTAGCTCTTCCATGAGCCTCGACGATGTATCTAAAAAGAGGGGAAGGAAGGGGATGGAAAAAAAAGATAAGGCTAGAGTATTAATTTGTTTTTTTTTGTTTTTTTACAAGATATACATGTTAAAACCCCAAAATGTAACACACTTTGATGGCCTTACATATTGCAAGTCTAGTGCATAGCAAAACAATATGCGTGGAACACAATGAAGTTCATCCAAAATATCAGACAAAAAAGGTTTCCATCTGAAAGTTCTCGTGAAGCCTCAGTGGATATTCATCAAAACTCGATTTCTGACAAAAAAAGCTACATTGAACACAAATGATGGATTTATGCCACAAACACCGGACAGTTGGAAAGACAAGGCCCCAACTAGATTTGGAGACTTTTAATGCACTTGCTCAATGTCTTTCAAATTTCCTATGACAAGAAAATTAATAAATAAATAAGTAAAATCAAAAAATTTCAGATCGCTTCTTCCCCAATGGCTTGGTTACTTCAGACGTTTTTCATGGTTGGCAAAACAGCAGCCGTGGTGGTGGGACCTGAATGTTGAAACGGTCAAGGGTCAATGCCGATGCTTGTATGGCGGGTGATACAGCTGCTCAAAGCCATGGCCAGGCCTTGTGTACAGGTGTTTTATCACAAAGATGGAATACACATTTGCTAAACATCCCTCGGTGCCTGGATCTAATAGACCACCACTACTTTTGCACGAAGCTGGTAAAATATTCTTCCGCGACTGCAGTTTTATGAGGCATGTTGCTAATCAGTATTC
>NC_140961.1:135461937-135489437 GCF_056783735.1 Eptatretus burgeri
TGTGCCTCTTCAAGGTTTGATATTAATCGGACAAGTGGTTCCCAAGTTATGGCCATTTATTTACCAAACCAATGACAGGACATGGTGCTATGACGTCACAATTAACGTAACAATTCTTTTTTTTTTTGCACGTCGGCCACGCACTAGTTTTTATAACTTGGTCAAAAATTATCACATAGTCTCATCCTTGACTTCTGAAACAATGTACATCGTCAAATAGCGCTCGTGAACCATCGTAGTCTTCAGACTTGTCACGATTTAGTTTTACTACAATTCAGGTTCAACTTACTGAGTATCAGCAATTGCCTGCACGTCGTCATGGCATTATGGAGGCACGAGAACAGGTACAAGCGTCGCCGGGTCTGGTCAGGACGATTACAAATTGTCCTTCATGTTGAACGACGGAGGAATTCAGAGTTGCGTAACGACGGACAGCGATGTAACGACCGACAAGGTTTAACGCGAAATCGAAACGAAAGACAAAAAGGGCATTTGAGGTTAACAACAAAAAAAAATGAAGGCGCTTGAGGCCTACCCACTTTGTAGTAAATCTCATCAACAACCTCGTGGTAGGTCTTCAACTCGTACAGCTCCACTTTGAAGTAAGGCGAGGAGAGGATGTTCGTCAGGATGAGCGTGTTTACATTCATCGTCTTTTCGTTTCCCCAAAGCGGGAGAACGTTGCCGCGGCCTGGTCCAGCCGCCATTTCGCACACTCAATCACCACCGCACCGGATCGGCTCGCTGGGGTGCACAGAGTCCAAACGTCAGGAAGAAAAAAAGAAATGTTTTTGGTCCAAACGAAGAAACGGAATATTATTTTTTTTATATATATATATATATATATATAACATATGTTGAAATAAGAAAGAAATAGCCGAAATACCTAAAACAATAGTTCTTAAAAAAAATCTCAGCGTCGTTCGCGTCTCCAGCTTGAAATGGCCGCGAATAGCAGCACTGCGCATGCGCGGAGGAGAAACGGCTTTGTTGTTGTTTTACGGTCGTTACTTCCTTTATTATTATTATTTTTTATTATTTTTTAATTTTTTATTTTCTCACACGCAGCACGTGGTTGCAAGTATCATCATTGCTTGGGAGCGCCGCTTGCCGTTGATGCAGTGCCTCCCCGTACTTTGGGGTGAGAATTTAGAATTTGTGCAGAGTGCCGGTGATGGCTCGCCTCTTTGCGAAAGATAGTGGAATCTTTATCAGCGGAGAAAGAAGTGAATGTTCTGAAATTCTGATTAAGTATGCATCCATGTGAGAGGAAGGGAAGGCGAAGGGTAGAGGGGGGAAAGGATAGGAGTGGAAGGAAGGGAAAGGGAAATATGACTGCAAACACAGCGAACAATTGAACGTTTTCACAACGTTGTGCTTTGGTTGTGGCAACGTGCAAACCGATGGCTTGTGTTATGTTATCACGACGTTATGGTACAACATTAACACAAACTTTAATATGGCAGCATTGATACCAATTAAACATAGGGCAATACCCCCCTGGGCACACAACCTGGATAAGACAACCAGTGACCCACTGGTAGGCATGGATGACCCAAAAAATATGTAAGGGAGAATACCATCGATGGCTTTTTTTTGATGCCATGAACAAACGTTGGTACATCACGAGTCATAAAGGTTGTGGTCAAGTTTCATCGAAATTGTGTGATTTTGGGGGTCAACCGCACCCCCTCTCCTTCCCCCCGTAAAACCTCTTAGACCCCAATTTTTTCTATTGTGATGAACAAACATTGGTACATCATGAGTGATGAAGGTTGTGGTCAAGTTTCATCGAAATTGTGTGTGTAGTTTCGGAGAAGAAAGCAAATACAAATTTTGAGGGGCACCACCCCATACACCCCCACATCTTGATTTTTGTAATGTCGTGAACAAACTTTGGTAGAATATGGGTGATAAAGGTCGTGGTCAACCTTAATCAAAATTTTGGTTTCAGACCAGGTCACTCTACCCTGGATATGCTGCTTCTGCTCTCCCAACAATGGTTGGAGGTCCTCAATGTCAGACATGAAATCAGAGCTATATCCCGAGACATATCATGTGCTTTTGACATGGTCTGGCACACTGCCCTGCTCAGTAAACTCTCTTCCTATGGTATCCAAGGCCGTCGCCACTCATGGCTCGCAGATTTCCTCTCCTGTCGCGGCCAACGTGTGGCCCTAAATGGAGTTCTTTCATCCCCTCTTCCTGTCCAGACTGGAGTTCCTCCAGGTAGCGTTCTGGGCCCTGTTCTTTTTCTAGTTTTCATCAATGATTTCTCCAACTCTGGAAAATCCTCTTTATCTCTTTGCTGATGAGTCCACCCTCTGCTGTACCATCTGTCATCCCTTCTTCATTCTCTGCAGATCTGGGTAAAATCACAACCTGGGCCAACACTTGGAATATGTCTTTCTATCCAGACAAATCTCACACTCTCATGATGTCTCCCCGAAAGGACTGTTTGGAAAACACCCCCATCTAGTTTTTCAAAAATCCGCTGGAAGAAGTCCATTCATTCAAGCTTCTGGGTCTCACTATCTGCTATGATCTCACTGGCGCTAGTCTGGTTCTCCGTCTGCTCGAGCGCGTGGTCTGATTCCATCTCGCTGGTGCTAGTCTGGTCCTCCGTCTGCTCAAGCGCGTGGTCTGATTCCATCTCGCTGGCGCTAGTCTGGTTCTCTGCCCTCGTCTCATCGCTGGCTCTGGGCTCGTCGCAGCGATCCCTCACCTCGTCTCACCGCCGCTGGATTCGGCTGCCCTGGTCCGTCTTTTGGCGACTGGAGCTCCAGGAAGTGGTGGACGACCAGCCGCACTCTCGCGGCCCAGGTAGCCAGCCACGTTCTCGTCCCTCAGCTCGACTTCCCTCCCAGCTGAAGGAATAATAAAGACCCTTGAGGTCCATCTCTTTTCTTTGGGTGTGTGTCTGTGTGTGGTCCTGTCTTGTTTAAGTAGCAACTGGTTAAGTGCTTTTGCTGTACATTATTTGCATTCTTTATAGTCGGTTTAACTCTGCCCTTTATGTGTTCCTTCCCCGATTATTGCAAATAAATATCCCTATATTTAAATATTTCAGCTCGTCTTTGTGCTTTCCTTCATTGGTTTAGCACGGTGCGTGTTGGTGGATTATAAAGGCCGTTGCTGCTGTAGATGTACCTTTGGACCGACGGGACCTCGGTAACCATCTGCTCGGGTTACGCATGGGTCGAGCACAGAAACGACTCATCCCGTTCGAGCCCCGTTGAGGGTGTGAATCCCTCTGTAGCTCGCCACGTGGGCCTCTTGGTATTTTGAAGTTTGACAAATAACCCTGTACCACGTGGTTGAATTATTGACGATTCATGATCCTGTAAGGGACCCGTACCTTCAGAGTTATCTGAGGGTAACGATCTGAATTCCGGGTGTTCGGTGGAGTCGACTCTATTGCTCCACCGAGCGGTCGTGCTTGTCGCCGACATCCGGCTCACACAAATTGGTGTCAGGAGTGGGATACGAACCCCCTCCGCCTCCATCAACAAAAGTTACAGGTTCGAATTCACAACAAATTGGTAGTCAGGAGTGCGATTCGGCTCCTCCGCCTCTGTAGAGAAATTCACGGGATTTGGACCAGGGGTGCGGAGCAACCCCCCCCCCCCGTGTCCCCCAAATTGCGAGCGATATTAAATTTCCGATAAAGCGATAGAGGTCGCAATTAGTGCGGTGGGAGTGGCGGCGCACGAGCGCCCCCTCAGTCAAATTTCCGCCTCGGTCCGTGGCGAATCGGCCTCGTCAGGGCCGTTTGACTGGGGCCGGTTGGGGGAGATATTACAAAGAATGGAAAACAAAATGGACGCAAATGCGCAACGGATGGACGCAAATGCGCAAGTTGCACAAGAAATGAAAGAAGAAATGCAGGGAATGCAAAACGAAATAAAAGCGGGTGCACAAAACATAAGGGATGAGATGAAGAGTGAGATGCGAACACAGCGGGGTGAGATGCAGAGCATGGGTTTGAGTCTCCAGGCAGGGCAAGAGGCAATGAGGGCAAACATAAAGGAGGTGAGTAGCGAAATGCGGACCGTGGGCGAGAAAATTACGGCACCACGTGGCGGAACGAGTGAGCCATGGGAGAGTGTAACGGCTGTCCGGACCACGATTGAGACGGGTGAGGCCGAGGGGACGAGCAGCGCCACAATCAAGGGGACGACGGAAGAATTAAATGAGGTGATGGAGACGCAGATAAAAGAGACAAAGGAAGAAACTAATGAACGCGAGGGGGCGACGGAAAAATTCACGGAGACACAAAGGGAGACGCAAGAGACAAAGGAGGGAACACCAGAGACGCGGGAGGTAGAACAGGAAAAGGTGAATGAAATACGGGGTAAAAAGGATAAAGAACACACACACACATAGAGTTAGGAGGGGACGATGAGGTTGAGCATGGGGAATGTTTCGTGACCCGGTGCAAGCAGAAGGATAGCCTCCTTCAGGAACAGAGGGAGAAAATACGCTCTCTCGAAGCAGATCGCGACGAGGTGAGTCCGGTCGGACCGAACGAGGTTGAACGGATGAGTGCTGTGAACGGGTACACGCGGAGCTTGGGGGTATGGAAACCCCGGGATTTCTTGAGTTGACACGATTACCCGATGTGATTGTCCCGGAGTGTGTGGGTGGTGCGGGTGTGTTGAAAGGTGAGTATAGCGTGAATGAAATTGAGTGCGTGAGTGGAAATGGACGGACCGATCCAGACGGGAGACGGGTGTGGCGAGCCTTCTGCGCCATGTAAAGTTATTTTGGTAACCGCACTGGTCCCGCGAGACGCCACGTACGAGGCCCATTCGGAATTTCGCGGACGGCCCTCACGTGCGCGACTGCATGGAGGGATTCCAGTGCGGGAACGTCCCGCGTTTCGAAAGAGACCGTCACGCGGATGGCTAAAATGGCGGCGAGGGTTGTTGGAATTCAGCAAACAGGGGTCCACATGCGAGCGCGTGTGCGAAGCTCCACGTGCTGCATGCCACGTGTTCTGTTCGCGGAGTGGGTTTTTGGGACGATACACTCGTGCTGGCCTGCGCGGGAAACCGCGCATTGCAGGTTCGGTGCACCAGTGACGTCATCGGCGCGGACCTCGCGGCGCGAGTTATGGGCGAACAGCACACGTTGGCTCGCGTGGGGAATCCCTCAAAGTCGAGCGCTTGACAGGGCGACAACAAGTCCTCGATTATCGGCCACCGGAAGGGACTAGTGAGTGAGCCGTCGACCGCCTCCATGGCAGTGCAAAAATAAAAAGCCTCTCCAAGTATACGCCCCAGCCAGGATGTGGCAAGCATCCTCGTTTGGGCAAAGGAAGCACTAGTTTAGCGGGATGGGTTTAGCTTAGTTAGACCGGCCTCCTGGGGGCGCTGAGCCATCCTCCATGGCACCCGTGGACTAGTTCGTGGGAATTTAGTTCAGATTTAGAATGGGAAATGGATTTTGGGAGACATGGACAGACATGGACTGTGTAGTGGGGATGTAGCTTAGCTACGTAGATTAAATGGAACATGCATGAGAATAAGGGATGACGAGGGAGCACGAGTTAGTTAGGGGAATTATTCAGCAGAATGGTAGTGTTGAGTGATGTGAGTAAATTGAGCCATGAGAAATGAAAAATTTATCATGAATGAATGTGGGTCAGTGGGCCCAAGTGTGTGAGTGGAGTGAATGTGGAATGATTGGTGCGAATGAATGAGAGGGGGGAGGAGAGAGTCCCACCCAAGTGACTCCGGGGTCAGTGTAATGTTAGTTAGTGGATTAGTTAAATTTACCAAAAGAAGGTCGTTTTGTTGTTGGTGTGGGAATAAGGCTCGAAACCCATTTGGAAGGGTGCAGGAGTCCATGGACCGGCTGGAAGCGTGGCTGTTAAAAGGTGAGTTTTGAGTAGAGGGCACGCCAGGCACGGAGAAGTCGGCCAGAGTAGGCCAAGGGTCCAAGGGACCGGGATAGTGTAGTGGGCACGGGGGACCCTCGGAAAGGGACCGGTAGCGCCAAAATGCAACGTGGGCATCGGAGGGGGGAAATGCCAGGAAGGGCAACCCCCCGCATTCATAGGGAGCAGGTAGGCTCAAAAACAGCCTCAGGGCCCGGGGGTGCCATAGTTCGAGTTTGGCAGAGGGGAAATTCCTGCCAGTTGAGCCATGCTGCCCAGCCATGAAATTGTGCAAGGGCATGAGTGAAAACTTGAGGGCTTGGCTCAAATTTATAATGGGACACCAACACAGGTGACGGGAATCATGGTTTTTAGAACCGATAGTTTAAAGTGACAGACGTTTTGGAAAAGCCCCGGGGTAGTTTAAAATTAATAAAAGATAGGATAGTTAGAAAAAAAGTATACCCCTTCGCACCATCCATCCCTTCACTTTCTGTAGGCCACTGGGACCCACCTGGGTAAGATGGCTGAAATTTGTGGGAGGCCATTCTGAGGCTTTGTTGGGCCTCAAGACAGGACATTCCTTATTCCCCTCTTCCTTATTCCCCTCCAAAAGGGATTTTAGGGGTTGGGAGTAGGCTAGGTTGATAGGATAGGTTAGCCGGACAAAGACAGAAAGGGGGTTAGGGAGACAAAATTATAAGGGGGAAAAAAGGGGGGGGGTAAATTTTGTTGTTTTGTGTTGCAAATTAAGGTAGGGGGTATGGACAGAGACAGGCAAAGGCGATAGGTTGGGGGGAGACTGTGGGGTAGGTCCAAGCCTATTGCCCGAGCGGCCGGCACTACCACACTCCCTCCACAAACCTCATGGAACCAGACCAGAGGCCGGCCAGCTTCACATGACGGCCTGTGTTTGTGCTCCATCTTTTGGTCCGCATTGCCTTGCCTTGCCATACCTTGTTTGCCTGCCTCTGCCATGACCCCATGCCTGCTACCCTCTTTGCATTGCCCCTGTGTTCAGCATCTCAACCATGTGCGCCAGGACCATCGCCAAGTGTGTTTGCCAATACTGCCCTGTAGGCAGCCACACCACGAGGACTGCGTTGTGCAGCCCGTGCATCGTTGTTTGTTCATCTCCATCCATTCTCCTGTGCCAGAGACTGCGTTTGAGCCGCAGAACTGTTGACGTTGCAATGACTTTTTCTCTTCCACAGATCACAGGTCCTGGGCCATGGTTAGTGTAAATATTAGTTAAGATTGTAAATAGGTTTAACCCACCAGTTGCCTGACGTAGCGCCGGCAATTGTAGTTAAGTTGTCCGTGTGAGTCTGTTATTTAGTTACGCAGTGCATTAGGTTATTTATTTTTGGGACATGTGTAAAAAAAATGTCGCACTCAGGGATCCGCAGGTAAAACATACTAGGGGAGAACTTATACATGCTGGTCACACGAAAATTTGACGACTCGGGACGAGTCTGTAATAAGGGGAGGTGGTAGTGTTAAGAATTTGGAAGCCTTGTGCACACAGACAGACAGCCGTTTCCTATAGCTCAGTTTTATCGGTATATGTGTGTTTCTAGTCAGGGTCCTATCCCGAGTCTGGTGGGAATTGGATGTTCATGCGCTGCAGAGTTATTTTGATAGTTAGGATTTTTATAACAACAACAACAATACCGACGCATCTGCCTTCGCTTCCTTCCACCATCCTCCACTGGCACCGTTGCACAAGTGCGTTTCAGCACGTACGTGGGCGGAGTTCACAAGGACCTGACGTCTCTCTCGCCCAATCTGGGGGATGCGAGTGAGGTTGCGGACGGTCGACCAACAGGCGCAGGCCACGCATGAGCGGACCGCGCCCGAGAAGAGGACGAAGGAACGGAGAACAAATAATTACGCTCTGTCTGCTCGAGTGCGTGGTCTGATTCCATCTCGCTGGCGCTAGTCTGGTTCTCCGTCTGCTCGAGTGCGTGGTCTGATTCCATCTCGCTGGTGCGAGTCTTGTTCTCTGCCCTCATCTCGTCGCTGGCGTGGTCTGGTTCTCTGCCCTCGTCTCGTCACTGGCTCTGGGCTTGTCGCAGCGATCCCTCACCTCATCTCGCCGCCGCTGGATTCGGCTGTCCTGGTCCGTCTTTTGGCGACTGGAGCTCCGGGAAGGGGTGGACGACCAGCCGCGCGCTCGCGGCCCAGGTAGCCAGCCACGTTCTCGTCTCTCAGCTCGACTTCCCTCCGAGCTGAAGGAATAATAAAGACCCTTGAGGTCCATCTCTTTTCTTTGGGTGTGTGTCTGTGTGTGGTCCTGTCTTGTTTAAGTAGCAACTGGTTAAGTGCTTTTGCTGTACATTATTTGCATTCTTTATAGTCGGTTTAAGTCTGCCCTTTATGTGTTCCTTCCCCGATGATTGCAAATAAATATCCCTATTGTTAAATGTTTCAGCTCGTCTTTGTCCTTTCCTTCATTGATTTAGCAGGCCACGCATGAGCGGACCGCGCCCAAGAAGAGGACGAAGGAACGGAGAACAAATAATTACGCTCTGTCTGCTCGAGCGCGTGATCTGATTCCATCTCGCTGGCGCAAGTCTGGTTCTCCAAAAGTGGATTAATGTTGGTGAATTAAAAAGGCCGTTGCTGCTGTCGATGTACATTTGGACCGACGGGACCTCGGTAACCATCTGCTCGGGTTATGCATGGGTCGAGCACAGAAACGACTCGTCCCATTCGAGCCCTGTCGAGGGTGTGAATCCCTCGGTAGCTCGCCACGTGGGCCTCTTGGTATGTTGAAGGTTGGCAAATAACCCTGTATCACGTGGTTGAATTATTGACGATTCACAGTCCTGTAAGGGACCCGTACCTTCGGAGTTATCCGAGGGTAACGATCTGAATTCCGGGTGTTCGGTGGAGTCGACTCTACTGCTCCACCTAGCGGTCGTGCTCGTCACCAATACCCGGCTCACAACAATATATATATATATATATATATATATATATATATATATATATATATATATATATATATATATCCTGTATATACAGGGTGTCCCAAAAAAATATACAACTTTTCATCTGCAAAGAGGATGGTCATAACTTATATTTTAAAAAAATATATATGGCTGGATAGAAAGCTGAAAGGTTGAAGTTTATTGTACCAATGTCAAAATTGCCACCAAAATTTAAATTTTGGTAGAGAACCGTCGTTTTCTTTTAGACCACATGTTCGACATAGGCTCCACTTTGTCCGATCACTGTCTGCAAATGCGTTGTCATGTTCTCCATCACTTTGGGAAACGTTTCCTGAGGAATGTTCTGGATTTCTCGGTGGACGTTTTCCTTCAGCTGATCAAGAGTCTGAAGTCTAGGGTTTCCATAGATCCTGTCCTTGAGATCCCCCCACAAGAAGAAGTCTGGAGGAGTAAGGTCAGGGGAATATGGTGGTCACTCAACGTCTTAGTAGAGGGAGATAAAGCGGCCCTCAAAATGTTGGTTGAGAAAACGCCTCGTTTCCCTGGCTGTATCGGGCGGTGCCCCATCCTGCTGGAACCACTGGGTTCTCATCTGGATCAGGTTGTTTCTCCTACGGGCCTGAGTACGTAGCTCTGGCAGATAGAATTCCTGAATCATTTCACGACAGTTCCTCTGGTTTACCGTGCAAGTGCGTCGCTGGTCATCTTCAAAGAAGTATGGACAAATTATCCCAGACCAACCAACCGCCACCCACATGGTGACTTTGAGAACAAATCGAGGCACCAGCTCAGTTGATGCATTACCAGGATTTTCACTTCCCCAGTGCCGAAAGTTTTGCTTGTTTACCTCCCCGGACAAGTGAGCATGGCATTCGTCCGTCATGTGAAGTTTTTTGAGGAAGTCTGCATTTTCCTCCAACTTTCCTGAGAACCAATTTGCAAAGTCTAGTCGTTTGCATTTCTGTTGATCAGTCAGCACCGTTTCCGTTTGAGTTTTGTATGGAAACGCATGAATGTCATGGCGAGGGATCCTTTGAACGGTGCTCTTATTAATGTTTGTCTCAGCAGAAAGTCGTCGAATAGATTTTTTGAGACTCTGAACGACCGCCTGTCTCACCATTTCCACATTTTCTTCACTACGACCTGTCCTCTACCGACCACTGTGACCCTTGTGAAGGTCACCGATGGTTCCCACATGAGTAAACTTTGCGATGGTGCACTTTTTGTCCGAAAGTTTGGTGCATGGCGCAAGTGGATACCGAAATGTCTCGATTAAAGACGTTGCACCTGTATGACACTTTTCGTCTGGTGCCAAAGTTCAACAATTTTCGTCCGTTGTTGTATGGTCATTCTTGGCATTTTTCTGGTGCTTGCTTGGTATCAAAATAAACTTCAGGGTCTCTGCAACAAGAAATGAAGCATTAGTGACAAAATTACTTCTTTTGTAGGATCAAACGAAGTATTTTAAAAGTTGTATATTTTTTTGGGACACCATATATATATATATATATATATATATATATATATATATATATATATATATGTTTCCATATATTGTTGTGGGCCGGGTTTCGGCGATGAGCACGACGGCTAGGTGGAGCAGTCGAGTCGGCTCCACCGAACACCCGGAATTTATAGGTCATCACCCCAGATAACTCCGGAGCCGATGGGTCCCTTATCGGACCGAAGATCGCCAATAGGTCGACCGCGTGGCATAGGGTCGATTGCCAATTTCAAGTTATCTAAATACCCACGTCGTCCAAACTACCGGGGAAATTCACACTCGGCGGAGCTCGAGCGGAACGAGCCAGTAGCGTGCTCGAACCGTGCATAACCTGAGCAGATGGTTACTGAGGTAGGTCAGTCCAAATGCACAATTTACCCTTGCTACTTCTCAACATGCACCGTGCTAAACCAAAGAAAGAAACACAAAAACGAGCTGAAACATTTAACAGGGGATTTATTTCTAATGGGGGGAAGAGGGGAGCACGCAAGGAGCAGAGTTATCCGACAAAAAGAAGAAATGCAAATAATGTACAAGTGAAGAGTACTTAACAATTCCTACTTACAGACGGGGCCACACACAGATACACACCCAAAGAAAAGAGATGGACCTCAACGGTCTTTATTGAAGACCTCCAGTTCGAGGACAGGAGAGCTAGAGACCAGAGCCTTCTCTGGACCTTCCCGCCTCATGCGGTCTTCGAAGTCTTGGGTCGGCGGGACTCAAACCCGCAGCTCGATGCCAATGCAAACACCGGGTATGGAGGGCAGCGTCGGGATGACCAGACCAGCCTCGAGATGAGACGAGGTCAGCGCCAGCGACGCGATGAGGCCAGACCAGTATAGAGAGATCGATCCGAGAGCCAGACCACACGCTCGAGCTGACGGAGAACCAGACTACTCGCTCGAGCAGACGGGGCGCAATTATTTGTTCTCTCTTTCCTAGTCCTTCTTGGGCACGGTCCGCTCCTGCGTGGCCTGCTCTCATTGGGCAGACCGCGTGTTACGGCTCTGCCTCCTTGCAAAGGACCGCCCTTCCAACAGGAAGTTGAGTAACAGTATCCCGCGCCAGCTTCCCATTGGCCGAACGCCTCGGCTTTTCGAGCGTGTCGCTCATTGGGCGCAAAATGACGCATTTTCTTATTTGGCCCCAGGCTAGAACGAAACGCTTCATGAGCGCGCCTCAAGCAGACAATGCCTCGAGCAGAGTGTTGTTATTGGCGTTGTTGATGTAAAAATCCTAGCTATAAAAATAACTCCGCAGCGCATGAACATCCAATTCCCACTAGACTAGGGACAGGACCCCAACTAGAAGCACACACTTACCGATACAACTGAGCTATAGATGACGGCTGTCTGTCTGTGTGCACAAGGCTTCCAAATTCGTTACAATATATATATATATATATATATATATATATATATATATATATATATATATATATATATATATATATACATATATATATATACATGTACATATATATATATATATATATATATATATATATATATATATATATATATATACATGTACATATATATATATATATATATACATGTACATATATATATATATATATATATATATATATATATATATATATATATATATATACATGTACATATATATATATATACATATATATATATATATATATATATATATATATATATATATATATATATATATATATATATATATATATATATATATATATATATATATATATATATATATATATATATATATATATATATATATATATATATATATATATATATATATATATATATATTATAATACCACGATTGCACACTACAAACTCAGCTCGCCGTCACACGATCCCTATGAAATTGCTGTGGCACTTAGCGGACATGCCGACAATGTTTGGGAAGTCTTGGCGTTCCATAGTACCACTTGCATTTTGCACAATGCGTATTTTTGTCATTCCCCGTGTACGGTCTGTTGTCTGCTACCAGCTACGTTGTACTGCTATCTCGTGCATGTGCACGGGTATCGCTAGTGTATATATATATATATATACTTTCGTCGACCCTTTTAACGCTTTTCAGACATGTAGACTTTTTAAGATCCTTTGAACAATTTAAGACCATTTGGACACTTCAGCCCCATTGTTTCTTTCACCTTTGGAACCATTTAGCCCCATGGACCTATGTTGACCCATTAGACCCTTATAAGACTCTTAAAACACGTTAAACACCTGAGACCCTATCTTCCGCTTCGATCTGTTGAAGAAAACTCACTCACAGGTTCTTTTAACAATTTATGTTAACAGAGTTGAATCACTCAGAACATATGTTTGGAGGGAGGCACCTCATCAATGGTGGAGTCCTCTCTGATTAGGTGCCAAAGAGTGTTCCTTTATATACACTCAAGCAAACAATGAAGCAATGAGACGATTTGAGCAAGACAAGATAAGATCTGCTTGTGGAGCAAAATTCGAAGCACAAAGATCTTTTTCAACATTCAATGATAAAATACACAGCTGCGTGTGAGGGGTTAATGACCACTTCAGCACTTTCCAGAAAAGAGCAACGTATTGGAGCTAAATATATATATTTATTTTTCAATATAAAGCAAACCAGAATACAAAACCTATTTAATCATGTAACTAAGTAGTTCTTGTCAATTCAATTAATACATAAATCATTGTTAATTTATAGAACACAAATAAAATTAATATTCCCAACAGGGTCTTCTCAATTATAGCATGTCACATAGGTTTTAATGGGCAGAATATTTTCATTTTATCAAATTAGCTACAACTGAAAATGTTTCATCTTTGAGGTCCAAAAATGCTTTAAGAACATATAAAAGGTTGTAACTAATTCCCTGACACGATTTCACATTCCACGTAGCTTCTAATGAAACCCATCTACATCACTAAGCGTTAAACTTACACTGATATAAGTTTAATTAAAACAGAAGGCAAAAGAAGCTTATAAATGTCAATTAATTGCTGCTCATTTATAAACTTAGACTTTTGCATTGCAAAGGCAAAGCCCATTGAAGTAGCCTCACAAAACCAAGAAAACATCTTATCTCGCAAAACCATGCATCTTGCAAGAGCACCCAGGCTTCACAGTTTCTCATGAGATCAACTTTCATCATGTTTTCACTGTCTTGGTCAAATTCATATACTGTGTTTTGACTTGCAATTATTACCTTCGCATTCTGCGAAAGGTTATGTTTTGGTCGGCGTGTATTTATTTATTACCTTCGCATTCTGCGAAAGGTTATGTTTTGGTCGGCGTGTATTTATTAATTAATTAATTTATTTATTTATTTGTAATCTTGTGATTCGTATAACTCAAAAAGTATTACACCGAATTGCATGAAATTTGGTGGGATGATTGGTTATTAGCCAGGAAGCATTCGATTAGATTTTGGGATCGTTCGGGTCATAGGTCAAGGTCAAGGTCACGAAAAGGTCAAAATCATCTCTTTACGATAACACGGTCAAATTTTATTCAATTTGCATGCAACTAACGCCAAAATGTTCAGAATTCAACGCCTCATCTTGTGCTATGCAATATGACACAATGACGCCCATACTCTTGTTACCGGTTCTGGGCCAAAGGTCAGGGGGGTCACGACCTTGAAAAATATGCGGTTTTTGTCAAAACGCGGTCAATTCTTGTCCGCTTTACATGAACCCAGCACCAAAATATTCAGAATTTAATGCCCAATCTTGTGACACAATGACGTCATAACACATGTCACCGGTTGGGGTAAAATGTCGGGGGGGGGCGGTCACGCCCTTGAAAAATATGTGGTTTTCGGCATAACTCAGTCAATTCTTATTCGATTTGCATGAAACCAGCATCAAACGAGATTACCTTCTCTTGTTGAAACGCTGTATTCACCGAGCTTGCGAGTGAAGACTCGCCAAAACGACGTGAGTTGATTGTTGTTTAGTCCGTAGCTCCCGAAAGTCGGGGGGGGGTCATAACATTATAGATATGTGGTTTGTGTCATAAGACCATTCATATGAAACCAGTTCCCCACACTCATACCAAGAACAAAAAAGTAGTGGCGGCGAAGCTATGCGCTCTATGAGTGCCCGTTCTAGTTACCTTCGCATTCTGCGAAAGGTTATGTTTTGGTCGGCGTGTATTTATTTATTTATTTATTTATTTGTAACCTTGTGATTCGTATAACTCAAAAAGTATTAAACCGAATTGCATGAAATTTGGTGGGATGATTGGTTATTAGCCCGGAAGCATTCGTTTAGATTTTGGGATCGTTGGGGTCAAAGGTCAAGGTCAAGGTCAAGGTCACGAAAAGGTCAAAATCGTCTTTTTACGATAACACGGTCAATTTTTATTCATTTTGCATGCAACTAACGCCAAAATGTTCAGAATTCAACGCCTCATCTTGTGATATGCAATATGACACAATGACGCCCATACTCTTGTTACCGGTTAGGGGTCAAAGGTCAGGGGGGTCACGACCTTGAAAACAAGATTACCTTCTCTTGTTGAAACGTTGTATTCACCGAGCTTGCGAGTGAAGACTCGCCAAAACGACGTGAGTTGATTGTTGTTTAGTCCGTAGCCCCCAAAAGTCAGGGGGGGGGTCATGACATTATAGATATGTGGTTTGTGTCATAAGACCATTCATATGAAACCAGTTCCCCACACTCATACCAAGAACAAAAAAAGTAGTGGCGGCAAAGGTATGCGCTCTATGAGTGCCCGTTCTAGTTTTTAATGTTTTTGATTTTAAAACCACTTCCATGGATCCCTTTGGACTCTTTTTGACTTTGTAAGACCCTTAAGCCACTTTAGACCCCTTAGAAAAAAAGAGAAAAATTGCCCTGAAAATAGTTTTTGACGTTTTTTTGTGCACCATTCACGTCGCATCAAAAGTTGCAATGACGAATCAAAACTGATATTCCAAAGCAAAACTGATGTTGAAAAATGAAACTGAAATGACTGATTGATGGATGAAAACCCAGAATGAAATGCTGTGAGAAATACTGACAGGAAATTGCTGAAAGCAAAGCTATGGGGATTGTAGAGAGAGAGAGAGAGAGAGAGAGAGAGAGAGAGAGAGAGAGAGAGAGAGAGAGAGAGAGAGAGAGAGAGAGAGAGAGAGAGAGAGAGAGAGAGGAGGCAGGTTGGGGACTGAATAAGTGATGTGGAGAGGGATAGATGCCTGTCGGTGGTCGGTTGACATGGAAAGAACTTCGGTGATATTCCGTCAAGTGGTAGGCTCAAAACTTGCCTAAATCCATTTCCCAGCCTGACTTTCGTAATATCACCCTCACTCCAAGCAAGACTTCAGAGGTACAACAAGCATGAATTTGAAATCTTCGCTGGTGGAATGGAACGAGGTCATCAAGGTTAACAGCTCCACCCACTGCGATATATCCTCACTGAATATTTACACTGAATTCCTGTTTCTTCCAATACACACTAATTTGAGGTGAGACGTCTGCAAATCAGTCAGTGACGGGTACCCTGCTGGTTTGAAATAATTTTGAAAAATAACCATAACAAGAAGACATTTCTGATTTATTTCTTGTGTCGACATGAATAATGTTCTTATAGTTTTTAGAGCAATTGAAAAAGAAAAGTCAACTAATCAGTTATGGAAATTAGGCTTTATCATAATACATGGTAATGGTGTCCCATACGAAACAATTTGACGAACATTTTTCAAGTTTTTTTTTTTCTGAACGTTTCTTTCATTGACTAATGTGACTTTCAGAAGTTCTAATTTATGTATTACAGGTATTAACTACTGCAATTAATGGTCAAAATATAATTTATCATTCATTACATAATTAATTTTTAAATGATTCCATATGGGACAAAGGAATTGCGTATAGGACAATCTATAGCTATCAATGAACCCTTTGACCAATTTAGTTAAAGTGGCTTTTTGGGGGTCGGGGTGACTTCTGTTTACATTTGACCCTACTGTCACTATATACTGCCCGAAAGTATGAATATGAATCATGGAGTGATCAATAGACATAATAAGGAAATTTTTGGCCAATTATGGTTACTCTATCTAAAAAATTTGGTGTATGAGAGGTGATCGAAGTTTGAGCAACTTTCAAACTGAAAGTGATTTTTGGAGAAAAAATACGCTAAATAAGGCATTTTTTTGCATAAAAACCAGGTTTATTGTATTGATCCATGCAAAAATTATGTTAGCAATGTCCAAGCATGATAAATACTCGTAATGTCTTTATTGGTTTACAAAGGAATTAATGACAGAAGATAGTTTATCGGAATTGTTCAATTGCTACTAGATTGCAAAAGTAATATATTTACTCTTCAACTGTAGTAAATTGTAATGGTCATGGTGTCTATCAATTGAACACATGAAAGTATTGCCCTGAAGTTTTGTAACGTAAATTGTCAATGATTGCATCCTGATAGAGTTTTCATTGTATCTTTCGGGTTTTTCATCTATCTCCACCTGCAATGCTAAATCAACTGTTGAAGCAAGACAAGTCATTCTTATCTCGCCTTCCACAGCTTGGTGTCAGAAGTGGGATGCTCTGGATGGAGATAAGAACCTGAGAAACCACCAGGCTGACTAACCGACTGATTGTCTTCATGTGCCGCTGTCAAGAACATCAATGGTGGAGGGTGGTGAAGTGCTGGAGGCCCTGTCTAAGGAGTTAGGGACCCTTAGGCTGAAAGTACGCAAACAAGAGGAGGCCTTGAATTCCCAACCATACCAGCCTCTTGCGTTGACGACTGGCAGCCAATTCACCAGATTCAAGGACAAACCAGTTCATGACTGATATTCCTCTTGAGGAGTGGATAACTGACTTAAAGTGTACAGCTCGTGCTTGAAAATTGAGGGATGAGGTGTTTGACATTTTACTGTGTGAACATTTGGCCAGATGAGCTTGGCAAGAAATTTTGGTGAGAAGCAAGGATGTTAGAAAGTCGCCAGACAAAATCATTAAGATTTTGAGAAAAGTATTTAGTGGTGGGGGGCTTTTATTATCAGCTCACTCTCGCTTTTACTCATACCGCCATCAACAGACTCAGGATTTGGTGACTTTCCCTCGATCTCATTGAACTGTACGACAAAATCGTTGAGGTCTGCCAAAATCGTTGGTGGCCATCACATGTGTGAGCCAGTTTTTAAGGGTAAGCTGTTGAAAACTGTAACAAGTAAGGTACATCAAAGGGAGATGCGTTGTTTGTACAGAGAGCAGCCAAACCTTTCATTTTCGGACCTCCGAGATGCCGTGATTGACTGGCTGGGAGATACCACCCAAAATGACGCAAATAAACTGCTGTTCAAGAATGTAGGGTTGCGACAGACACCTTGAAGTGACAGGAAAACATCATTGCCAAGCAACAACATCAGACATATTGTTGTGGGCCGGGGTTCGGCGGCGATAAAAGACCACCAGGGGGAGCAGTAGAGCCGTCTCCCACCGAACACACTGAATTTAGGCCGTGACTCCTGGACAACTCCGAAAGGTCACAGGTCACTTAAAGGACCATGGTCGCCCATATTTCGACGGCGTGAGGTATGGTCCAGTTGTCTAATCCAATTTACCTAAGTACTCACGCCGTCTAACTACCGGGGAAGTCACACCCTCGGCCGACTTTGTCCGAACTGAGTCGCTGTTACCGACTCGGATCCAGCGGAACCGAGCAGAAGTTACCAAAGTCGCGCTGGACCAAATTAACAATTTACGGCACAAATGGCCTCCCTAATTCTCAATAAGCACCATGCTAAGCCAATGAAAGAAAGCACAGACAAGGAGCTGGTACATTTAACAATTGGGGTTTATTTATAATAATTGGGAGGGAGACACAGAGCAGACATAATCACGACTATCAGAAATGCAATTTAACAATGTACAAGGCACTTAAACAATTGCTACTTATAGACTGGGCCCACAGACACACACACACCCAAAAGAAATGAGGCCAGTTGGGCACCTTTCCGCCTTGTGCGGTCTGGTCGAGACGAGCTGGTTCGGGGGGGAGAGGGGACTTGAACCCACACCTTCATCGCCGCACCAAGCACCAGGGACCGTGCTCTCCAACCAGCCACGCACCAATGAACCAAGACCAAGGAGAAGACCAGAGACGTCGATGACCCAGGACCAGACGAACCAGCCAGCACCAAGACCCGCGACCCCCCAGGACCAGCGCTGCGGAGCCTGGCGTTCCTTTATTTATTTCTTGTGCGGGGTGAGAAAATCGCCATCTGAGGAATCTCAACCCTCATTGGCCGGGGTGTCGTGGGAAAGTCGCCCTCTGTGGCAATCTCAACCCTCATTGGCCGGGTGTCGTGGGAAAGTCGCCCCCTGTGGCAATCTCAACCCTCATTGGCTGGGGTGTCTTGGGAAAGTCACCCTCTGTAGGAATCTCAACCCTCATTGGCCGGGGTGTCGTGGAAAAGTCACCCTCTGTAGGAATCTCAACCCTCATTGGCCAGGGTGTCGTGGGAAAGTCGCCCTCGATGGCAATCTCAACCCTCATTGGCCGGAATGTCATGGGAAAGTCACCCTCTGTAGGAATCTCAACCCTCATTGGCCGGGGTGTCGTGGAAAAGTTACCCTCTGTAGGAATCTCAACCCTCATTGGCCGGGGTGTCATGGGAAAGTCACCCTCTGTAGGAATCTCAACCCTCATTGGCCTGGGTGTCGTGGGAAAGTCGCCCTCGATGGCAATCTCAACCCTCATTGGCCGGAATGTCATGGGAAAGTCGCCCTCTGCAGGAATCTCAACCCTCATTGGCTGGGGTGTCGTGGGAAAGTCGCCCTCTGTGGCAATCTCAACCCTCATTGGCCGGGGTGTCGTGGGAAAGTTGCCCTCTGTAGGAATCTCAACCCTCATTGGCCGGGGTGTCGTGGGAAAGTCGCCCTCTGTGGCAATCTCAACCCTCATTGGCCGGGGTGTCGTGGGAAAGTCACCCTCTGTGGCAATCTCAACCCTCATTGGCCGGGGTGTCGTGGGAAAGTCACCCTCTGTGGCAATCTCAACCCTCATTGGCCGGGGTGTCGTGGGAAAGTCACCCTCTGTGGCAATCTCCACCCTCATTGGCCAGGGTGTCATGGGAAAGTCGCCCTCTGTGGCAATCTCCACCCTCATTGGCCGGGGTGTCGTGGGAATGTCGCCCTCTGTGGAAATCTCAACCCTCATTGGCCGGGGTGTCGTGGGAAAGTCGCCCTCGATGGCAATCTCAACCCTCATTGGCCGGAGTGTCATGGGAAAGTCGCCCTCTGTAGGAATCTCAACCCTCATTGGCCGGGGTGTCGTGGGAAATCGCTCTCTGTGGCAATCTCAACCCTCATTGGCCGGGGTATCGTGGGAAAGTCACCCTCTGTGGCAATCTCCACCCTCATTGGCCGGGGTGTCATGGGAAAGTCGCCCTCTGTGGCAATCTCCACCCTCATTGGCCGGGGTGTCGTGGGAATGTCTCCCTCTGTGGAAATCTCAACCCTCATTGGCCGGGGTGTCGTGGGAAATCGCTCTCTGTGGCAATCTCAACCCTCATTGGCCGGGGTGTCGTGGGAAAGTCACCCTCTGTAGGAGTCTCAACCCTCATTGGCCGGGGTGTCGTGGGAAAGTTGCCCTCTGTGGCAATCTCAACCCTCATTGGCCGGGGTCTCATGGGAAAGTCGCCCTCTGTGGCAATCTCCACCCTCATTGGCCGGGGTGTCGTGGGAAAGTCGCCCTCTGTGGCAATCTCCACCCTCATTGGCCGGGGTGTCGTGGGAAAGTCGCCCTCTGTGGCAATCCCAACCCTCTTTGGCCGGGGTGTCATGGGAAAGTCGCCCTCTGTAGGAATCTCAACCCTCATTGGCCAGGGTGTTATGGGAAAGTCGCCCTCTGTGGCAATCCCAACCCTCTTTGGCCGGGGTGTCGTGGGAAAGTCACCCTCCGTAGGAGCCTCAACCCTCATTGGCCGGGGTGTCGTGGGGAAGTCACCCTCTGTACGTGATTGGACAAGGGACACGCCCCTGCCTTTCTGGGCAGAGTCTCGATCTGAGGCGATGGAAATCTCCGCCCACGTACGTGGCTGGACACGTGTGTGTAATGGCGCGATGTGCGAAGTGAAGGAGTGATGGTTTCGGTTGGCTGGAGGCTCGATTTGTATTGCAAAAACCCTGACTAATAAAGTAACTCGCAGCGCACACATGTAATTCCCATTAGACACAGGTCGGGGGCCTTAACTATAAACACATACTTATCGAGATAACTAAGCTTGGGGACTGCTGTCTGTTTGTGTGCAAATGGCTTCCAAATCCGTAACAATATGACTTATTTGCTGGGCTGAAGGAGGCCAAGGAAAGGAAATCTCGTTCTTGTTGGTCCTGTGGCGAAATCGAACACTTTTGGCATAACTGTCCAACCAATAAGTTAAACTACTTGAGCCTGTAGTGGTGAACCATGCTGCACGCACTGGTGACTGATGTGATTGGTTCAATTCTTAACAGAATGGTGGGACATGACAAAATGTTGGATGTCGGTGGTGTGAAGCTCCATTGTTTAATCGATACTACCGCCCAAGTTTCAACCATTACAGAAACTTTCTATCGGTAATACTTGGATAAGCTTGAATTGATGAATGTGGGCAACCGGATTCATGTTACTGCCACAAATGTACTAGATATTCCCTATATAGGCTGTCACATTAAATGCAAAGGTTTTTTTGGCAACAAGTGGGCAATCTTGGTTTCTTAGTTTTAAAAGATGTTGTAGATCCGGCTATGTACCATCGTAAAATAGTTGTTCCTGGTGTTTTGGGGTCAAATGCCTTGAGCGACATTAAAATGATTGTTGACAAATTCTCATAACATGAGCAAAGATGTTAGAAACTTAATCGCATTGCATGAGGAAGTTGCGGCCATTTGTATTAGAGACAGTATCAAAGTTTGGGTTGCCAGACAAAAGCCAGTTCTCATTCCAGCATGTTCTCTTTAGGTTATACAAGGCAGTAGTCCATCCTCAAAACTGCCCTATATAGCTATCATCGAAGAGATATCTCCCTTTACCTGGAGGATTAGTTGTTGGACGTAATATTGCTCTGGTTGACAGTACTGTAACAGTTCCTCTCCAGGTTGCTAACTTCAATGACAGACGTTTACATGGATCCAAAAACACCTGTCAGACTCCTTCACCATGCCGAAGTTGTACCAACTATCAATGTCGTGAATGTCAGCAGTCATGAAGTAAGAGTGTCTGAAACTCAACCGTCTGAGAACTGTGCGCTAAATAACTTGTTTGCTCGTATGAACATCACTGACAACTTAATACCATCTAATGAACTGAAAATAAATAAAGTCCTCATCAAGCATTCTAACACCTTCAGTAAACATGATGATGACATTGGGTACTGTGACACCATAAAAATATAAGGTCCTGACAACTGATGACATTCCTGTTAGAGTAAGTACCGCACCGCAGCGGTTTACCAAGTCAGTGGCAAGAGGTTAGAGACTATCTAAACAAAAAAAATCTCTGGACAGTGGTGTCATTAGGGAGTCGTCAAGTCTGTATTCTTCGCCGGTCGTTTTGGCTAAAAGGGGGACAAAATTAGTTTGTTATGACTATTGTGCCCTTAATTAAAAAAACCCATAAAGATGCGAACACACTCTAACACATGGAGGACGCTCTCACAGTTCTGAAAGGTGTCCAATATTTTTGGAGTTTGGACCTTGCCCATGGCTTCAACCAGATTACTGTATCTGAAGAGGACACAGATAAGACTGCTTTTCGCATAGGTACTGATGGTTTGTACGAGTACCTAAGAATGCCCTTTGGTTTAACTGGGACTCCATGAACTTTCATGCATTTCATGGACAACATGGAATGACGACGTTGTTCTTATGAGACTTTCAAAATTCAATCTGAAAGGAAAGCCTGAAAAGTGTCAACTCTTGAAAGAACAGTTAAGATACCTTGGCCATCAATTTTTAGAAAAAAGATATCTCCCCTAACACTGATAAAATAAGTACTGTGACAAAGTGGCATGCACCAAAAAAAAGAGCCTGAGCAATGAGGTTTTCTGGATATGGCCGGATATTATCGCAAGTTTTTACCTGGCTTTTAGAAAATAGAAGCCCCTCTTCACTCTCTGCTACAAGGCATTCAACCTGGAAGGAAAGTCAAGCGGAAAGCTAGTATTGGATGTGATATGAAGGCTTGGGATAGTTCCTGTGATGAGGCTTTTCAGGAACTGAAGTGGAAACTTACCATGGCACCAGTCCTTGGACAGCCTAACTTTACCAGACCATCAATTATTGAAGTCAGCACTAGTCACAATGGTTTAGGAGCGGTATTGTCACAGGAATAGGAAGTTGGCAAATTAGTACTTAACTACTCAGGCTGATCATTGAGGCCCAGTGAGAGGAATATGGAAAATTACAGCAGCTTCAAGTTGGAACTCGTTGCTTTGAAGTGGGTTGTCACGAAAAAGTTTTGACACCTCTTGTTTGGTGCGGAATGTATTGTCTATACCATTGGTCCCCAACCTGCGGCCCGCGGAGCCCTATACTGTGGCCAGTGAGGACTTTCCAATGAAAACACATTTCCATGTAGCAATTTTAAAGGGGTTTTCACAATGCCACTGCCGGCCACTGCCGGCCGGCACCGTGACCTGAAAAGCCTTACACAATGCCGCTGCCGGCCACTGCCGCTTACCGCCGGGAGGAATCAAATCAATTAGATTTTATCTTGCGGCAGAATTTAAAATTAATTACATTTAATAAAAAAATTAAAATTAAAAATGCATCAAGTTTCTCATTGACTCTGAAAATGTTTCTCAGTATCAAGTTTCTAAATAAAATGCATCAATTTTTTTCTGGCTCCCAACATCCTTGGGAGTAGTGAATGCGGCCCGTGGGATCAAAAGGTTGGGGACCACAGGTCTACACAGATAACAACCCACCTAGCTACGTTCAGACTTCAGCAAAACTTGGTGCTGTGAAGACTCGTTGGGTTGGTGAATTTTCTCAATTGAACCTGACCATCCGACATCGTTCGGGCAAGAAGAACCAAAATGCTGACTCACTCAGTCGGAAAGTTGGACAGGAGAAAGAAGTTTCAAGACTGGAAAGTATAACTGCAGCAGCCCTAAAACTTCTTGCCAAGTCCACCTTTTCCCTGCAGAGTTAAAGATCCAAGTGCAGACAGATGTTACCACTGTCGGCTTTGAACATGCAGCAGTCATACCAATATGGCAAGACCCACTATCATCTACACTTGATACCATCAGTGACAACTCTAAACATTGCCAAGTTACAAGCCAATGGTGTAGACATTGGGAGGTTCTTTAATTTCTGGGACCAGAGAAAATGTCCATCTCTCAGAACTGTCAAATGTGAAAGTCCGAAAACATGGAAGTTACTTAAGAGCTGCGAGCCTGAAAGTGTATATGGCAGTGGAAAATGATGGTAAATGATGTAATGGAGAATAAGGGAGAAAGAAAAAACTAAAAGTCAGGTGGTGTTGCCTCAGAAACTGCTATCAAGAGTTTTAAAGTTTGGCCACAATGAAAGCGGACACCAGTGTTCTGATCGGACTTACCAAATCCTACAAACTAGATGTTTTTGGCCAGGCATGGCCAAGGACATAAATTAATACTGCACTAATTGTGAACGGTGTATATGAGGCAAACATGGTCCCAGTGTCTGGCCAACGTTTGGAACATCTCGGCTGTGCCGAGATTCAGTAACCACGTGGTATGATTGTGTATGATGCTGGGCAAATTAAACACCTATATCCGGTTGAGGTTTAATTCCTGCTCAACCACATTCTTGGCTGTCTGGGAGTGTGGAGTTTTACATTGTGCACTCATTTGGACACGAGGTGGTGAATGAGGGTGAGGACACAGGGTTGGAAGCTGTATCGGGCATCTAGTATTGATCACCGGGAACGGCCCTAGACACGATTCTTCTGGGGAATTTCGGTACAAGATCCTTATTAATATTGTTGGCCCAGGATCGGGGAGAGAAGACCATGATAGGGGCGGGGGGGGGGGTGGGAAGCTATCTGGGGTTCCCAACAAACTCTCCAGAATCGCAGGCCTTCGTACATGGATAACTCTGTGACATGACGGGTCGCTAGTCGACCGTGAATGCCAATAACTCAACCACTTGACCGAGGGTCCTCCGTCTAAACCGGTTACCTAGTTAATCACGTGATCTAATTACCGGGGGACATGCCTTCAGTATGCCTTGTCCAAACCGGGTCACCTTACCGGGTCAGATGCAGCTGAGCGACACTGCCAAGGACGTACTGGATAGAAGAACGGATCGTTGGGAATAAAGTCCTGGCTACGCTAGGATACGGACCATGCTGGATCTATGAAAGAAAAGACAAAAATGAGCTGGGAACATTTCCACACAATCATTTATTACAGACAGGCGAGGAAGAGCATGTGGCACAATGAATTGATTTATTGTTGTGTGTCAGCAGGGACAGAAAGGAATTTGTGAGGTGCGACACCCAGGCAAGCAATTTACAAAGCAGACACAGAGCAGACTTATACCGATATATCTTTGACAATCTTAACTTAAAGCTAGGACTGACACCATTACATACACACATACAAACAAAACCCAATAAAGAGGAGTTAATTTGAAGAAAGGAGAGGAGATGAGGCTAACAATCTCGTAATAACTTGCATGGTTGACCGACCATGCTACCCTGCACGTCTTGGGGAGGGGGGAGGGATGCTCCGCTGAGCGATCCCTCTTTGAGAGTTGGCACGTCATCTCCTGCTTGGCTATGATGCCGGCGAAGCGCGTGCACCGATCCAGAGAAAGGGTGAGGCCGTCTGACGTGAGGAAGGACTTCAGGTGGAGCCTGGTGAGTGGATTGTGCCAGCGGTGAGAGGCAGTCGGAATCAGGTGGGTGGGTGGAACCAGCGGCGAATGTAGAGATTTAGCTTTTGTGGCAAGGCGAGTACTGAATGGCTTTGCGATCGACTTTTATAAGATCCATCATGCAGGGTGGGGGCGTTGACCAGAAGTGAGGCGTCGTCATCAGAATCGGGAGCACCCATTGGACCCTGGCCACTGTGTGACCCGGCCACTACGGCCGGAAGCGGCCTTATTTTATATCTGGCGAGACATGGCTGAGCTGCAGAATCGTCTCACTCCGAACCCCACGATATGAATCGCCTTGCACCGAACTCCTGGGCCGTGCTCCGGCGACTGGCCAAGGGCCGCGTCAGCCCTGCATGCCCGCTTAGGCACTCCCGGCGCACTGCGGTTGGCGCTGATCAAAGCGTTTGCTTCGTCCGTATGCCATGTGGCCCGAGCGATCCGGGCCATGCAGCATGCTTCTTCTTAGTGATGGCTGCATCGAGGCGGAGGTGTGAGAAGATCTCTGCTGTCTGCGGGAGATATTTGTGGCCACAGTGGCGAGCCTCACAGAGAGAGAGACAGAGAGACAGAGAGACAGAGAGAGAGAGAGAGAGAGAGAGAGAGAGAGAGAGAGAGAGAGAGAGAGAGAGAGAGAGAGAGAGAGAGAGAGAGAGAGAGAGAGACAGGGCATATAGAGAGAGAGAGAGAGAGAGAGAGAGAGAGAGAGAGAGAGAGAGAGAGAGAGAGAGAGAGAGAGAGAGAGAGAGAGAGAGAGAGAGAGAGAGAGAGAGAGAGAGAGAGAGAGAGAGAGAGAGAGAGAGAGAGAGAGAGAGAGAGAGAGAGAGAGAGAGAGAGAGAGAGAGAGAGAGAGAGAGAGAGAGAGAGAGAGAGAGAGAGAGAGAGAGAGAGAGAGAGAGAGAGAGAGAGAGAGAGAGAGAGAGAGAGAGAGAGAGAGAGAGAGAGAGAGAGAGAGAGAGAGAGAGAGAGAGAGAGAGAGAGAGAGAGAGAGAGAGAGAGAGAGAGAGAGAGAGAGAGAGAGAGAGAGAGAGAGAGAGAGAGAGAGAGAGAGAGAGAGAGAGAGAGAGAGAGAGAGAGAGAGAGAGAGAGAGAGAGAGAGAGAGAGAGAGAGAGAGAGAGAGAGAGAGAGAGAGAGAGAGAGAGAGAGAGAGAGAGAGAGAGAGAGAGAGAGAGAGAGAGAGAGAGAGAGAGAGAGAGAGAGAGAGAGAGAGAGAGAGAGAGAGAGAGAGAGAGAGAGAGAGAGAGAGAGAGAGAGAGAGAGAGAGAGAGAGAGAGAGAGAGAGAGAGAGAGAGAGAGAGAGAGAGAGAGACAGGGCAGAGAGAGAGAGAGAGAGAGAGAGAGAGAGAGAGAGAGAGAGAGAGAGAGAGAGAGAGAGAGAGAGAGAGAGAGAGAGAGAGAGAGAGAGAGAGAGAGAGAGAGAGAGAGAGAGAGAGAGAGAGAGAGACAGAGAGAGAGAGAGAGAGAGAGAGAGAGAGAGAGAGAGAGAGAGAGAGAGAGAGAGAGAGAGAGAGAGAGAGAGACAGGGCATATAGAGAGAGAGAGAGAGAGAGAGAGAGAGAGAGAGAGAGAGAGAGAGAGAGAGAGAGAGAGAGAGAGAGAGAGAGACAGGGCATAGAGAGAGAGAGAGAGAGAGAGAGAGAGAGAGAGAGAGAGAGAGAGAGAGAGAGAGAGAGAGAGAGAGAGAGAGAGAGAGAGAGAGAGAGAGAGAGAGAGAGAGAGAGAGAGAGAGAGAGAGAGAGAGAGAGAGAGAGAGAGAGAGAGAGAGAGAGAGAGAGAGAGAGAGAGAGAGAGAGAGAGAGAGAGAGAGAGAGAGAGAGAGAGAGAGAGAGAGAGAGAGAGAGAGAGAGAGAGAGAGAGAGAGAGAGAGAGAGAGAGAGAGAGAGAGAGAGAGAGAGAGAGAGAGAGAGAGAGAGAGAGAGAGAGAGAGAGAGAGAGAGAGAGAGAGAGAGAGAGAGAGAGAGAGAGAGAGAGAGAGAGAGAGAGAGAGAGAGAGAGAGAGAGAGAGAGAGAGAGAGAGAGAGAGAGAGAGAGAGAGAGGTGGGATAAGGGTGAGAGAGGCAGAGGAGTGAGAGAGAGAGAGAGAGAGAGAGAGAGAGAGAGAGAGAGAGAGAGAGAGAGAGAGAGAGAGAGAGAGAGAGAGAGAGAGAGAGAGAGAGAGAGAGAGAGGTGGGATAAGGGTGAGAGAGGCAGAGAGAGTGAGAGAGAGAGAGAGAGAGAGAGAGAGAGAGAGAGAGAGAGAGAGAGAGAGAGAGAGAGAGAGAGAGAGAGAGAGAGAGAGAGAGAGAGAGAGAGAGAGAGAGAGAGAG